>NC_088801.1:25607838-25956043 GCF_011386835.1 Chrysemys picta bellii | reverse complement strand
ATAATTTCAAACTGTAGCGGCTTGATTTCCATCTTCCGATTGAGTCTGTTTAATAACGTCTCATCTTCAGAGTCCATATCATAATCTGGTTGTTCATTGTCCAGATTAAAGGCTGAAACAGAAACATGTATAAAAGCTGCTTTTAGTTACAGAAGTCACTTATTTATGTTAAGGATTCCAAATTAAGATATTACAGTAACGTATCAGAAAACAAACAAATCACCATTTTTAGCTGCAAATTAACACCCTTCAAACTAGCTGACCTCTGTTATGTCTTTTAAGTGTGCAAGTTTCTCATTATCTGTTAATTTTAATGTTTTCCAATATTCTTATATATTTAATTTAAATTAAAACCTACTTTTCTTTAGTATATATTCAGCAAAAGAGAAAAGGTCAGAGCCAAGTTATATTAATATCAGATGCTGAATTATTAAGAGATTGAGTCACTTTATACATCAGTCACCATAGGATTTACAAAAAAATATATATATATATCTAATTTAAAATTTGCATTAAAAATCAGAGTTATTTAACATTTTACCCAGGCCAACTTAACTAGTCTCCCTCCAACCCACAAAAGCAAAAAAATTTCAAGTGGCAGCTAAAATTCTGTCGATAAACTCACGTGCAAATTTTTCTGAAAGATTAAATTGTTATAATTTTCAGATGCAACCCTTACTCAGACACAACAAGGCACATGAAAAATAGAGCTCCAATGTAATTTTTAATTTACTATTTTTCCTATTTGAGATGACTTAGATAATTAGCATATGTAATATATTGTGGGGTTTTTGTTTTTAATTTTTGTATTGTGTTTATAAAAGTGCTCGATCAATACCAATGGAAATTAAGGCACTATTAATGCCAAAAACAGGTACAGCATAGGAGGAATAAAAAAGCAGCCAAGTCTCTTTTCCCCTTCTCTCCCCAACAATACTGCCCTGATGACATGCCCAAGCCTTGACCTGGAAACACTGTTTCTCTAGAACTTAGAGCATAACTTCAGCTTCCATGCATATTAAATCTTTGTCTCTGTCAGTTAAGATGTAATCCAGACAGGACAAGTATTGGGTAGATAATGCAGCAATGCCAATTCATTTCAGATAGATGATTAAAGTCCCAACAACTGCAAGAACTTTCAATTAATGCTAACATTCAATTAGTGAATGTTTCAAGCTAGGAACCTAAAAGGTTGAAAATGGGATAAGGAGTCTTTCAGTTCCCCAAATCATTTAATTTTCATGATTACTGCAGTAGAACCATTGAAGGCGTATGTTAAAAGAAATTTATTTACCTTAGGGTAACAAATCCATTCAAAAAACTTTATTATTTAATTCAGAACTGAATATAGGCTCTGTGCTATAAATACATAGATGATAATGAATAATATTTATTAAATACTGAATCACTGAAATTGTATTAAAAAATAGCTCCATGATGTGTGTCAAAAGTTTACGCAAGATTTTATTTAGATGGAAATCTGATAATCAATAGAATGTATTACTTAGAAAAAGACTTGTGAGGATGTTACAACTCACAACACTAGGTCCTAGTTTCTCAATGAAAGTCTATAGGACTCCATCAATGTCCATAGATTGAAAAGATGAAAACAGAACCATGAATTTTTAAAATATTATAGAAAATGGTACTTATAAAAACTTGCAAACCTGCACCTTCGTTCATCCACACTAAAATAAAAACAGTTTAAATAAAAAGCCAGCAGTCTTTCCCGTTTAGAGTTTTAGAATTGCAGTGGTGATACTTCACGTTACCAAGATTTCATTATTTTAAATGTGTATTACAGATTTTGAAGAAATCGTAAAAGATATGTAGGAAATTTCTACTGCGAATTAGCTGGGTCTAGAGTTGTTGGAGGGAAAAAAAGCCATGTTTTCAGTGTTGCCAACTCCAGAAATTTTATCATGAGTGCTGTGGTATTTTATGTTTTCCCTTAAATACCTAGCCCCTGGAGATGTATGTTTACAAGAGACTCTCAACTCTCATGAAAGAAGTGTGTAGCCCTCATGGATGCAGAAAAAACCTGAAAACACAAACCCTAATGGTTCAGACATCAGAAGGCAAATAAAAAGAATAAAAAATTTATAATCTTATGATTTTTAAGACGCAATTTCTTACTCGGGGGGCTGATGTATACATTTTGAACTGTTGGGGCTGATAATGCTCGGGTCTAAATTAGGGCTGTCGATTAATCGCAGTCAACTCACGCGAATAATTTAAAAAAATTAATCGAGATTTAAAAAATTAATCGTGATTAATCACATTGTTAAATAATAGAATATCAACTGAAATTTATTAAATATGTTTGGATGTTTTTCTACGTTTTCAAATATATTGATTTCTATTACAACACAGAATATAAAGTGTACAGTGCTCACTTTATATTATTATTACTACAAATATTTGCACTGTAAAAATGATAAACAAAGATAGTATTTTTCAATTCACCTCATACAAGTACTGAAGTGCAATCTCTATCATGAAAGTGCAACTTACAAATGTTGATTTATTTTGTTACATAACTACACAAAAAATAACGTAAAACTTTAGAGAGTCTACAAGTCCATTCAGTCCTACTTCTTGTGCAGCCAATCGCTAAGACAAACAAGTTTGTTTACATTTACGGGACATAATGCTGCCCGCTTCTTATTTACGTCACCTGAAAGTGAGAACAGGTATTTGCATGGCACTTTTGTAGCCGGCATTAAAAGGTATAAACATTCGTATGCCTATTCATGCTTCCGCCACCATTCCAGAGGACATGCTTCCATGCTGATGATGCTTGTTTAAAAAAAAAAAAAAAAAATACATTCATTACATTTGTGACTGAACTCCTTGGGGGAGAATTGCATGTCTCTTGCTCTGTTTTACCCACTTTCTGCCATAAATTTCATGTTATAGCAATCTTGGATGATGACACAGCACGTTGTTCATTTTAAGAATACTTTCACTTCAGATTTGACAAAACGCAAAGAAGATATCAATGTGAGATTTCTAAAGATAGCTACAGCACTCGACCCAATGTTTAAGATTCTGAAGTGCCGTCCAAAATCTGAGTGGGGTGAGGTGAGAAGTCTTAAAAGAGCAACACTCCGATGCAGAAACTAGAGAACTGAACCACTAAAAAAGAAAATCAACCTTCTGCTGGTGGCATCTGACTCAAATGATGAAAATGAATTTGCATCGGCCTGCACTGCTTTGGATCATTATTGAGGAGAACCCGTCATTGGCATGGACGCATGTCCTCTGGAAGGGTGGTTGAAGCATGAAGGGACATATGAATCTTCAGCGCATCTGGCACGTAAATATCTTGCGACGAGGGCTACAACAGTGCCATGCAAACACCTGTTATCAATTTCAGGTGACATTGTAAACAAGAAGCAGGTAGCATTATCTCCTGCAAATGTAAACAAACTTGTTTGTCTTAGCGATTGGCTGCACAAGTAGTAGGACTGAATGGACTTGTAGGCTCTAAAGATTTACATTGTTTTATTTTTGGAGTACAGTTATGTTTTTGTACATAATTCTACATTTGTAAGTTCAACTTTCATGATAAAAAGATTGTTCTACAGTACTTGTATTAGCTTAATTGAAAAATACTATTTCTTTTGTTTTTTACTGTGCAAATATTTGTAATAAAAATAACCATATAAAGTGAGCACTGTACACTTTGTATTCTGTGTGGTAATTGAAATCAATATATTTTAAAATGTAGAAAACATCCAAAAATATTTAAATAAATGCTATTCTATTATTCTTTAACAGTGCAATTAATTTTTTTAATTGCTTGACAGCCCTAGTCTAAATGTTTCATTTATTTTTAATTTGGGGAAGGAGTACTGTACTTGCAAGAAAAAAAGAAAATACTGATTTATTCACTACACTTAATGAGGGGCGTCTAAAAATATGCCTTAACATGGTCTTAATCACATTAATAGGTTTTTTTTGTAATAGATTAATTGCAATGGATTTAAAATTTTGTGGGTTTAGTTAGAATCTAATTTTGAAATGCCTTTATTTTATTTAAAAAATAAACTGGGGTTGCTGGGAAAGAAATGCTATTGTACCAGGATACCTTTTCTCACACCAACGAATCAGAAATTAACAAAAGGGACCTTACTTCTATTGTGCTAAAAGTAATGGATTATACTTAACACAGTGAGCCTCGGGGCTGAAATTTAGTAAAAACCCCTTGCCTTTTAATTTTAATAGATTAATGTTTTTCACAATATACAAATTAGATTATCCACTTTTTTTAGAAGACTGATTCCAGACCCAAGAATTCTATTAAGACTATGTTCCTTTCTTCATCTTTACTGTTCAAAACATTAATATCTAAACAAAGACATAGTAGTGGTGTAAGAGTGCCACTACAGGTACGATTACATCATAGTATCTTTCTAAATCATCGAACAACAACATGCTTAGTCAGATTTCTTTGAAATCTCTTATGCCTCAGAAGGGTGCAGGGTAGGCTTAGTGAAACAATCATTGGTGCTAGGGGTTCCGGAGAGATGAACCCCACCATCGCCTGCCATTTAAAAAAAAAAAAACTTTCTAGGTGCCACCTCCCTCCCCAAGGAGAGATCAATCTATATGATGTGAGTCAAAATGGTGTCAATCTGTTGAATTTTATTCAAGGTTGTTCATAGAATCAGAGAAATATAGGACTGGAAGGAAACTCAATTAGTCATCTAGTCCAGTCTCCAGCACCAAGGCCGAGCTAAGTATTATCTAGACCTTCACTGACAGGTGTTTGTCTAAATTGTTCTTAAGAACCTCCAACCACAAAGATTCCATAACCTCCCTACGTAATTAATTTGTTCCAGTGTTTAACTACCCTTACAGTTAGGAAGTCTTTCCTAATATCTAACCTAACTCTCCCTTGGTGCAACTTAAGCCCATTACTTTTTGTCCTGACCTCAGTGGTTAAGGAGAACAATTTATCACCCTCCTCTTTATAACAACCTTTTATGAATTTGAAGACTGTTATGCACCCTCAGTCTTCTCTTCTCCAGACTAAACTAAGTTTTTTCAGGCTTTCCTTGCAGGTCATGTTTTCTAGACCTTTATTCATTTTTGTTGCTCTTCTCTAGACTTTCTCCAATTTATCCACATCTTTCCCACAGTGTGGTGCCCAGAATTGGGCACAATACTCCAGTTGAGGCCTTATCAGTGTGAAGTAGAGTGGAAAAACTACTTCTTGTGCATTGTTTACAATACTCTTGCTAATATGTGCAGGATGATGTTCACCTTTTTTGCAACAGTATTACACTGTTTAGTTTGTGATCCACTGTAACCCCCAGCTCCTTTTCTGCAGTTTTCCTTCCTAGGCAGTCATTTCCTAGCGTGTATTTGTAGTACTTTGCCTTTGTCCTTATTGAACTTCATCCTATTTTATTCAGACCTTTTCTCCAGTTTGTCAAGATCATTTTGAATTCTAATCCTATCCTCCAACATGCCTGCAACCCCTCCCAGATTGGATTTGTCCACAAACTTTATAAGTGTACTCTCTATGCCATTGTCCAAGTCATTTACGAAGATATGGACCCAGGACATATCAATATGAACTATTGATAGCTACTCTGACTACTCTTTTCCAGCCAGTTGTGCACCTACCTTACAGTAGGTTCATCTAGGCTATATTTCTCTAGGTTATTTTGTTTTGTTTTGTTTTTTTAAAACAGAAGGTCAAGTGAGACAGTGTCAAAAGCCTCACTAAAGTCATCCACTGCTTCCCCCCATCCATAATGCTCGTTACCCTGTCAAAGAAAGATATTAGCTTGGGTTGACATGATTTGTTCTTGACAAATCCATGTTGACTGTTAATTACCTTATTTTCTTGTAAATGCTTACAAATTACTGTATATACTCGATCAAACCAGTTCATTTATAAGCTGATCCCCCCAAGATGGATAAGTAAAAATGGAAAATTTTTATAACCCGTTCATAAGACGACCCTATAATTCAGAGGTCAGCAAACTTTGGTTCCCGGGCCATCAGGATAAGCCACTGGTGGGCTGAGATGGTTTGTTTACCTTGAGCATCCTCAGGCACAGAGGTAACTCTAAGTAACAAAGTGTCCTTGTAGGCCGGGACAGCAACTGGTGGGGAAACTTTTTGGGGGGGGGGGGGGGGGTGAGAAGCTGGGAGTCAGGGGAGTAACTCCTGTGACCACCCCCCACGACCCCACCCCTAACCCGGGACTCCCACACTCTCCCCATCCCATCCCACCCCACCTTATCTGGGGAGGATGTCTCTGGCCTGGCTGGAGCTGCTCCGGCAGGCTGGGCAATGCAGCCGCAGTCTACTCCAGCGGGCCATACCGAGTGGCGCGGCTGCAGCATGTTCCAGCGGGCTGGGTCGGGTGGCATGGCCACAGCGTGCTCCAGTGGGCCAGGTGGCACGGCCACATCCTGCTCTGAGGGGCGGGGCCGAGCGGCACGGCTGCAGCCTGCCAGCCCTGGAGCTGCAGCTGCTTCGGAGGCTGGGGGAAGAGCAGCATGGCAAGAAGCGGAGAGACACTGGCCCCGCCTCTTCCCTTCTGGCTCTGCTAGCTGTGCTGCCTCTCCTTGCTCCCTCTGTTGGGGGGAGGGGCTGTGTCCCACCTCTCCCTCTCTATACCCGTTCATAAGCCGCCCCCCTTCTCTGGTGCTTCCCTTTTTTACTAAAAAAAAAAATTTAAAAAAAAAAAATCGGCTTATGAGAGAGTATATATGGTAATTGTTTGATTCATTATCTTTCCAGGTACCAAAGTTAAGCTGACTGGTCTATAATTACCTAGGTTGTCTTTATTCCCCTTTTTATAGATAAATACTATAGTTGCCTTTTTCCAATTCTTTGGGATCTCTCCCCTTCTCAAATTCTCAAAATAATTTCTAATGGTTCGAAGATCTCTTAAGCAAGTTCCTTAAGTAATCTAAGATGTATTTCATCATGGTCTGCTGACTTGAAGGCATCTAATTCTTTTCCTATTTCAGCCTCAGATCCTATCCTATTAACAATTATGTTCCCTATGTAGTCATAAAAATCACTGTTACCTTTTTTGGTGACACTTTAGCCATTATGGTGTTTTCTGTTACTGTCTTTCGCTCCTCATCGAGTAAAGGGTCTAACCTCAACTTGGTCTTCCTCTTGCTTCTCACGTATTTGTAAAATATTTTCTTGTTACCTTTTACATTCCTAGCTAGTTTAATCTCGTTTTGTGCCTTGGCCTTTTTAATTTTGACCCTACATGCTAGTGTTGTTTTTTTATATTCATCCTTCATAATTTGACCTAGTTTCTACTTTTTGTATGACTCTTCTTGGAGTTTCAGGTCATTGAAGATTTCCTGATTGAGCCAGGGTGGTCTCATCTTTCCTACGCACTGAAATAGTTTGCTCTTGTGCCCCTAATAATGTATCTTTAAAAAACTACCAACTCTTCTGAACTCTTTTTTCGCTTAAACTTACTTCCCACGGGATCTTACCTACCAGTTCTCCGAGTTTGGTCAAGTCTGCCTTCTTGAAGTCCATTTTCTTTATTCTGCTATCATTCCTTAGAGTCAAGAACGCTATCATTGCATGATCACTTTCATCCAAGCGCCTTCTACCTTCAGATTCTCAACTAGTTCCTCCCTGTTTGTCAGAATCAAATCCAGAATAGCCTCTCCCCTAGTCACCTTCTGTAATAAAAAGATGTCTCCAATATGTTCCAAGAACTTCTTGGATAATCTGTGCCCTGCTGTATTATTTTCCAAATAGATGTCAGCGTAGTTGAAGTCCCCCATCACCAACAAGGAGGTAATCCACCTCCTAGAGAGAAACAGTAGCTAGGTTGACGGAATAATTCTTTTATCAACCTAGCACTGTCTACACTGGGGGTTAGGTCAACTTAACTATGTGACTCAGGGATGTGGATTTTTCAAACCCCTGAGCAACATAATTAAGCAGGCTTAATTTTCTAGTATAGTCCAGGCCTAAGTGAGAGTCTGGGGTGGCAATTTCATTTTGGAAGGAAAATAATCAAAGTATTTGTGGGGAAAATATTCTTGGGAAGGGAGAGGTATTAGGGGATGGGGGAACTAGAGGAAGGGAGTTTGGGGCTGCAGCAAAAAGAGGGTGGTTAATGGAGATGGAGGGTAGGGGAGGAAAGAGGTTGGGGCTCAGGTGAGGGAGGCATGGCACCCTCAGCCTTGTCTATGCACTGAACCCCCCTGCACCCTACAGCTCTGCCAGTGCAACCCAACGCTGCATGAAAGCTAATAGTAAGTATTGGAAGAACATTAATTGGGAAATTGGAGGGTTCATGGCTGACTGGAAACGATGTACTGTATGGCACTGAAACATTATAAGCTCTGAAACCTCAGTGTTTCTCGGAGATGGGATACATCTATTGGACAGGGGGTCTAACTGCCAGTCCTTTGGAACGGAAACCCACGCCAACCCTACCACAAACGGCACCCTCCAACCATTGTGAAACGAAACTAGGACACTATTTCTCTGTAATACAGTTGTCTTTCACTCCAGGTACTACATGCGAGTCGGTTATAGGAGGGGAGGTATAAGAGAATAATGGCAACAGAAACATTTGTATACCAGGGAGTGAAGATTTCAAGGAGATTTGTCACCTGCTTGGTGGGGGGAGGTGTGAGTACAATAGTGGGGATGAGGCCAGCTTGGAGGAAGGACAAGGTGAATGGGTCAGGGGGATGTCTGGGGAGGTCTGAAAGCAAAGCAAGTGGGGTGCTTGTGCACAAGGGGAGAGAGGAGCCGCACTGGCTGAGTTTGCTAATTGCAAGACATTATATGTACACCTGCCTAAATGATTACTAACTCTGAACAACGACATATCTATTCCTGTTCAAAAAACTAATAAATTCAATGGCAAAAAAGTATGTTAACGCACAGTTAAGATTGCTCGATGGTACACCTTCCCATTGCAGAACGCTGAGTTGCACAGAGCTCAAACTTCTGAAAAATCAGGAAATGCAGAGTTACGGTTGCCTTAACTCTGTCCTCTTTCAGCAATGTCCCAATATGTCTCATTAACACATACCCTTTACTCTGCCAACCCCCAAGCTGCTGAAATGTACCATCTCTTCACCTTCTACAACCTATTTACTCTCACCCACAAGATTCCATTTAACACTATTAAAAGGACAAAAAGGAAAAAGATTTTCCAGCCACCTTCTTTTTATCCTCTTTGAGCAATGCTTCAATATGCACATACTCACACTAGCCCTTCTCACTACAAGATTCGGATCCTGGCATACACTCACATACTTAGCCAAATACAAAGAAACATTTTATACATATGGTATTCTAAGAGTCACTTTACAACCTTTTACAACTCCTTTACCCTGAGGATACATCTACATTTGAGCTGGGAGGTGTGACTCCCACCAAACACAGATGTACCCATGCTAGCTCTGCTCGAGCTAGCATGCTAAAAAAGCAGCAGCGTACCCAGGGTAGCACAGGCAGTGATTTGAGCTATCCTCCCAAGTATCTGGCAAGTAGCACAAGCCACCACTCGTGCTACTCCAGTGCTATACTGATATCTTTAGCATACTAGCTCAAGCAAAGCGTGTGTGTGTGTGTGCGCGCGCATCTGGGAATAACCCCTCTTAGCTCAAAGGTAGATGTCTCAACCTATGTGTTCACTTAACCATCATTAAAGCATTAGAATTATTTCATATTTCACCTCACTACTGACAATATCCTTTGTAATAAAAGCCCCACCACTGGCAATCTCCACAATGCAGTATAGAAATTATAAATACTGCATCCTGAAATACATCTATTTCCTTTCCTCATACATGAGAGGGTGCAAAACATAGACCTCTTCATATCACAACCACAGCTCTGTCACACACCTCAAAGTAATCCACAGATCTCACACACACACACACACACACACACCTCTACCAAGCAGAGCTAACTACTGTCAGCACCATTCAGTTCAGCAACACCTGATACTGACCACACTCATTTTACCTGGAGCGCATGCAGATAATAAATGCTCAGGCTGCTCTCATACCCCAGCTCCCTATGGACAAAACCCTTTGTAATAAAACCCCTGTGCCCTACTAGTTATATAAATGTGCATAACTCTGCACTGAAATGATGCATGCTGGATCCCATAGGTACACATGCAGCTGTTCCCTTTGCTCACATACAAAAAGGAAACCTAGAGCCACACATGCCCTCAAAGTAATCCATACATGTCCTCATCTCACAAACACACCTTTAGCAAGCAGGCCCAATTACTACCTCTCCCATTTAGTGCTGGTAACCCTAACACACTGACTGCACCTGTAATGTATGAACATAATTCCCACAGGCTATTGAAAGCTCCAAAGGAACAAAGGAAAAGTGGCATGGGCAGTCTTCTTCTCCCCCTCCTTCTTCTCCTGTTTGTTCTTTAATAGTGTTATGTGAAATCCTGCAGGTGACAGAGAATACTTTGTAAAAGGAGGTGGCACATTTCAGCAGCGGGGGCATTGGCAGAATAAAATTATGTGTATTAACAGGGCATGTTGGTGCACTGCCTAGCTTTCAAAAGTTTGAGTGGTGCTCAACTCAGCATTCTGCAAGGAGACATCATACACCTCTACCCAGATATAACGCTGTCCTCGGGAGCCAAAAAATCTTATCGCGTTATAGGTGAAACCGCGTTATATCGAACTTGCTTTGATCCGCCGGAGTGCTGCTTTACTGCCTTATATCCGAATTCGTGTTATATCGGGTCACGTTACATCAGGGTAGTAGAGGTGTACCACCAAACAACCCTAACTCTGCATTAACGTAGTTTTTTTTACCACTGATTCTCTTTTACATTTAGGCCTGGTATACACTTAAAACTTGAATCAACAGACATAACTACAGTGCTCAGGGGTGTGAAAAATCCACATCGCTGAACCACATAGCTATGTCGACCTAACCTCCAGTATAGATGCAGCTAGGTCAACAGAAGAATGCTTCTGTCAATAAGCTGCTGTTGCTCAGGGAGGTAGAGTTCCCACAGCAACAAAACAAAAACAAAAAAAAACCCTTTCATGCTGTATTCTGCATCTACACTACAGGATTACAGAGATGTAGTTACAGTGCCCGTAGCATAAACATGACCTTAGTCTGTTCACCCTATCCAAACTAAGTCACAGCTCAAGATTTATTAAACCATAATTCACTATCATAAGAGCAATCGTAATATGAATGGATTTCTACTTAAAATAAACATAATTGGTTAATGTCGATACATTTAACAAGTCACAAAAGAGAATCAAAGTTCATTTTTCTATGAACTGCTTGCTGACAGTATAAACCATATGGATCTGAGTAGCCGCCCCTTGCAATAAGGATGGTCTATGAACAGTTTTTTGTACCTATATAACTATTTTGGTTAGGCATGTGATTTTTTAATTTAATTTTATTTAAACCAAAAGGATTTTATTGATACTATTTCCTTTGGCTGCTTCCTCACACTACTAGCATCATCTCGGTCTTATCCAAAAGGGAGCTTCAGCCAACTCACCTTCACACAACTCCCAATTTTGGAAAAATACTATGAAAGACAAGAAAATACACCACCCAGGTGCAATGAAACAGAAACAGAGGACCGCATCAGCAGCATGCAGATGACACAATTCAAAAACTAATTAACAGTACTCTTTGGGTTCTCCCCATGAGAAAAAAAAAAAAGACACATTCAAATTAAGTCCATCTCCACCTATATACATAGACAGCTCAATGACACCTTGTAAACAACAGATTCATGGAGGCTGAAACATCTTCAAAGATGAAACACAAAGAATCAATAGAGGATCTATATCTGGCACAGGATGCAGATCAACAAAATTAACATAGTATGTATCATAAACAAGCCTAACAAATGGAGTCAAGGAGATCAGAGGACTCCTATATTATTCAAGACACTTCAACGTAACTTTGCCAATAATCCTTCCAAAACTTTTTTTTTTTTTTAAATAAAAAGAGGATCAGGAGGTCAGTGGCAAGAAAGGATTTCTTGGAGTATTGGCTTAACAATCAACCATTTGAAAAGTGCTTAGTTTCTTGCCTTCCCAAAAAGGCATTGATAAATTCCACCAATAAGTAGACCCAGTGTCTTACCACAAAATTTTATTATTATTTTGATTTATTTGTAGTGTGGTAGTGACAAGGAGCCCCAGTCACAGACTAGCACCCCACTGTACTAAGTGTTACACAAACACAGAACCTAAAGATGGTCTATGCCCAAAGAGTTTACAATAATACAACAAGTGGGATGAGTCCAGTTTACAAACTGCCAACCTAAATACCTCAGAGAACATGACTAATCAAAAACAAAGCAAACAGTGACCTTACATTTGTTTCCCCCTAAAATGCATCTATTACCACACAGGCAGTCAATCCCATCCAAATCAGGGCAGTCTCAGGTATGACAAACTGAAAATTTTTGCAGTAATAAATACGCAATTCTACATTTTCACAAAACCTACACATATTCACCAAAATTACCTGTAGCTCAGAATATTTCTGCAAGTTGGAACTCCACATACACTACAGTGAAGAGCCCATTCTTTACCTCCAACACAATCTCAGCATAAAGTTTCAAAATCTTTTCATGCTACAATCAGGTGACCAGATACAATGATTTCCACTACAGATATTCTCCTATTTAATCTATCTTCTTGCTAAGGTGATCTGCGAGTAGAGATAAGGGGCACTCAGGAACCACAGCATCAAAAACTGATGACAAAGAAACAATCATCACAGACAACTTTTAGTATGGCTCCTTCAGTTATTCCATCTCAGAGTTAGGAAATCAAATGGATTCTATGATGGTGTGCTCAACACAACAGATAACTAGTAGGATTTGTCCTTTGGTTACTGTCTATCTTAAGCACATACAAAACGTCAATATGGGAATCCACAAGCCAGCCATACAAATAATACCTTCCTCTCTCCCTCAATCCCCAAATCCTCCTGGCTACTTCAAAGGAGAAACAAGGACTTAGCTACTTTAACTATTACACCTCTACCTTGATATAACGCCAAAAAAATCTTACCACATTATAGGTGAAACCGTGTTATATCAAACTTGCTTTGATCCACTGGAGTGCACAGCCCCGCCCCCCCGGAGCGCTGCTTTACCGCGTTATATCCGAATTCGTGTTATATCAGGTTACATTATCAGGATAGAGGTGTACCAGGTTTTTTGCGGGTCCTTCCACCTACCCTATGAATACTTTTATAATTTTGCCTCTGCAATCATTAAGAACTTTCCCAAGTTAACTTAAAAGAAGACAGACCAACATATCCATGAACTTACGTTGAATGTGAATGAACTGCTTTGGTTGTTTAAACTCTCCTTTGTACAGACGATTGTAATAGTTGACATTGCTCTCTGCCTCAGGAACTGGGATAACCATGCTCTCTTTCTTTTCTCTAAAGACTTGCTGTGCCGAAATAGCTCGTTGTAAATGGTGTTCCTGAAAGAGGAAAAGTTTAGAATTTATTTAGATGACAGTATTTATTTTTTTAAATATAAAAAAATGAATAAAGTTAGTCTATTTTCCTAGCAATAGTGTTCTAAAGTGTCATGAGAAGATCCTAGTAAAATTTTATTTATTTTGCTTCCAGGCCAGCAGGGTACAGTAATGGGAGAGAAAGAGTCCTCTGCATTTAACACCAAGTCCTAGGCAAATTCAGCTGTTGACAGGTTCCAAATAAGGAAAAAAATCTCAAGCCTCCATTAATGATATGGGGGACTCTAGATGGAAGAAAAAAATCTTCTAAGCATACCCACAAACCTTTTTTTAAAATCAGAAAAACAGACAGTAGGTGATCCAAGTTAAACAAAATAATCTAAAAGCGGGTATAGAAAGTGTCATGGCTCAAAACCAGCAATGTATGCACATTAATTCCTTATAGTATGGGAAGCCCATGGTTCAAATCAAGATCATGAACAAACTTAATCCACTGCCAAATGCAAAATAATACCATGTTTTTATTTAAGATTTAGGCACCGGCCAGTTTTCAGAATGGAGAGTGGGCAACAAAAAATGATTAAGGGTATGGAACAGCTTCCATGTAAGGAAAGATTAAAAAGACTGGGACCATTAAGCTTGGAAAAGAGACAACTAAGGGGGATATGACAGAGGTCTATAAAATCATGAATGGTATGGAGAAAGTGAATAAGGAAATGTTATTTATCCTTTCACATAACACAAGAACCAGGGGTCACCTAATGAAATCAATAGGCAGCAGGTTTAAAACAAACAAAAGGAAGTACTTCTTCACACAACACACAGTTAACCTGTGGACTTTGTTGCCAGGGGAGTTTGTGAAGGCCAAAACTATAAGTGAGTTCTAAAAAGAATTAGATAAGTTCATGGAGTAAAGGTCCATCAATGGCTATTAGCCAAGATGGTCAGGGATGCAATCCCATGCTCTGGCTGTCACTAAGACTCTGACTGCTAGATGTTGGGACTAGACGACAGGGGCTGAATCACTTGATAATTGCCCTGCTCTGTTCATTCGCTTTGGGGCACCTGGCATTGGCCACTGTTGGAAGACAGGTTGCTGGGCTAGATGGACCATTGGTCTGACCCAGTATGGCCGTTATTATGTTAATTTGTTACCTGCTTCTGTTTTTACGTTTTTTTATAATACTATAATAGGCAAAAGTAACAGGCACATATATTTCCCCACAGAAGAACACACAGAATATTTGTGGAACTCCAGTTCCTCAAATATGCAACAGTGTTCATTATACTTTGTATTCTTACCCTACTGGAGACAGAATAACCACCCCCAAGTCACAGGAAGTATGAATTACACTATCCCTTCATTAGGTTATAAGAATTCTTTAGCATCCATATATCTTACTAGTTATTTTGGTGCAAATCCAACCACACATGTGGATTAGCATAGGATAATTGTGACTTTTCTCCTGCAATGGATTTTGTAAGACGTTCACACTATAATCCATGAGACAAAGAAAGAAATCTGCTAGAAAACATAATATACAATTATATTTGCAGTGTAACTTTGCTTCAACAATTGTTTATGCAACCAAGGCTGGAAAAATGTATGAAACCTACTAATCAGAGATTAAACCTCCTAGCAATAAAAGGTAAGTGGTGAACCCCACTAGCAAGACCCAGAGAAAATGCCAAATGAACAGTCCCCACACACCAGATTTGCAGCTGCTGAGAATGGAGAGGATGATATACTACGGTCCTGCCATTGAACCTTCTTGGGGACTTCATCTTTCATATCAGGCTAACAGGATTATGATAAACTTGAAGCCAAATTCTCTCTTGCTGCCGTAAGGGAATTTTTCATCTCTCTGCTTCCACCACTGCTTTGCTGTAAGGGGCTCAGATTCTCTATTCTACCTATTTCCTCACACTCCTAGCTATTGGAAGAAGGGGTGAACGGAAAAAATCCCTCATTACTCTCTTCCTTTCCCAGTATCTGGGGTTTGGGTGGTCTTCCCTCCCACGAACAACTCCAATGTCTGTCTCTTGTGCTCATAATTTCACCAAGCAGCGACACTGTGAAAATGACAATTACACATCTATGAAGAAGCGTTTTATTCTTTTAAATTTCATTTGATGCAGGTTGGCAGATGCAAGAAAAGTACTCCGCATTGGTTTATATTTGGTAAACTCTCTAAACAACCAAAAGGAATAGAGGTTTCTCTCTTTTTAATTCTGCAAAAATCAGTTTTCATTCATCTGCCTTTTCTTGTTGAAACAATGGATATTTCAAAACATGCATATTTATTTAATAAATATTTTATTTTTAATTCAAGTTATTTCAGCAATGGGAAGAAAGTATCCACTACTAAAACAAACTGCAACGGCAAACTACAGACTTCACCAACTCTAGAAGAGGAGGACTAGGCATCTCCAACAGAAATAAAGTCAAAATTAATTGATTAATCAGGCTCCCAAGACTTAAGTGCAATGCTGTAGCTCAGACCAGAGAGTGTACATTTAAATATAATAATTTCAGAAAAATACACCAGATATCTTGTGCACATCTAATACTTCATCGTGTAAGTCTCTTTTTAAAAATAAAGATGAACAATGCTATTTTGAGCAATTTAACTAAGAAAATTACAGTTACTCAGTTCGTTTCTAGATTTCTTACTAGCTGTCAAACGGCCCCATAGTAGTCCCTAATTGATATCAATACAACACATCAAGTGGACCAGAAGACTGATCTACAACTGAGGTGGGAAAATACCAAGTTTTTTTCTGCCATTCCTTGTCCTCAGATAGGCCACTGAAACTATGATTCCTGCATTTTATTCTAAAAACATAAATTTCTAGTATCCTTGCTCTTTCCTGAGTCTGTAGGACATGCCCTTATTTTACTTCTTCAAAATCTTCTTCGTCCAGACCACTATTTTCATTGTCAGCACACCCTGAAGAATGTATCTCTCTCCTTACCTGGAGGTTATAACTCCTGTTTCCCTAAACATACTTAGAGAGAACTTTTTGTTTTAATTTATATGGATTGCAACATGCATCAATATCAAAATCTGGCTCAAATGAAAAGATCAATACAGGAGACTATCAAACTACATTAAAAATTTCACTCAAGTTTGGGAAGTAGAAGTAGAAGTAGAAGATTGGATAGTAAAGATAAACTGTCTAGTTCTCCTCCCAGATGAACACCCTATGTAAACTGGTGCCTAATCCCAAGTGCTTGATGAAGTGGCAAGGGTATTAAATTGCTCTTTATTGAGAATCCATGACCTTGGGAGTTTCTTATTGCAGACACAGCTTTGAAGTAGGCCTGGGATGATAGGATGACCACACACAGTCAGATTCTGGGTTTAAATTATAGTAACAGGCACCTTGAGAAACCCTAGTTTTCAAGGATTCCATGCACTGATCTTATTCCGATTGACACCACTTCATCTGTAATCCAAGATTACAACTTTCTTGATGTACTTACTACCAATGCAGCCATTACTATTTCTCCTGTACTGCGAAGTAACAAGGATCTTATTGCATTTTATGGCCTAGCACAGCTTCCAGAAACCACTTGTTTGACTGACATGTAAATTTCTCCTATTCAGACCTTAATTGGATTTCTAGTCATTCCCAAGGCACTTGCTTTTCCCTCCTACACTGAACTTCCTGTGCTAACATTTCATACTTTCAGAAGCCATATAATTAATTAGATTTAGCAAGTTTTCCTCAGAGATTTTGTTTTAATACCTTTAGTTAAATTCTCTTGCACCTTTTTTCAGTAAACATACTCCAGTGTCAAAGATTTGCTCAATCTGTGCAATACGAATGTGCAAGGTCAAACTTTGTCATGCAAAAGAATTCCTGTTCCTTTTTCAATTTGACATGTTATCCAAAGTAACTATAAATTTCTATTAAAAAGACTATAAAATAGTTGCTGAATAAAGTGCTCTGAAATCCTTATAGGCAACACGCCTCAAGCTATTTTAGAAGTGCCATACCACAGATTAAATCACTTACATTTTAAAAACAAACTTTTTGAAAATAAGATAAAGTAACCCAATTTGTATAGAATCGTAGAATATCAGGGTTGGAAGGGACCTCAGGAGGTCATCTAGTCCAACCCCCTGCTCAAAGCAGGACCAATCCCCAGGCAGATTTTTACCCCAGATCCCTAAATGGCCCCCTCAAGGATTGAACTCACAACCCTGGGTTTAGCAGGCCAATAAAGTAAGGAATAAAAATGTACTGATTGATGAAGGGATAGAGAAATTTGATCTGTTTGAAAGGGAAGGCATATAACAATTGAGATTCAGGAAACCTTCTTTTGCTCTAGAAATATTTCTATATTTTATTTAATAATGGAAATAAATTCACATTTTCTTAATCTTAAGAAATACTACAAATAAGAAATAAAGTATACAAAGCGAGTTTATAAAAACTGAGAGGTAATTAAGGATTTCAGTCTTAATGAAAATAAACAAACATGAATTCTCAACTATAACCAAAAAAAACACAGTACTGAAACATACGATGATTTTCTGAAACAATTGTTCTTTATTTCAAGGGTCACAGACTAAGCAACAGGCTATCAAAATCTTTTAAAAATTCAAAACTTCATGAAAAAAAATCTATACAAGCTAAATGTTAATTCCTACAACTGAAATTCTGTTTGCTATATTAAAGACTTTCATATTAGACTCGATCTACTAAAAGGGATACAGCAAACTTGAAATATGATCAGTTTTCAAAAGGAGTTAAAAGTAGTCTTGGACATCCTAAGACTAAGTAGTCTTGAGTACATTGCCTAAGATTTCTGCCATTTTTTATGGTTTTACAAATCAGAATATCATATTTTTACAAGTATTTATCTCCCCTGTTGGTGTATGAAAGGCCCATACAAACAACTAACTGAATTACTATAAAGACAAAACAGTGAAACTGAACACGCAAGTGCTGCCAAATGAACAAAGAAAGAAACTAAAAGGTAGAGACATTTTTCCCATTTCTAATGTCTCAAAAAATTCAGACAAATGTGATTTATACTGATATATCACTTTAATGCTAAAAACAAAAGCTGAACGTTCAAATCAAAAATAGCTGAGTTTAATACAAATTATTCTTGCAGTTTAAGCATATTTTGTAATATCCAAATGAATCACAATTTTCCTAAGTGAGAGTTATATATTTATGTAAACATTCAATTAAGCAATTAGTGTAGATTTAATTCATAGCATTAAAATACAGTCACAACACTGATGAAAGATTACAAATAATATAGCTCAGGGTCATTCACTTTAGTTACTAAAGTAGACATATTAATGGTACACCCGCAGAGCAGACTCTTATAAAAAATAAATTGGAATGGAAGAGTAATAGATCTAATTTGATATAATCTTCACATTGAGAGGAAAGGTAGGTAAGAACAACTATTACAACAATCATCATCAAAAAGTGAAAACGGGTTAAATAAGGATATTCTGTTATCTATTCATCCTATAAATAATTAATTCGCACATAAAAACTGTTGAACAGGAGTTAACTACATATAAGTAATTTAAAGGTAAAACATATTATAGAAATGTTGAAATTATCCCAAAAGGATATTTTACAGACCCAAGAAATTTTAGCAGGTAAGCAATTAGCTAGCAAAGACATACCACAGAAAAGCTACGTGAAAGTGCTACCGCAGCAGCGCTTTAATGTGGCTGTGTAGTTGTGGCACTAGTGCTGGGAAAGAGCTCTCCCAGTGCAGTAAAAAAAAACCACCCCCATGAGGGGAGTAGCTACCAGCGCTGAAAGGCCTTGTCTACACCGCCACTTTGCAGTGCTGAAACTTGCAGCGCTCGGGGTGTGTTTTTTCACATCCCTGAGCGAGAAAGTTGCAGCGCTGTAAAGTGGCAGTGTAGGCAAGACCTCACAGGTCACCACAGTACTTCCCCAAAACTCTAGATAAATCTGTCTAGGAATTCTCTGTAATCAGATGAAATCTCTTCCAGGCCCACCCAGAGGTAAGCAGTAGTCTGCTCTATTTCCAAACCAAAACAAAATTAAGAGGAGAAAGAGGGAATCCATAAAAAAAGGTTACTACACTAAAGCTTGGATGTCCTACTGGGTGAACGCTACATCTACTGAATTTAGGACATTAAAGCTATAGGTTGAGATTTTCAAACCTGATTTGGGGACTTAGATTCACAACTCCAATTCAATTTTAATGGGAGTTGTGTCAAATTCCCTTGTCAACTCTGAAAATCTCAACCACAGATTTTAAAGAAAGTGTGTAGAACACTGCAGTAACACCTCTGCACAACACTAACAAGATCCCTAATAGTTATGGAATCCAATGACAACCCTGGTCAATTGGTCTTTAATCTTTTCAGGGCTAGGCCAATTTGCTTTCTTACAGATTTCCAAGATGCAAACATGAATCTATTTGACAATTGTAGAAAAGTCAATTTTAGTAAATTGCATTTCTGGTCTTCAAAAAAAAACAGAAAAGGAACACCTTTTGTTTTCTCCTGTGGTTAGTCCATACCTTCTGTAATTGCACTGAATAGTGCAATTCATCTGCTCAGCCAGTCTGCTATTTGGTTGATCTTTTTTCACAATATGGAAGGCTACAATGGAGACTGGATTCCTCTCTGTCCAACAGGATATGACAGTTTCTCTTGGGAAGGCCTTGTTTTGTGCTCCCCTGATTTATGCAGATGCATTCTCTCTTTTGGAAATAACATACTTCCCGTGCCTGCATTATTTTCCCACCCTAAAAGTATCTATCACTTCATGTTTTATAGAAGACCTGTCAGAATTCTCTTTGTGGAAAGAGCATAACTATAGTATTTCCATCAGCACCATACAGAGCCTCTGCACTGGCCCAAGTGAACTAGTAGCTAGGATTCTCCATCCCAAGAGATTTGGCCTCCCTTAGAATTCCAACAGAGGGAACTGACTGAAATAAGGAAGTCAGATACAGGACAGGAAGCATGCTTGAAGGCTGTCTCTTAATAGCTGAATACCGGGGGGGGGGGGGGTTGGGGCGCGGCGGATCATCTTAAAGTTTAATGGCTTGGTTTGCTTTTTGAAAGGCAAGTGTTTTCGTGCATTAAAGTATTATAAATATAACTAATGTTTTTCAAGGAATCTAGGAAAAAAATTTCCCCTAGGATTTTAAGGGATTGAGGTCCCTTCTTGACATTTGGTCCTTTAAAAGGTAATATTAGATATGCAGTTACATGGAGGATAGTCCAAACAACAAGAAATGCATTTAAAAGATTTCAACTCAATTTGGATAGAAAGTTGCCAACATCCAAGATCCTCCTTCATGAAGGGATTAGATTGGATTCAAAACTCTGATCTAGATGTCTCTGATTCCTATTGGTAGAAGCCAGAGAAAGACAGGTGGCAATGGCCATGGCTCCTGCCTCTAGGGTAAGAAAGGACTGGTGGAAATAGTCCTTAGTTTCACTTCTAGACTCACCATATTCTTCAAGTATAATTAGCCCATTTCAGAAGGCCTTAGGAGGGAAAACTCAACCATTTCTACTGCTACTGACTGTTCATATGGACCATGACTATCTAGAGCAGTGGTTCTCAAAGCCAGTCCGCCGCTTGTCCAAGGAAAGCCCCTGGCAGGCCAGACCGGTTTGTTTACCTGCTGCGTCCGCAGGTTCGGCCAATCGCGGCTCCCACTGGCCGTGGTTCACTGCTTCAGGCCAATGGGGGATGCAGGAAGGGCGGCCAGCACATCCCTCGGTCCACGCCGCTTCCCGCAGTCCCCATTGGCCTGGAGCGGCGAACCACGGCCAGTGGGAGCCACGATCGGCCGAACCTGCGGACGCGGCAGATAAACAAACCGGCCCACCAGGGGCTTTCACTGAACAAGCAGCAGACCAGCTTTGAGATCCACTGATCTAGAGGGCACCAGAAAGCGTGGTCTTGGCTATACAGAAGAACTACCACCTCAGGAGAATCAAAAGAGCTAGGCATTTGGGGCAACCTTTTTTCCCTTCAGTCCTATTTTTACCACTAGAGAATGGCTAAAGGGAAGAAATATTTTGTCAATGGCAGAATGAGCTACGCCATTCTGTTGCATAACTCAGCAGAACATCGACAGTAAGGTGGCAGAGGAGTGTTAGAATAAGCTATGCCACTCCAATCCACTCACTGTGTATGTAACAAAGCTAGTGGCTGGCTGTTCAGCGCAGGAGCAGGCAAGGAGTTGAATGCTACTAATAGTGGGTAAAGATTTAGAAAAACCTTGGGTGCTAAGGGTATATGTCCAATGTATTATACTTCATTTAAAATTGCAAGATTCCTTGGGGAAAATGGATCAGCCAACCAAAATAATCTATTCTCCCGTGTCTGCTTTTTTGGGGGGGGGAGGGTGCGAGGGGAGAAAGAGAGAGACACAAGATGGGGATAGAAGAGAAGAAACATACTTTGCCAATGGGAGAGAGCTCTCCCATTGCCATAATTAAACAACAAGTGGTGGAAGCTATATTGGTGGAATAGCACTCCCGCCGATAAGGCTGTCCACACCGGTGTTTCTGTCAGTATAATTTCTGTCGCTCAGAGAGATGTTTTTTCCCACACCACTGAGCAGCATAAGTTATACCGACAACAGTGCTTGTGTAAACATGCCATTAGGGCCACTAGCTTCAACATAGCTGTGACTATTTACACCAGCTGACGATCTGCCACTAGGGAATAACCATTCAAAACACAGAAATCCAGCAGAATGAAGAAAAATCTGTATTTTCAGTAGTAAATGTGAAGAAGCCATAGGAGCGATAATTAGGGCCCTTCTAAAGTCATGGTCCATTTTGGACAATTTCACGGTCATAGGATTTAAAAAATCGTAAATTTCATGATTTCAGCTATTTAAATCTGAAATTTCACAGTGTTGTAATTGTAGGGGTCCTGATCCAAAAAGGAGTTGTGAGGGGGTTGCAAGGTTATTGTAGAGGGGGTTGCGGTACTGCTACCCTTACTTCTGCGCTACTGCTGCCAGCAGTGCTGCTTTCAGAGATGGGTGCCCAGCCAACAGCCACCTCTCTCTGAAGGCAGCACAGAAGTAAGGATAGCAATACTGCAACCCCCTAAAATAACCTTGCGACCCCCCTGCAACTGCCTTTTGAATCAGGACCCCCAATTTGAGAAATGCTGGTCTCCCTCATGAAATCTATATAGTATAGAGTAAAAGCACCCAAAAGTCCAGATTTCACCAGAAGGCGAGAAGGGGCACCAGATTTCATGGTCCATGATGTGTTTTTCGTGGCCATGAATTTTGTAGGGTCCTAGCGATAATGGACACCAAATTAAAAACATGAGTCTGCAGAACAATGTGACAGCAAATTCATCATACGGAGGCATTTACAAAGCAGAGAGACAGTAGTCCCTCTCTTTGTGGCTTTGGTACAACCACATCTGGAGTAGTGTGCTGAATTTCAGGAATCAAATAGCCAGAAAGATAAATTGGAGGGCCTTCAAAGAGAAGTAGTAAAACTGATCAGAAGCTGAAGGAACTGAATTATAAGGAAAAATGAAGAGAGTCGGCCATATATGCTCACGGCATGACTGGAGCAGGAGGGAGCAAGAGAACATAATTAATATTTGACCAACATAAATATGAACATTTAGATGGGCATAATGAGATAAAGTTAAGAGAGGAAAAATTTGCTGTTCATCATGAAAAACTTTCAAGAACTATATTTAGCAAACTGGAAAATAGCCTCTCAAGGTAGAAATCCTAATGATTGTCAACAGTGATAAAACACTAGAAAACACACTGCTGGGGAAAATTCTATAGTAGTAGAAAGATGGCCTGGACATTGTATAAAGTATGCCAAAGTTGAGCCAAAAGAACAGTTAGTTCCTTAATCACAAGCAGCACAATTCCGCCCTCACAGAGATGCAACTTGTGTTAACTGGGGGAAGATAGTCCTCTTTCCTCTTCAATTTTTGGATTTCTTTAAGAGCAGATGACTCTATCAGATGACCTATTATATCCACCTTTATTATATTTTAGACAGGCAGTTTTAAACAGAGAGCTATTTATACTCCAGAAGCCTAAAGCTCTTTCACTCTCTGCCAGCTCTCGGCAGCTTACTTCTGGCAAAAGCAGATATAGGAAAAGGGCAGATATAATGAAGTTGTCTCTCTTTTTATTTTACATGGTTAGGCATCCTGTCAGTGTATATGCATTCATTACATATTCCCACAGATTTCAATGGGACTTGCACCTGTGTAAGTGAGGGAAGAATTTAACTCAAGATTTTTACCCTGGAATTGCTGACTTTGTACTCAACTTTATACCAATGCTGCTGAATATGAGTACCGTATTTTTGGTTACAGCCTCAGTAACAATATAATATGGTTTTTACAAATTAAATAATTAAAATGTGCACTGAATACCATTTTAAAGTTTGTGAAGCACCAGGAGCATGAGATTTGGCACTATACAATCCCCCGTCTCCCCCTTAAAAGTCAACTTGTCTGAGGAATCTCCTTCCATGGTTTCATTAAGATTAAAGACAAGGAAGCTTTAGTACATATGTTTGGGAAGCTCCAGTGTACTGAGGTAAGGATTTAAACTGGGCACAGAGAATCAGATTTTCAAATAGTTTCTTAAACTTTCACCATAGAATTAACCCTCAGCTTGAGTTAAGCCTGTGTTCTCGTTCAACAGCACTTTCCTGACAATACCAGCAGTTAGGTTTGTGTGATTCTATCTATTCAGTTTTAAGCCTACAATGCCAGTACCAACAGGAAATCATAATGCACAAGTGAACTGAAAGGTCATTTCTTCTGCTGTGAAGATGCTCTGCAGGTGGAAGACAAACCACTGGAAGACAAGAGAATGTTTGTTGATAACAGGACTGAAGTCTGGGAAAAGGGGATAAATGCTAGGTGCTTGGGAGGAGAACAAGATGCAATGAAATAAAACCTCCCTCCTTATGAGAGCATGGACGGGGGGAGGGGGGGAGAGAGGGAGAAGGATGGGAGAAAGCTCTTACAAATAGACAAAACTGGAATTAAAAATCCTGTGAAGGATTGTCATTAACAAGTAAATTTTAAAAGTCAATGTACAAAGCAGTGTTACGCTGTCTAGTGTTTGCCAAGCTTCAGTAACACAAGCAATTTCAGAACACTGTATATACAAACTAAATGGCAAAAAATAAATTGTTAATACAAAGTTAAGGTTGCCCAGTGAGATCTTATGCCCTTCCAGAACAGAGAGTTCTGCAAAACTCAAAACTTCTGAAAACCAGAAAATACAGTGTTAAAATAAATGCCCACACATTTTCTGCCCCCCTGCAGCTGGGAATAGCCAGTGGGAATTATCTACATGCACTCCAGCTGCATTCACTGGGTTAGGTGTAGTTGTACTGAATGGTGGAGGAATAAGTAAGAGCAGCTTAGAAGAGCTGTGATTATGATACATGTGCTCCCTGACTTATGCAAACGTTTCGTTCCAGAACACCTTGCGTAAGTCGAATTTTGCGTAAGTCGGGGACGTATACCTGACAATTACGCGCAAAATCAACAACCACAACAAAACCAGCTCAACTTTTTCTGTGAATGTCTGTATGAGGTGATCTGGGTCTGAGTCGTCCCCCCCCCCCCCATGCCTGTTACCAAAGGAAGATAATCCAGCAGAAGATATTACCTCACCTGCCTTGTCTCATAAAGGAAAGAGGTGCAGAAGTACCTGGAGGTTCCTGTCTGCATCATTTCAATACAAAATTGTGTAAATCGTGTTAGTAGGAGGGCACTGGGGTCCTTTTGCCATGGGTATTGTCAGTAGTGTGTAGGGATATGAGAACAATCTGTGAATTTAATAATGGGTAGGGGAAAGTATAGGCTTAGATAGTATTCTGTGTGCCAGTGTGAAGGGGTTCTACAAGGGTATGAAGTGATTGTTAAATTGTACAACTATGGTATTCTGTTGGGGGAGCAGCTTCAGTGTTAGAGTAGGGCAAGTGCAGGTAGCACCTGTCCATTACAGTGAAAAGGGAGAGTGCAAGTATGTGTGTGATGGGCACTGTGGAGCATCACTCAAAGAGGGTAGAATTAAGACTTCATGGATGTTTATCTTAACTCTGTATTTCCTGGTTTTCAGGAGTTTGAGTCTTGCTGAACTGGATGTTGTGGATGGGTACAAACTATCATAAAGCAGAGTTAAGATTGCACTAATTTTTTTTGGCATTTTTTAAACAGAAATGTTTGTGGGTAGGGGTTAATGGTCATTCAGGCAGTTGTAGTTCTCACCTAACAATAATCAAGAGATCTAGCTTTTTTTTTTTTTAGATTGGTAGATCTCAAATGAACTTTACATCACTGTCCCCATTTTAGAGATGGAAAACTGAGGCACTGCGAAGTGAAATGACTTGCCTAGGGTCAACCAGCAGGCCATGGCAGAGCTAAGAACAGTCCCAGACCAGTGGTCTTTCCTGGCATCTATGTGATTCCTCAGTGCTCCTACCCCTCCAATACATTTTGTTATAGCAGTACACGGATAATAGTCATGCTTTGAAATGGGTAGCTGCTAACATTGCCAGTGAGAGAAATCTCACCCATGGTCTATGTCCCAAAACCATGATAGTTTTATTAGATGGATGTTATAGTAACTTTAATCGTATGAGGGAAGACTGCTGTGTCACTTTCCTTCTCTACCCCCTACAACATAAAGCCCCTCCTGACAACATTTCCAGCTCTCCCTCCCCTTTCCATTAAGCCACTAGTTGGCACCATAGAGAAGCACTAAATGTAAGAAGTTAGTCCTTGCTGTCTCCTACCCTATGCTTCTGTGTTCACATACCACGGGCAGCAGCTTACTAGGTTGCACGATACCTTGGTTATGTAGCCCTAGCTGTTCACTGAGCTATCCCCTCACTCCCACCTCCAGCTGGGAATGCTGCTGCTGCTTCAGTCAGGTTTACCCAGTCTATCCACTCTCTGGCTCACTCCCACATCCCACACAGGGGGTAATGTGTATCTTAATCATTTATTTTCTGGATTTCAGATGTTTAAATTTGCATTGCCTTCAGTCCACCCAACCGAGATCCAAGTTCACTTTGAGGGGCAAAAAGGGGGGCTCAGACACCCCAAGAACAACAGGGTCCCCCAGATTCCAGAAAATATAGCAAGCAGGAAAAGGGGCTCAGACCCCTGCAGAGGAATAGGGCTCCCAACACACACAGAAGATTTCAGGGCTGACTGACCCCCCACACTCCTAAACCCCCAACTTCCTCTGCTACCCCCATATCCCCAACCTCTCCTGTCTTCTCCCCTACCACTCCCCCCTTACCTGAGCCCCTCCAAACCCTATTCTCTCCCCTACCAAACATTCCCATTTATTCTCTCCTCACAATATCCCCTTCACTCACTGCAGACCCAAACCCCTCTTCCAATATTACCACCTACTCTTGCACCCCTAATCATCTCTCCTCTCTTCCAGTTAACATTTGCATGTATAATTTATTTTCTTTTCAAAAACTGTTTCAGCACCGTCCAAATATTCTGCAACACACACACACTTCATTCTCAGATTTCAGCCAGGCTGAGTTTCAAAAACTTTAAAGTTGCTAGAATCTGTGAACAATGAAATGTTTTTTTTCCCACCTAGGGGCTGTTTCTTAAGAACTGCTTGCTCAAAAGGCCCACTAATTTGGATCACTGACTATATTCTGTGTCCCCGAGATGGGCACCAAATTTCAAGGCAATTAGGTTAACAGTACGGACTTTGGAGCACTTAGAACTGAGCTTTAAACAGAAAGCTGGACTTGACCTTAACTACGGCAAAGCTATGCTCTATACTCAACTATGGCAGTGTTGAACTGCTATAGTACTGTTTGAAATTAGAGGGAGAATTAGAATTAGAGGGGCTCTACATACCCATCAGCAGGATAACAGGCTCAGAGGGGTGTGAAGTGGCCCATGTGTCTCAATGGAGATGCTCTTAGATGAAAGAATACCCAATAGAGATAAATACAGTCTGAACCAATAGCTCTGAAACGTATTAATTGTTCCATTTATGTCAGTTGGTGATCTCTTCTGCCCTCCCCAGTGCTGGAGAGTTTCTGGTATGTGTCAAGCAAACCCATTCTCAGCTTTTCAACCAGTCTCACAAGTGCTTTCTTGGTGCATGCTCTGAGCATGCCTGTTTTAAGTTTCCCACCCAGAGGGGTAGCACTTCCCCAGATCCTGGCACAAACACAGGTGCAGGAAGCAGGCCTCAGGTCTGGTCTACACTACGAAGTTAGGTCAACGTAACCCACTTTATGTCACCCTAATTGTGCATATATCTACACTTAAATTTGTCTCTCACCAATGAGGGATAGCTCAGTGGTTTGAGCATTGGCCTGCTAAACCCAGGGTTGTGAGTTCAATCCTTGAGGGGGCCACTTAGGGATCTGGGGCAAAAATCAGTACTTAGTCCTGCTAGTGAAGGCAGGGGGCTGGACTCGATGACCTTTCAAGGTCCCTTCCAGTTCTAGGAGATGGGATATCTCCATTAATTTAATTTATGTAAGTTCTCCATTACACCACCTCACTGCGTGGCACTGAACCACTATTGATGTATTGAAGTCAACAAAGCACAAATGTAGATACTGCATTACCTATGTCAACCCTAACAGTCCTCCAGCAGTTGTTCCACAACACCGACCACCCTAGTCACAATTGTGAACTCCACTGCCCAGAAGTCAGAGAATGGAAAGTGCACCAGGCCCTTTAAAACCCCATGAATTTTTGAAATGCCTTTTCCTCATTGTCCAGCTTGGTGAGCACACCTAGCAGCTCTTCGGTGTTGACTGCAAGTGCCGAGGTGATCATGCTGGCTATACCAGATACACTCCAGCCTAGAGTACATAAGAGATGTTGGATCTGCTGGGCTTGTGGGGAGAATAGACTGTGCAAGTATAGGTATGGACCAGTTGTAGAAACATGGACAACTCCAAGCAGATAGCAGGGGGATGCAGGAGAAGCAGTACAACAAGGATCACTAGCAGTGCCATGTAAAGCCAAAGGAACAGTGGCAAGCACACCAGAAGGCCAAGGAAGCCAACAGTTAATCTGATGCTGAACTGCAGACCTACTGCTTTTAAAAAGACCTGCATGCCATACTTGACGGAAACACTACCACTCCCCTGCACACCACTGTGGATACTTCCAAGGAGCCAGAGGTCCCAAGCCTGAACAACAAGGTGGTGGTGAAGGAGGAAGAGGAGTGCCATGTGACTCGGGGGCAAGGGAGAGAAGAGTTCCAGCTCTGCCACGAACCAGGACCTGTTTGAGACTCCATTGCAATCCAGTCAGTCTCAGCAGTCTAGCATGACAGGGGAAGGAACTTCAAGTAAGTTTGCACATTTATTTCCCATGTCAGTGATGGCACTCCCAACTACACAGATCATAGATATTGATTTTGCATTCATTTACTTGTACCAGAAGAGGAATCATTACAACAACATTACCTCTCTTTGTTATCTGCTTTTCATTCCCCTGTAGAGTTGGAAGGAGGGCAGGGATGCAGAGCAGTTTGTCCCTTGAATTCTCCTGAGAGATCTTGATGAAATTTTCATGGAAGTACCCTGCAATCCTCTCCTGAAAGTTTCTAGGGATGACTTCCTTATTTCTTTCTCCTTGGTAAGAGGCTTTCCCATGCCAGTTGTTGATAACTTCGGCAAGCACCATTGCAGTAGACAAGCTAGCAAACATACAGGCCCGGACAGCTTTGGGACGCCAGCAGCTGCTGTGTTCTCTATGCCTTTGTTAGCCTCAGAAATAACACTGCCTGTAGAAAAGTGTGTCTGTATTCAGTGCCACTGCCCTGTACTCATGGCTTCATGCAACTAAGGCCGTGGCTACACTCAAAACTTCAAAGCGCTGCTGCGGGAACTCTCCCAGCGCTGCAGGTACTCCACCTCCACGAGGGGATTAGCTCACAGCACTGGGAGCACGGCTCCCAAAGCTGAGGCACTGTTTACACTGACGCTTTACAGCGCTGTAACTTGCTGCGCTCAGGGGGGTGTTTTTTCACACCCCTGAGTAAGAAAGTTACAGCGCTGTAAAGCACCAGTGTAGCCATAGCCGAAATAATTCCCTGCTCACTTCCCTCACCCCTGGTGGGCCATACTCACCTGGCTGGAGCTATGAATGGCACCGTGCCTCCAAAGCAGGAGAGTCAATAAACCTGTCTTGTTTAAAACGTTAGGGGATAGCTCAGTGGTTTGAGCACTGGCCTGCTAAACCCAGGGTTGCGAGTTCAATCTTTGAGGGGGCCATTTAGGGATCTGGGGCAAAAATCTATCTGGGGATTGGTCCTGCTTTGAGCAGGGGGTTGGACTAGATGGCCTCCTGAGGTCCCTTCCAACCCTGATATTCAATGAACTTCTAAGGAAAGGGAGTTCTGAATCTTTATTTTTGCTTTCCATTGTGACTATACTGACATTATAACCTCTGTGTTTTATCTGTAGCTACTGCCATTGCTGCTTTGAGGGGTTCCCCTCCACACTCACAGAACACCTGAGCCAGATAAGGAGGTGGAAGAAAAGAACTCCGGATGATATATTCAGCAAGGTCCTGCAAGACAGTGCTGAATCAGAGGGCTTGGAGGATGAATACTGCAGATTGTATGGAGAAGGAAAAAGCAGACAAAGAGGAGATGCACCAGGATATAATGGGGCTTCTCCAGCAGCAAACACATATGCTGCAGACTCTTGTGGACCTACAACTCGCCTATCTTGCAGTTCATGGAGAACTCCAGCATAGCACGTCCCTACACGAGCCCCTCAACATTCCACATGGTATCAGGGGCCACATCCCTACCGCTACCACTCCATTTCAGGAACATTAAGGAAAACCACAGCTTAACATACTTCAACAATGGCTCTCACAGGTCACTGTATGTGCCGCTAAAATGGACATGAATGCTCTTTAAGCTCCATTCCATAAATATGTTAAGGTTTTCATGTATTTGCTTTTAATTTGCACAGAATTTTTTGAAGTGTTTTTGTTACTCAATCAAACTCTATTGTTTGGAAAATAATTCATCTTTATTATTTCTCAACATATACTGCAGAATGCCTGCCGATACTGAAAGCACCCACTTGTTAGCGTACACTTTGACACAACTTTTAGGATCATTGACTAACAGTGTAATAATCGAAGATTTACAGCAAGGACTATAAAATTAATAGATGCATTGTCGGTGTTATATTCATAGATGTGCACACAATTCCTAACAGCCCCCAAACTGTAGGGCCAGGGTACAGTACGCCACAACGCATTACTGTGACTAGCTGTTAAAGTCCTCTTTCAAAACCTCCCTGAACCATATAGCATCGCACTGATAGCCCTTATATCTGACTATTCAAACTGAAAAGAGAACTGATATACCTCCGCCCTCAATCATGGCAGCAATTTCCCCCTCTTTGCTTCACAGATCTTATGCAGGACACAGCAAGCACTAAAACCATTTGGGATATTTTTCTCACTGAGATTCAGTCTGGTGAGTAAACAAGGCTAGTGCTCCTCCAATCTACCAAAAGCACATTCAACTGTCATTCTGCACCTGCTGAGCCGGTAGCTGAATCTTTCCTTGGTGCTACCAAGGTAACCAGTGTTCAGCTTCACGAGCCAGGGAAATAAGGGGCAGACTGGGTCCCCCACAATAACTATTGGCATTTCAACATTACCAATGGTCATCTGCCCGTCGGGAAAGAAAGTCCCTATTTGTATCTTTCTGAATAGTCCTGTGCTCTTAAAGATGCAAGCGTCATGCACCTTCCCTGACCAGCCCACACTGATGGTGAAATGTTCCCAGTAATCCACTAGTGCCTGCATAACCATAGAAAAATAGCCCTTTCTGTTGATGTACTCCGTGGCAAAGTGGTTTAGTGTTAAAACACGTATATGCTTGCCACCTCTTGCTCCATCGCAGTTCAGGAACTCCACTGATGCAAATACATCCATTACGTCCTGAACATTGCCAAGAGTCACAGTCCTGAATAAGAGGAGACGATTAATGGTCCTACATGCTTGCATGACAACTCCAAAATGATTTCCCACTGACCAGCAGCAATCTGGTATTAGAAGTTTCTGTAGTGCGATCACCACTCGCTTTTCCACTACAAGTGTGACTCTCAGTTTGGTGTCCCTGTGCTGGAAGACTGAGGCAAGCATGGAGCACAGATACAGGAATGAGGCCTTGAACAGCTGAAAGTTCTATAAACACTGCTCATCTTCCCATGCCTGCATTAAAATGCGATCCAACCAGTCAGTGCTTGTTTCTCAGGCCCAGAAGTGGTGCTCCACATCTGCATCTGCTTCATGAATGCCAACAACCTTGAATTGGTTCTCACTCGGACTCACAACAATTTGACCTCCAGGAAATAGTGTCACAATCATAGAATCGTAGGACTGGACGTCAAGAGATCATCTAATCCAGTCTCCTGTACTCATGGCAGCACTAAATATGATCTAGACCACCCCGACAGGTGTTTGTCTAACATGCTCTTAAAAATCGCCAATGATGGAGATTCCACACTGTCCCTAGGCAATTTTATTCCAGTGCTTAATCAGCCTGACAGTTAGGAAGTTTTTCCTAATGTCCAACCTAAACTGCTCTTAGTTCAATTTAAGCTCATTGCTTCTTGTCCTATCCTCAGAGGTTAAGAACAGCATCTTTTCTCCCTTCTCCTTGTAACAACCTTTCATATACTTGAAAACTGTTATGATGTCCCCTCTCAGTCTTCTCCAGGCTAAAGAAACCCAATTTTTTCAATCTTCCCTCATAGGCCATACGTTCTAGACCTTTAATCCTTTTGTTGCTCTTCTCTGGACTTTCTCCAATTTGTCCACATCTTTCCTGAAATATGGCACCCAGAACTGGACACAATACTCCAGTTGAGGCTTAATCAGCGCGGAAGAATTATTTCTCATGTCTTGCTTACAACACTCCTGCTAATACATCCCAGAATGATTTGGGGGGTTTTTTTTGCAACAGTGTTACACTATTGACTCATATTTAGTTTGTGATCCACTATGACCCCCGGATCCCTTTCTGCAGTACTCTTTCCTAGGCAGTCATTTCAGTATGTAACTCACTGTTCCTTCCTAAGTGGAGTACTTTGCATTTGTCCTTATTGAATTTCATCCTATTTACTTCAGACCATTTCTCCAGTTTGTCCAGATCATTTTGAATTTTAATCCTATCCTCCAAAGCACTTGCAATCCCTCCCAGCTTGGTATCGTTCACAAACTTTGTAAGTGTTCTCTCTATGCCATTATCTAAATCACTGATGAAGATATTGCACAGAACTGAACCCAGAACTGATCCCTGTGAGACCCCACGAGATATGCCCTTCCAGCATGACTATGAACCACGGATAACTACTCTCTGTGAATGATTTTCCAACCAGTTATGCACCCATCTCATAATAGCTGTATCTAGGTTGTATTTTCCTAGTTTGTTTAAGAGACAGTCATGTAAGACAGTATCAAAAGCCTTACTAAAGTCAAGCTATACCACAGCTAACGCTTCCCCCCATCCACCAGGCTTGTTACCATATCAAAGAAAGCTATCATGTTCCCTGAGGCTCTGTAAATACCAGTGAATTGTGCATCCCGTGCAATGCTCATGACAATAGTGCAGAGCTGTGCAGGCTCCATGCTTCTGCCAGAGATGGCAAACAGCGACAAGTTCCACGCAGGTTTGTGGGATTTTCAAAATAGGTGCAAAAATTTTGGGATAGAGGTAGCATTATGTGATGCAGAAACCTGCACAACTGACCCCGCAGTCCCAGTCACCCCTGCATGACTTGTTTCTGCCTCACCACACATTGCCAAAACTTACCAAATGACAGTGCACTGGACGGAGAGTTGCATGCTGGGATACCTACCCATAGCACACAGCACTGTGCATCGCAACCAGTGCTCCTAGTGAGTACACACAGCACTGAAGTAAGGAGTCAAGTATGCATACACACAAGCAATATTCTCTCTGTGACAGCTTTATGTTGACAAAATTTGTAGGATAAACACGCCCCCAGACAACCCCAGGGGTTAAGATCCCATGATGGGGTTAAGGAGTGGGACTCACATAGCCCCAGATAGGAAAACTGCCTCCAGGCTCACATAAGGCTCTCCTGAGGGGGGCAAGGAAGGGGGTCCATACCTTTGTAGATTGGCTGTGGCTCCCCAGATCACTTACTGCGTTATAGGTAAAACCACGTTATATCGAACTTGCTTTGATCCACCAGAGCGCGCAGCCCTGTCCCCCCGGAGCGCTGCTTTACCGCATTATGTCTGAATTCGTGTTATATCGGGGTAGAGGTGTATCCATCAAAATAAAAAATAAAAATAGAATTCTCCCAAGCCTATCTATACCTTTGCACAAACTCCACTCTCTTGAGATACCAGACCTAGAATCACTCGTTCCCAAGTTCTGACCTACAGAATTTTGCATTGACATTTGGGTCTACTCTTCTTAAGTCCCTCCCATGGAAATGACTTTGGTGGATTCAGCTGCATTTCATCAGTGCATTTCCAACACGTGAAACTTTCAACTTAAAACAATCTCTCTGGAACAGTAGGCCCTTACAGGGGGAAAAAAATTCTTTTATTTATACAGGCCTAAAGCTATAAGGGCACTGACTGATTTGATTACGCTCTGCCCCCAATATTTCCAAACTGCACCACGTAACACTTACCAAAAAAAAAATTACCATGACAATCTCTTTGCATATATATTTTCAACAAATCCTCATCTTACAAGGAGCAGTAGACTAAAACCTGCTGACAGTAATTACACTTTTTATATTAATTAGTATCCAATACTATGAAGAATAGGAGTTAGATTTGTAGAGTATCTCATCTAACACTTCATTCCCATATACTGTAAAATAAAAATTAATAAAAAAGTCGAGGCAGTTTATTTTTCACATAATTCAAGCTCTGCAGAAACAACACAATTAGATAGGAGATATCAATATCTACATTAAGCCAATAATGTATACTTTTTTAAAGAAATTTTGTTTTACTTATTCCTGATATTACATGCACTTGGTAAAACTAATCTCGCTCTCTCTCTCGCTCTCTCTCTCTCTCTCTCACACACACACACTTTACTGAGGGAGAGGCATATTTATAGAAAGGACAACAGGCACTTTAATATAAAAAGCACCAATGGTGTGCAGCACCTGGTATATATCCTAGTTAGCTGAAGAATGACTAAAAGAAGCTGCTTATCACCTTACTTATTGAAAAAAGTTTATCAAGTTGTAAATGTAATATTAAGCATTCCTTATTAAAATCCAGAAGCCTGAACACTACATACGATATAAGCCAAACACCTATGAAATGTTTCCTTCAGTTGTGTATTGAAAGGGCAAGGGGCGGGGAGGGGAGGAAGAGATCCTATATATCAGGGGTCGGCAACTTTCGGCACGCAGCTCGCCAGGGTAAGCACCCTGGCGGGCCGGGCCAGTTTATTTACCTGCTGACGCGGCAGGTTCGGCCGATCGCGGCCCCCACTGGCTGCAGTTCGCAGTCCCGGGCCAATGGGGGCGGCGGGAAGCCGCGGCCAGCACATCGCTTGCCCGCACCGCTTCTCGCCACCCCCATTGGCCCGGGACGGCGAACCGCGGCCAGTGGGGGCCGCGATCGGCCGAACCTGCCGCGTCAGCAGGTAAATAAACTGGCCCGGCCCGCCAGGGTGCTTACCCTGGCGAGCCGCGTGCCGAACGTTGCCAACCCCTGCTATATATGGTTAGGAAATCATAATTTCGTATAGACAAAAAAGTACATATACATTATGTTCAAGTATGAGTACCAACTTTTGTATACAAGAAGCAACTCTTGGTAAGATATAGTTTTGTTGTTATAAAGACATTAAATAAATTACACTTATATAGCAACTTTCATACAAAAATATCAAAGTGTTTTCCAAACATTAATTTAGCCTCACAACACAGCTGTTAAGTATCAGCATCCCCATTTTACGAATGCAGAAATGGAGGAAGAGAGGCATTAAGTGACTTGCCCCAAATCATACAAGTCAACACAGTTCCAAACAAATATGGAACTTGGTGTCATAAACAAAGAGACGACTAAAGGGGGATATGATAGAGGTCTATAAAATCATGACTGGTGTGGTCATAAGGAAATGTTATTTACTCCCTCTAATAACACAAAAACTAGAGGTCATCAAATGAAATTAATAGGCAGCAGGTTTAACAAACAACTAAAGGAAGTATTTTTTCACACAATGCACAGTCAACCTGTGGAACTCCTTGACAGAGAATGTTGTGAAGGCCAAGACTATAACAGGGTTCAAAAAAGAACTAGATAAGTTCATGGAGGATAGATCCATCAATAGCTATTAGCCAGGATGGGCAGGGATGGTGTCCCTAGCCTCTGTTTGCCAGAAGCTGGGAATGGGTGACAGGGGATGGATCACTGGATGATTACTTGTTTTTCCATAGTGTAAAGATGGAATCTCAGCCTTGAAGGCCTTGTGTCGTGGTCATTACCTTGCATCCCATAAAGCAGTGTTTCCCTAAATTTGGAACATGCACTCCTGGAAATGCACAAAAGGACACCTGGGGGAGCTGTACCTCCAAAGTCTCAGCTTTATTGTAAAAAGGAAAAAAAAAGGCCCTATACCTGTTATGGGTACAAAAAAACTAAACAAACTTCAAAATGAGAAGTGAGCATACTAGATGCAGAAATATTTGCTTGAATTTGCAGAGAGCCTGAAAATTAGCTCTGAGCTGCCAGTGAGGATACTTTAAGTATCAGTATTGTTGACTATTTCACTGATCAAAGCACATAAGAAAATAATCTCCATAATAGGATACTACTTTAACACTACTATTTCCCAAAGTGGAGTGAAGGGTTGTGAAGAACTAGCAGGCATCATGTATAAATTAACCTGACGACAAGGACTTTAACAACATATGCAGGCATTAAAGGGAGAGAGGCATGACTGTTTTCATTTTCCTGAGGAGAGACTCAGTTTTCAAAAGTTTGGGAAACATTCCCCAAAGGAACAGGTACAACTATCTTTAAAACCCATCAATGCCATTCATTAAAGCACTGCAGTCAAATGGAAATCTGGTCAATTTCAAAACATGAGTTAAAAAGTAGTTTAATGCTGCCTTTGACCCTACCACCAATGCTGGTGGTTATATGCTTTCACCACCACCATATGAAAAACCCACACAAACAAAAGAGGAAAAATGACTATTGGCTCTGATCCTGCAACTGAATCTACAGAGAACTACACTCACTTCAGTGGAACTCTACCTCAGGTGGACCCTTATGCCTGAGCAATATATGTCTAGGATTGGGACCTAACTATATAAATAAATAAAAAGATGAAGAGACAAGTGGAAATGTTTATACAGGGAGTACTGTCAAATACCAAAGACAAACAAGAGGAAAAATATTTTTCTACGTCTTTTTTGGTTATAGTAGTCTTCACTGTTGCTTGTAATAACAAAAATGTTCAGAATTAGGGAAGAAGTGTAATTTGTGCAAAATGAAAGCACTCTAGACCAGCGTTTTTCAAAGTTCGGGTCATGACCCAATACTGGGTCATTAGTGCCTACTTGTTCCAACACCGTGCTGCGCCCCGGAAGCAGCCAACAGCGGATCCGGCTTCTAGGTAGAGGGCCATGGGGCACCATGCACTGCCCCCGCCCTAAGCACCAGCTCCACACTCCCATTGGCCAGGAATTGGCCAATGGGAGCTGGAGGGAGGGAGCGAGCGGTGCTTGCAGGCAAGAGCTGTGCAGAGCCATTTGTGTACCTCCGCCTAGGAGCCGGGCCTGCTGCTGGCCGCTTCAGGCGCAGCATGGTCTGCAGTGCCAGGACAGGTGGGAAGCCTGCCTCTGCACCCCAGCTGCATCACTGACCGGGAGCCGCTGGAGGTAAGTCCGCACCCCAAACCTCTGCCCCAGCCCTGAGCCCCCCCCAAAACCCAGAGCCCTTCCTGCACCCCAAACCCCTCATCCCCAGCCCCACCCCAGAGAGTGCACCCCCATCCCTAATCCCCTCCGACACCCCAATCACCTCCCCCCCAAACCCAGAGCCCCTCATTCCCAGCTCCACCCTGCAGTCCTCACCCCCACACCTCAACCCTCTGCCCCAGCTCTGAGCCCCTCGCACACCCCAAACCCATCATCCCCAGCTCTGTTGGGTCACGGGCATCAACAATTTTCTTCAACTGGGTCCCCAGAAAAAAAGTTTGAAAACCACTGCTCTAGACCAATTGCCTCAGCTGGGGAACACGTGTGCTGCTTTGGAAGTACGACCAGTTCCAGGCAGCTAGGAAGTAAGATGATGAACTGAAATCAGGTTTCCAACATTGCAACGGAAGTAGAGAATGGAGAAAAAGACAAAAAAAAAAAAAGACATAATACAGAGACCAAGGGAATTCAATTTACACTGCCAACACCCAAAATTACATGATGGTTTAAATGAGTACTGAAAGGAGTATCCTCAAATGACTGAATCAAAGACTTAAAAATGAAATGTACCCATTTCAGTTTTAAGATTTCCCCCCCCATGCGTTCATTAAAAATATTGTGCATTTTAGCACCGTCTGACAATAGCCTTACCTTGCTACTCTTTATAACCGTTGACTTTTAATATGAAGTCATGCCTAGTTATAAATGAACGAATGCTCATATCTAAATTTCTGAGTTAAATCTCTAATAGCACTTCAACTGCCCAGTCACAACTATCAATTACTGTGATGTATTTGTGTCTGTAACTACACAAAGGAAGTCAAATCCACCTCTTAAAACCTTCCATTACTCTTGATTTTGGCTCATCTTGTTATTAAAAATTAATTTTTACCTTAAGGTGTAACACAATAGCCTCTGATAATATGTATTTTAATTCAGATTTGATAGTTAAGTGCTAGGAAATACATCAAGTACTAGTGTACTGTACTGTTTTCTGAATTAAGATTATTAAGTAGCTTTTCAATATAGCATCTGAGGAATTTGACAATACTCCCCTTCTCCGCACCTTCTAATACTAAACACACACAAAAAAGAGAGAAGTTCTGTTGTCACTTATGGCATCATAAATCCAGATTTGTTCCATTTAAATCAAAATAGTTTCTCCATATTTATGTAATTTTAACTGAGAGCAGGATGTGGCCCAATAGGTCAATTCAAGATTAAAATTGTGAACATCAGTAGATTCAGATCCTGAAGTGCAATCCTACATTCCCTGCACACACAGAACTCCCATGAAAATTACAGATACATGGAAACACAACATTGGGCCCCCAGTTTGTATAATGTCATATCAGCAAGGGTACAAGCCTATTAGTAAAATACTGAAAATGGCAAGATATTTCCAGAATTTATTTGAAGATTCACTGGTAAAATGGTAATATTAAGGGTCAGATTGTGATACTGCTCCGTGTAAGGGTACCTTACTACACAAATTTTTCCCACTGAATTCAATGGGATTGCTTTTTGTGTTAAGTATTTTTCAACGTAAATGGCATAACAATCTGGACTAAGTGTAGTAGTAAGACATTATAATATAATGTAGGAGTAGTAGAAATGAACAGTAAAATTTTAATAAAAAATTTAAACCTCCCATTCTAATCACAATATAGTATTTGTTATGTGAGAAGAATCTAATACTTCAAAATTATCAGAATAAAACACACACAGAGAATTTATGTAGAAAAATACCCACAAACCTTTCTTCATTACGGGTTAACAGTTTTATTTGAACCTCAGTTTTTGTTATGATGATAATAGTATAAAAAAATTGAGATGCTATGAAACATGTTATTTTTGGTGCAAATTAAGGTTCAGAGAAGTTCAGTGGCTTCTTATGAGCCAAAACCACACAACTTATTGCACACAAGAGGACCTCTGCACGCACATGGGTCCCACTAACTTCACTGAGGCGTCATACAAGGGAAGGGGTTCACATGCAAGAATGAAGCCAGAGAAACATCTCAGTTTGCTTGTCTGTACAGTGAATTTAACTATCAAGCTGTCCTACTCCAGCTCTTTTCAGTGTATTTCTTTGTAGGGGTAGCTTAGTACCTTTCCCAAACCTGAAGAACTCTGTGTAGCTTGAAAACTTGTCTATCTCACCAACAAAAATTGGTCCAATAAAATATACTGGATATCACCCACTCTCTATAATCTCTCAGTAATTAAACACAGAGTGAATAACAGGCTTAACTGTCAAGTCAAAAAAAAAAAAAAAAAAGCTGCATAAAGTAGATCTCTCTCTCTCACACACACACACACACTAGTAAAAACTGTTGCAAATGTAGTGACAATAATCTTAATTTAACATTAGACCTTGGAATTCAACCAGAAATTATGTTTGAAGTGGCTAGCATTTACGCTTGTATATTAAGCCATAACAATCTCAGTATGAAATGACCTTAGAATTGAAAAGTATACCAAACCCAGCCACATTTTTAGTGCAGTGGGGACACAAATTTTGCTCATAAAATAGAGATTGTATTATTTTAGTAGAACATTTAGTAGATCATTTACATATAAAAAGGGATTTTACAATGCAGAAATTAGCCCAATACTCCCCCCCCCCCCACTGATTTAACTGGAACACAGGCAATTTATTTCTTTCCCCCTCAATCACAGACTACAGAATTCAGAAAATGTATATCTGACTTTTACTTACTTAAAGTGTAATTTAACAAGTCACACTCTGAAAGTTAGAATATTCTAAGAGACATATTTAAAAAAAAAAAAAAGACTGCCACATATTTTTTTTAAATATAAATCAGGAGTCATGTTTGCCATTTTAAGAATTCCCATACTCCACAAACAATCAATATGTCACACGGTCTACTAATGGGTCTTTTAAATTACGTTTTACTGCAAGGAAAAGAAAGATGTATCACCTCCAAGTTTGCTTTGTTAACATTAATGTTATATTGCTGTCTGTTTAAAATTACACACACACATTCCAGGGCTCTAAGATCAAAATACAGTAGAGCATTGTAAGTGCTGAGCACCATACATTATAATTTGTAATACAAGAGAAATACAATGAGGTCAGAACCATGAGTAACCAATGGAAGACACAAAAGATTTCTTTCAATATTAATAGTTAAATGAGAAAGCCAATCAGAGAGAGTTGGAGCCTTCTTTTGACAGCCAGAACCTCTGAAAAGCCAATCCACAAACATAGTGGGCTGGCTACAAGACGGAGACAGAGATTCATTGAAGAAATTCTTATGGGTGCATTTACTCTCAATTCTGCATAAGTACAGCCACACGAGGGGACATCCTGTGTGCCTGCAGTGAGCCGGATGCAAATCTAACAGTGCAAGTGTCAGTCTTTAAGAAGGACAGTGACAAGTTCAGACAAGCAGCACTGCAATCATGGACAGCAAGTATTCACAGTGCTGTCCTAATGCTCACAAGACTCATCTTAAAATTACCTTCTAGTAAAGATACAGACAATAATGTATCCTACCTACAGTACTGCAGAAATGGACAGCAAGCATTCTACAGGCAATACGTTTCCTAATACTGACTAGCTTACTTAAAATCATCTTAACACTAAACAGCATGGTGTACACTGTAAAATCTAGATCTAGTTATAGATCCAGCTATGCTGTAACAGCAGGAATTTTACATGCACAACTGAACACCACTAACTCCTAGTTACTGTGTTTCTTAAACATTCATGTACAAAGCATTCTTATAGCAGTTATATTTCCAACTATAGGATCTGCAACAGCAGACAGCTGGTATTCTATTTGCAACATTTACAAAGCCCTTCCTCAAGAGTGCAGTAATGCAGGCTGCACCAGAGTGTGTATATGTTTTGCAGGCTGCAATATCACTCCAGTTTCAGCAATGAACAGATAACGCAGCTCCCAGCAGGTTATTTAAAAATCTTGAACTACAAAGCACAAAAGCTTTCCAGTATGATGCACACAGCAGTGTATCTTCAGTTACAGCACCGCAGCAATGGACAGCTGAGCTACTACATGGCATGCATACTCCCTACATCGGATGCAACAGTTAACAACCAAACTCAGAACATAAGAGCAGTCTGTCTTTATATTTCCAGCTGTCAATGTGGGAATGGGGGTCTTCCCCCCCCCCCATCCTATTTCATTCTCGTTTAGTGTCAGTCCCATTACCCCCCATGGTAGGACAGTATAAAAGCAGGACGTTCCTATTTTACAATGCAAAGCCTTCCTGGTTGCACGGAAAGAGCACAGCGCACACAGCCCCCTCCACTCCCCTGCTGCCTTGGAGTCCCACATACACAACAGTGAAGAGTGCAGCAGCACAGGCACGCTACGCCAAGAGCGGCTGGCGCGCACACTCCCCCATTCAAGAATGCCTCTTGCGCCTACTTCTCTCTTACGCTAGCGTAAGAGCCTCCCCCGGCTAATCAAAACACTCGCGAGTCGGGACGCAAAGAAGATGGCGGAGCAGGGCCCGCTTACGGCGTCGGAGGGGAGTTTACGCTGCGCTACTTGCGCAGGACCCATAAGGAACATGCAAGGCTGCGGCGTAGAGCGTGCGTAGCGCGCTTGGTGAATACCAATGGCCTATTTCCCGGGAGGGGAGGGGGTGTCTGATAAACAATGGTGCCCCCCCTGCGCAGCTTCCTTACCGATTCCTCCTCCTTCTCCATGCCCGTGGGCATCTGCGGCACGGCCCGGTTGATGGAGACGCAGTCGTTGAGATCGGGCATGTCCTTGCCGCGGTAGATGGGCAGCGGTTTGGCGGCGTCTAGCGCCCGGGCTCGGAAGGAGAGTTTGCTCATTGTCTCCCCCTCACAATAACACCCCGGGGCCGGGCGGGCGGGGGGCCCCTCACTGCGGCCGCGCCGCCGCCTCCCAGCCGCTCCCGCACCCGGCCCGCAACACCATGGAGGGCCCCGCCGCCCCGGCACAGCTCCCCGCAGAGCCGCCCGCAGCTCGCAGCGCACGCCCCGCAGCCCTAGTTCCGCGCCGGGCTCGCTCGATCCGCTCCCTGCGCCATGGCAAACATGGCGGACATTAACCAAAGCGGCCAGCGATCCCGGCAGCCAACGCGAGAGCTGGCGGGGTGTGGGGGGGGAGAATGGAGAGGGAGTGAGAGGGGGCGCCGGGCTGCGCGCGCAACCAGGCCGTGGGGACAGAGAGCGAGCGCGGCGCAGGCAGCGCGACCCGGGCTGTGGGGTGTGAGGGCCGGGCAGGCGGCCGGGGACTCTGGCCCGCGGCGCAGCGGCTCGGCCACATCGACCCTAGCGGCTTGGCGGCGGGAGTTCGTGCCCAGGGCCGAACAAATGCGTTCACCCGAACCCTAAGCACCTACGCTGGTGTGTGTACACACGCCTGCGCCCACGTGCGCAAATACACCTTCGCACATGTACAGCTGCACTACTGCACACACCACCCAGCGCACCCACCCACCCATCTAAACACCTGCAGTTTGCAGCAGTTAATGTAGAGGAGTTGGGGATGGGTACAGCCAGATGCACAAATACATTTCCCCCCCTGTACACTCTACAAAACAACACCCACAACAGACAAGGAGCTAGCTCTCCACCTGCATGAAATATATTTTATATAGAGAGAGCTGCACCGTTCCCAGCACCACATACAGCTATAGGTCTACACCCATTCAGGTGCAGATAATACACAAATCAAATACACAGATTTACATACCCAAAATATATAAGATGGCATTTTATAGCAATGTAGTTCCCATGTCATTTAATGCATTATTAACATATTGAAAATGAAGGAACACTTTCCAAAGAAGAGGTTGATGTAATTGAAGCACATGGGAGTTTTGGCTGTCAGCTTCAAAGAGACAAGGATTTCAAACATGGTTCCCAAAACTCACAGAGTTTGTCTATAGTTCAGAGTTAGTTAGAGTTACCTACATGTGAGGTAACGCCTCATGGTAGCCTACCTCCAGTGAGATTCTCAACTGGGATCTGGCCATATTTTGACTGATCCAACGCCCATTAAAATCAAGTGAGCTTTGGATTAGGTTCATCATAGCCTCTAATGATGTAGCACTTAGGCAAAACTCTCATCAACTTCTGTAGGTTCTATACATGTATCTGTCAAATATCTGAGTTCAGGATTCCATGTTTCTCCTACAGTAGTTGATAATATGACTCAGGGGACTAGCTAGCCATCTGAAATTTGGATACAAAGTAACTAATGTGATGCACACCGTCACCCTACCCACTGATGGGAGAACATCTAAACTCCCAAAACAGAATATGTTTACTAACACACAAAGTGCAGTTATATTTAGGTATCAAGCAATGTAATAGAAGGCATGATGAAGAATAAAAACAGTACCAGTCAGTCACTCCTAATAAAAGGAATGATCTTCCCAGGTCTGCCACAGACTCGGGCATGCAGAAGCGGGGAGATGACCAGGGACATGGGCCTCCCCAATAATCAGTGGGTCCACACAGCTCCTCCAGGCCCTGGGGCTGCAGCGGGGTCACAGATCAGAGCTCCTCTGGCTCTGGGGAGGCATGGTACCCCCAACACATTGGCAGGGTCACTGGGCTCCTCCAGGTCTGGGGCTAAGGCAGGGTCAGCTCCCACTGCAGCCCCGGGGCCAGAAGAGCTCTGCGCCCCCACCGCAATCCCGAGGCCAGAGAAGCCTTGTGCCCCCACTGTGGCCCCAATGCTGGCGGAGCTCTACACACACACACACACACACACCCTTTGGTATAACAAACCCCTGGCTATAAAGGCCAAATGGCGTGGATCGCCAGGAGTTCATTATAACGAGGGTGTCCTGTGTTTTCTCCTAACATCAGGTGTTTAACGTGTCCCTCAAAAAATGGTCAAATTTAAAATTCCTGCGCCCCCAAACAGACTCCTTGTGTAACCCTGGAAAAATCACAATCTCTCCCTTCATTTCCCAACTTTGAAATTAGGATAAATACTTTTTCTCCAATATTTTGTCTGTCTAGTCTGTTTGGATTATAAACTCTTCTATTTGTACAGTACCTAGCACAATTAATCCCTGATCTCAGCTGAGTCATATAGGCACCACTGTAATTCAAATAGTAATCAGTATGCAACAAACAGGGAGAGGAGAAAATTGTGGTAGTGGGACAATTATATTTGCAGAAAATGGCATGCCAATGCTCCCAATTCAGACAGGATTTTCCCCAATTCTGAGGGAATTTTTTAAAATGTACATTTGTATGTGATGCCACAAGTTAATGGAAAAGCTTATCTTTAGCTAAGGACATGCAAAATTCACAATAAGAACTATAAAATTTGCAAGAACTTTTCTACAAAATTTAAGCTTTGGTCTTCCCACAGCAATTGCACTGATCTAACTATCTTAATTTCAACAGCCTTATGTGACCACTCTTCAATGGGTTTAAGAATAGCGGATATTGATTTAGTTTAGTTACAGTGTTATCAAATAGTGCTGCAACCTTGCAAGATCAAGAAGCAAGCATAATATAGGAGCATGGTTAAAACACAGTTTTTCAGTTCTAGCTACGTTGTCATGACTAAACCATGTTTTAAAGCCATCAGGCATGTGTTATTACCAGGCCTCCCAGCATGGTAGAATTTAGTAACATTGATAAGACCTTTCATGAGACGCAATTAGGCCTGGTCTACACTAGAAAATTAAGTCAGCTTAATTATGTACCTCGGGTGTGAACGATCCAGCCCCCTGAGCGGTGTATTTAAGCTGACCTAACCCCCAGTATAGACAGCGCTAGGTTGATGGAAGGGTTAGGGTTACTGCCTCTCAGAGAGGTGCATTACCTATGCTGAAGGAAGAATCCCTCCTGTCAGTGTAGGTAGTGTCTACGCTGTAGTGTTTTAAGTGTAGAAATATCCTTAATACTATACATGAAAATTACTCCCAACTCTGTTTTAGGTGCTAGTGATTTCCAGGGCAGACTCTATATGTATTAGTGTCATAGATGAAGAGAGGATATACCACTCACCAGTGGCATAGGCTGTATTTGACTGTAGTTCCCCTAAAGCAGTTTTACATATGCAGGTGGTTGCAAAGATAAATTAATGGCTTGTCTGCACTGCAGGCTGCCCAGCCAGCCAATGGCATTGGTTCACCAGTGCAAACTTGTAGGATAGATAGTCAAAGGTGCTATTTGCACTGGTTAAGCTAACTCCTTTATTAAAACCAGGGTAAGCGCCAGTATATTTTAGAAACATAAATGGCTAGACACATGTAATCCATCTAGGATTTTTTTTTCCTATTGCCATTCTTACTGAGAACCTATGTTTTGTATGTCACCGCAGTGTGATTCTAAATAGCCTGTATTAGGCCAAGTCTATACTCCAGCGTTATATCGGTGCAGCTGCGCCACTGTATGCTGATGGAAGAGCACTCTCCCGCCGATATAGCGCCTGTGTGGACAGCACGAAACTTGCATCGCTTGGGGAGAGGACCTTTTTCACACCCCGAGCGACATAAATTATATCGACTTAGGCTGTAGTGTAGATCTGCCCTATATTAAGACCTCCTCAAAAATAGGGGTAACAGCAGATTATTATACTAGCTTTTCACCTCTGGTGATCTAGGTCCAAATGGGTTTTAGGACAACCAGAAAGAAGGTCTCACCTGATATTTTAGGGAAGAGAGGCAGACAGGGATTGAATGGTTTCAGTGTGATACTCTGGGGAAGATGGATGTTGTTGATTATAGTATCACTTTAGATTAAATTAAAGGTTATGGAGGCTTCCCAGGATGATAAGGCATGGGTTTATAGAAAATAAATGTTGGGTCATCACCTTTAAGGTCTACAGGTGGACATAGTCTCCTCAACCTCCATTAGGGTGACCAGATGTCCCAATTTTATAGGGACAGTCCCGATTTTTTGATCTTTTTCTTATATAGGTTCCTATTACCCCTCCACCACCTATCCCGATTTTTCACACTTGCTGTTTGGTCACCCTAACCTCCATTGTGAATATTTAAATCGTACACAGTTCCAAACAGAATTTAGAACCAATACCATTCAATCTGCATAGAGACAGACACTTTTCACATACTGCATCACAAGGGGGGAAAAACAGAAAAGAAATAAGTGTCAACCTTTTCTCAGGAGAGGTACAGGATTGGAATAGCAAAAACATGGATACTGACTAGTAAAAATGGTAGTGTCATAATTGCCAAGTGTGGAAACTTGCACTGTGTGTGCATTAATTGATTATTAAAACTAGCTATCACATCCTCATTTTGTGAGTAAATTCACCTTTTAAAAACAAATAGATTTAAAAATAGGATGCACACTGTGACTGCCAACACAAAGGTACATATACACAAAATAGGTTAAATAAGTGTCAGAGTCGATAAATTTCAGTAGGCACTAGTAGCAACCCGTATAGTTAAAATTCAGTACTTTTTCCATTATAACTTCCTGTTTTCATATGCACAGAACATTTTGAAATGTTTGCCTTTTCAACTGAAATGTTCTGTTTTCAGTACCTTCCCCAGTTAGTTGTTTAGGGAAGTGAGCTTTTTTTTTATTATAGTAGAGTGAAAAGTAAATTTTATCAATTGTAAAACCCCACATTTGTGCCTTCTTAGAGGCCACAGGAAAAATGCCTAAAACCATAGCTGCTGTAAGAAGTTTTATTTCTGTGCTGCAACAGAGGTGTAAACTGCTTTCATTTATCTCAGTGGTATGCTAACTCTGTTGATGACCATATAAATATTAAGCTTGTTAATTATTTGACTGTTGATCATCCTTATTAGAAAAATTCACCATGACTGGATATCATACAAGTTCAAAATTGGGAAAAAAATATCTATTAAATCACATCTATTCCAGCCCCTGAAGCTAGTGGAGGACTGTTCCTCACAGCATATTCTCCGGTGCTTTGTTCCATGTATTACACACACACACACACACACACACACACACACACACGCTATTGCTGAGGTTCAAATTCTGTGATCTTACTCATGCAAGATTCCTGCAAACTTCAAAAAGTTTTGACAGAGTAGGGATTGCATGATTAGGCCCAGAGGTTGGTATGTTTCTTTCAATTTTGTATTTTAGAATTGTACGTAAAGCACCTCCTTACTATGGCAACAGTCACTGTAAAATTAAATGCATATTTAGGGACTTTTTAAATGGAGATTGTATTATCTGATAGGTTTCAGAGTAGCAGCCGGATAGTCTGTATCCGCAAAAAGAACAGGAGTACTTGTGGCACCTTAGAGACTAACAAATTTATTAGAGCATAAGCTTTCGTGGGCTACTGCCCACTTCTTCGGATGAAGAAGCCCACGAAAAGCTTATGCTCTAATAAATTTGTTAGTCTCTAAGGTGCCACAAGTACTCCTGTTCTTTTTATTATCTGATAGACCACTCCATGAAAACCATTACATTCTTGTGTGTTTCACACACAAACACAATTACATGAGGAGACTTTTTTGAATGTGCCCACACACAGAAATATTCTCACACATATACATTAATGGCATAGGTCCAATAGAAGAATCTACCAGGTAAATAATAGGCATTTTAAAATTCTTTACAATTATGATTACACATTTCTTGCACTTATTGCCATAGGAACAAGGTGTTTTATTTACAAAATAATTTAAAACCAATTATTACTTGCATGGGACCAACCTTGTGTGAAGTATTTATTACATATGCCCACACATGGTGTATAAATATAAGCAAAACACACACACACACACACACAGGTATGTATGTATAATACACACACAACGTAATGTTTCCCTTGGAGCACCTATTATATGAAAATATTCTTTCATTTTATTTATGTTACCAATTTTTACATTGCCTATTATGATAGGGGATTCAATTGCATTTTTTAATTTATTTTTTTTTTAATTATACTGCCATAGTGGCTGTCACCAGTCTACATTTAATAAAGAGCATATTCAACATTCAGAACAGCCAAAAATTAACAACCAAAACAAAACATGTAAACATAACACAGAATAAACTCACAACAAAACTAAATCAAAACAAGGAGAAATTCAATGTTGATAAGTGCAAAGTAATGCACGTTGGCAAACATAATCCCAACTATACATACAAAATGATGGGGTCTAAATTAGCTGTTGCCACTCTAGAAACAGATATTGACATCATGATGGATAGTTCTTTGAAAACATCTGCTCAATATGAAGCAGCAGTCAAAAAACTAACAATGTTAGGAATCATTAAGGAATAGATAATAAGACAGAAAACATCATAATGCCACTATTTAAATCCATGGTATGCCCATACCTTGAATACTACATGCAGGTCTGGTCGCCCCATTTCAGAAAAGATATATTAGAACTGGAAATAATAGAAGGGCAACAAAAATGATTAGGAGTATGGAAAAGCTTCCATACAAAGAGAGATTAGAAAGACTGGGATTGTTCATCTTAGAAAAGAGATGACTAAAGGAGAATATGATAGAGGTCTATAAAATCATGAATGATGTGGAGAAAGTGATTAAGGAAATATTATTTACCCGTTCACATAGCACAAGAACCTGAAATTAATAGGCAGCCAATTTAAAACAAACAAAAGAAAGTACTTCTTCATGCAATGCACAGTCAATCTGTGGAACTCATTGGCAGGGGATGTTGTGAAGGGCAAAACTATATGTGGGTTCAAAAAAGAATTAGATAAGATCATGGAGGATAGGTCCATCAATGGCTATTAACCAAGATGGTCAGGGATACAACCCCAGGCTCTGGGTGTCCTTAAATCTCTGACCGCCATTAGCTAGGCCTAGACAACAGGTGATGGATCACTTAATAATTACCCTGTTTTGTTTATTTCCTCTGAAGCACCTGGCATTGGCTACTGTCGCAAGACAGGATACTGAACTAGATGGACAATTGGTCTGACCCAGTAGGGCCTAGACGCACCATTGGTCTGACCCAGTATGGCCGTTCTTATATACTTAATAAACAAAACACTAAACAAAAGGCCATTCAGGCTTTAAAAGATAATCAACATCTGGAACTGCATCCAAAGGCATATAAGAGGCCAGTGCAATGATCTGACCACTGATTTTGTATGCTCATAACATTGAGCCCTATGTAGAAGATGGGTCACTGCATTCTACACCAGCTGAAACCCCATGGTGTTTTTCAGGGACAGCCCTGAGTGAATTACAGATCTGCTGTGAAAGACTTCCCTGTGTACAGGACCCACAAGCTAGGGGAGAGGTGTACTGCTAATGTCACTCCTGGCTAGTCTTTCAAAGGATCATAGGAATAAGTTACTTACATAAATATTTTATTTATTTTTATTTATACCAGTCTTTTTAAAGACATCCTCACTAATCTCATTATCTGTATCTCACACAGATATAAAATTAGAGCCCTGTGCAGGACTATTTTTTTAATCCAGCTCTCACCCCACAATATCCAGCTCTCACCCCACAATATCCAACTGCTCCTGCATTTTTTCTTGCATTTGTATCCAATTCTCACCCACAAAATCTTTAGATCCCACAAATCCTGCAAGAGACAGAGATTCCCCCATGCTACTAAAAAAACAGTTTGCTAATATATTGTATATACATGGAATTCAGACAATTTTTACCACTAAAAGAATAAAACAAATCTTGCGTAAACCATGTAAAAATACTTTAAAACTTTTAATACTTAAATTTAAGTGAGGTTTAGAAGGAGATTTGATGCCTATTAAACAGGAGTTAAAGTGTTTCCCGCAAATTACTGCAGTCTGTTTTGTTGCCCACCCGATCCTGCCCACAACAAAGTACATTTTACCCGCTCCCGCTATGCTATCTCTGCTCCAGCTGTCACTATGGGTCCCCCGGAACCAGTGCAGAAAACAGTTTAATGGTTAGTGTAGATGAGATAAAACCATTTTCAGCACCGTTACAGAATGCATTCTAGAAACGAATGCTACTGAAAATAGAATTATCTTCTCTATGCTATACATTAAACTATTTTCAGTTCCAGTACAAGGGAAACCATTGCTGACAACCTTTGTCAATAATGGGTCAAATTCCTAGTGTAGACAGGACTTGAGGACCTGATTTTGGTTAGTGTAATGCCAATGACTAGTGGAGTTGCTCCTGATTTACATCAGAGTCCTGATCTGGGACTGGGATCCTGCAGGTCCCACAGGACCCGTTCCCCCTATTATAGCACCTGATAGGTGTTTGTCTAACTTGTTCTTAAATACCTTCAGTGATGGAAATTTCACAATCTCTCAAGGTAATTTGTTCCAGTGCTTAATTGCCCTTACAATTAGGAAGTCTCTCCCAATGTCTAACCTAAATCTTCCTGGCTGCAATTTAAGCCCATTACTTCTTGTCATGTCCTCAGTGGATAAGGAGAATAACAACCTTTTATGTACTTGAAGATAGTTATCATGCACCCCCTCAGTCTTTTCTAGATTAAAACAAACCCAGTTTTTTCGATCTTTCCTCATAGGTGATGTTTTCTAGACCTTTAATAATTTTTTGTTGCACTCCTCTGGGCTTTCTCCAAGTTGTACACATGTTTCACAAAGTGTGGTGTCCAGAACTGGACACAATGCTCCAGTTGAGGCCTTATCAGTGCTGAGCAGAGTGAATGAATTACCTCTCATGGCTTGCTTACAACACTCCTGCTAATACATTCCCAGAATGATGTTCACTTTTTTTGCAACAGTATTACATTGTTGACTCATATTTAGTTTGTGATCCTTTTCTGCAGTCCTTCTTCTAGGCAGTCATTCCCAGCTTGTATTTGTGCAACTGATTTTTCCTTCCTAAGCAGGGCCGGCTCTGGCTTTTTTGCTGCCCAAGGCAAAAAAGCCTCCCGCCACCCTTCCCTCCCTCCCTCCCTCCCTCCCTCCCTCCCCCCGCGCACGGCAGGGGAGGACGCCGCGCGCGGCCATGGGCCGCTCTCCCCGACCTGCTGGAGCGCCGGGAGGAGGGCGGCGAGCCGGCCGGGGCTCCGCTCTCCCCAGTGGCCAGAGCTCCGGGAGGAGGGCGGCGAGCCCACTGCGGCTCCGCTCTCCTCGGCGGCCAGAGCCGCCGCGCTGCCCCCCTCCAGGTGCCGCCCCAAACACAAGCTTGGTGGGCTGGTGCCTGGAGCCGGCCCTGTTCCTAAGTGTAGTATTATGCATTTGTCCTTATTAAATTTCATCCTATTTATTTCAGACCATTTCTCCATTTTGTCAAGATCATTTTGAATTTTAATCCTGTCCTCCAAAGCATTTGCAACCCCTCCCAGCTGTGGTATTGTCTGCAGATTTTATAAGTGTATTTTCTATGCCATTATCCAAATCAATTATGAAGATACTGAATAGAACCAGCCCCAGGACAGATCCCTGAGGCACCCCATTCGATATGGCCTTCCAACTTGACAGTGAACCTTTGATAACTACTCTGAATACACTTTTCCAACCAGTTGTGCATCCATCTTATAGTAGGTTCATCTGGGCTATATTTCTCTAGCGTGATTATGAGAAAGTAACGTGAAACAGTAGAAAAAGCCTTACTGAAGTTGAAATATATCACATCTATTGCTTTCCCCCATACAAAAGGCTTGTTATCCTGTTAAAGGAGGATATTAGGTTGGTTTGACATGATTTGTTCATGATAAATCCATGATGATGTTACTTATCACCTTATTATCTTCTAGGTGTTTACAAACTGATTGTTTGCTCCATTATCTTTCTGGGTACTGAAGTTAAGATAATTTATCTATAATTCCCTGGGTTATCCTTATTCCCCATTTTATAGCTGGGTACTATATTTGCCCTTTTCTAGTTCTCTGAGATCTCTCCCGTACTCAATGAGTTCTCAAAGATGATTGCTAATGGCTCAGAAATCTCTTCAGCCAGTTCCTTAAGTATTCTAGGATGTATTTTGTCAGGTCCTGCTGACCTGAAGTCATCTAACTTGTCTAAGTAATTCTTAACTTATTCTTTCCCTATTTTAGCCTCAGATCCTACCCTATTTACACTCATGTTCACTATATTAATTGTCCAATCACTGCTAACCTTTTTTTTTTTTTGATGAAAACAAACAAAAAAGGCATTTAACACTTTGTCCATTGCTTCATTTTCTGTTATTGTCTTTCCCTCCTCATTGAGTAATGGGCCTACTTTATACTTGGTCTTCCTCTTGCATCTAATGTATATGTAAGATGTTTTCTTGTTATCTTTTATGTCCCTAGCTAGTTAAATCTCATTTTTGCCTTGGCCTTTCTAATTTTGTCTCTACATGCTTGTGGGTTTTTTTATACTAATCCTTTATAATTTGACCTAGTTTCCACTTTTTGTACGACTCTTTTTTGAGTTTCAAATCATTGAAGCCTCCTTTGTAAGCCAGGGTGGTCTCTTTCCTTTCTTCCTATCTTTCCTATGGATTGGGATAGTTTGCTCTTGTGCTCTTAATAATGTCTCTTTAAAAAACTACCAACTCTCCTGAACTCTTTTTTCTCTTTGACTTGCTTCCCACAGGATCTTACCTACCAATTCTCTGGGTTTGCTCAAGTCTGCCTTCTTGAAGTGCATTGTCTTTATTATCCTCCTACCATTCCTTAGAATCATGAAGTCTATCATTTCATGATCACTTTCATCCAAGCTGCCTTCCATCTTCAAATCCTGAATCAGTTCCTCCCTAAATGAGAACAGCCTCTCCCCTAGTCACTTTATCCTCCTTATGTATTAAAAAATGTTGTCTCCAATGCATCCTAAGTACTTATTGAATAATCTGTGCCCTGTTGTCTTATTGCCCCAACAGTTGTCTGGGTAGTTGAAGTCCTCTATCACCACCAAAGTCCTCATCCACTTCTTCTTCCTGGGTAGGTGGTCTATAGTAGACTTGACCATGACACCACCCTTATTTTTTACCCCTTTAATCCTTACCCACAGAGATGTTCAGCAAGTCCATCTCCCACTTCTATCTTAACTTCAGTGCAAGTTTATACACAAAAGTTTGATATACAAAATAACACCTCTTCCTTTTTCCCCCGCCTGTCCTTCTTGAACAAGCTATACCCTTCTATACCAACATTCTAGTCATATGAATTATCTCACCTAGTCTCTAGATGCTAATTGTGTCATAATTTTGATTATTCACTAATATTTTTAGTTCTTCTTGTTTATTCCTGATACTTCTTGCATCAGTATACAGACATCTAGGATGTTAATTAGATTTTCCCCTCTATATTCCTTGTTGTCTCTCCTTTGTCCCTGCTATGATTGCCCATGTTGCCTCCAGATTGTGACCCTTCACCCATGTCTCCACGTTCTCGACTTACCTGTGGGCTTTTGTCTCCTGCCCCCATCGAACCTCAAAGTCCATCTCTCTAGGTTTGCCAAGCTGTATTCGAAGATACTCTGTTCCTTCTTTGATAGGTGGACTGCATTTCTTCTCAGAACAGCATCCCATGATCGAAGAAGCCAATGCTCTCCTCGCAACTCTATCCATGCCGCCATACATTCACTTCCAGGATGTGTATGTCTCCAATTGGGCCCCTACCCTTGACCAGAAGGATCAATCAGACCACCACCTGAGACCTCAGCTCCCTCACCCCACACTCCCAGATCCCTGTACTCATTTCTGATCTGCTCAGTGTTATACCCTGCAGTATCATTAGGGCCCGCATGGATGAGCAGCATGAGGTAGTAGTCAGAGCGCCGGATGCTCCCTTGGCAATCATCATAATATCTGAATGCCTCCCATGAGGTAAAATGAATATAGTGATTTTTCTGTCTTTCCCTGCTTCCTTTCTAGCAAGCAATAGACATCTCATACATTTCCATGACATTCTTTGTGTCTTCAATTAACACAAGCGAAACAATAGATGTTGATAACCTTATTCCCTTTGTATGTGTTTTCCCTTTTTTCACTGCTTAAACTTAGAAAAGCAAACAAAATTAGAGTAGTATATTCACACTTCAACATGGCTCTGGGTCCTAAACCCATCGCATTGTGCCTATGTATTGCAGGCAATGCCATTTTTTTTTAAATCAGGGGCCCTTTACGATACTGGGTTATTTTATGTAATCTGAGAGCTGCTGTGCACAGGCAGAAGGCATGAGTTGAAGAAAGTTTCAACTTTAAATTAGAACTTATTCTTGCTTTTTTAACTTGAAGCCAGATCCTTAATTTATTTTATTATATATTCATCTCTCTCTCTCTGTCTGTGTGAAATATTACAGATTTGATAGAACCCAAACGATCAAGTACAAACTGTTTGTACTTGACCCTCAGATAAAAGAACTGACTTCTGAAAGGCAAAATCAAAGAAATAATGTCTCAGGCAAAAACATTTGTTCAATAGTTGAATTGTCCTTACTTGTTTCTTTGTAATTGATGTGATAAATATACATTACTACATATGGGGCAAACCCTAAAGTACTTACTCTGGTTTCACTCAGTCCTTATATCAATCAAGATTTGCTTGAGTCAGAATGGAGTGAACACTGAATATATGGCTCACAGTAAGTATATGGATATTCATGTTTTCCTCTCAATAGGATTTATTTTTCTAATTTCTGTTTCTGAGACATATTTTGTCCATATGACCAAAACCACCCATTTTATCATATATGCAGTTAACATTGTGGAAGATTGAGTTAATTTATAAAAGGCAGGGGAACTTAGAAGATGTAGTTATGTATACTAGGGAAAGGTATGCAGCAATGCCTAGATAGATATAGTTTGGGATGCTTATCAGCTTTAACTCGGAATGTGCTTGTTTTGGTGTCTAATCCTTGATGTTATTTAATTATTTGAGTTAAATGACATTCTTACCAGAAACAGAAAAAAATAAACATTACAGAAAACCTACCAAGCAAGCACACCAACAGGTTCTGATCCAACCTCTAACTAGCACTAACATCTTCCACCTCATCACCCTAACCCTAGGCTTCTAAGCAAGGCATTGATGCAAATTTTCCAGATATGTACATTGAGAATTATCTCAGTGTACAATATTCCATCATGACCCAACTGTGAACATTTAGTATTCTCTTATTTTACATTTTTATCTGCACGTTTGTGATCTTGTAAAGAGACATTGGATTGAAATATAAAAAAAATGGATGAACACTATACAAGGTATGCTGCAATTCATTTTTTTAGGTGTGTTTACATAATTTAATTGTATCATATTAAAATACAGGTTAAATGGACTTTAAGGATGCTAATAATTTAATTATGATAGGAGCACACAGAAAACATTATAAAGAGACAAGAAGCTTGTAAGAATCAGCTTTAAACCTGGATCTCCCACATTGCAATAACATATATTTCTAACATGCTAAGTAAACGCTACTCGAGTAGGTGAAGAAATGTGATTATGAGGGTGTGATGATGGTTGTTTGTTCATAAAACAATCTCCAGATTTACAGATACATCTGTCATATATTCAGGGAGCCTTTCTTAGTGGGGGTAGAATGCTACTCATTTTACAGTTTTTTGATCGTGTGTTTGAAGTGGCGCTTCGCTGGAAGGTAGCAGAAGAGTAGACACAAAACAAGTGCCGTATCTTCAGCACAAGGACAAGTGCTGAGCATTCTAGCGGATAGATGAATGGACTAGGAGTCTTTATAAAGGCTATGAAGTCCTTCTTTCTCCCTCTGTCTGAAAACTCTCATTGAAGTGAATGGAACCTCTGTCCTATGCATTTCAATGGGGGTTTTGTCAGGGGGAAAAAGCTTGATCAAAGTAGATATTAAGCATGCTTAGTGTCTAATGTTCAGAGTTAAATATATCAGCTGTTCCAAACCATTTCTACTTCAATTATGCAAAGAGTTTAGGTAACTATCTCTCTGCACATTTTCCTCTTTTGAATTAAGCCTCTGTTTTTGAAAGTTAGCCAGAAACCATCAGAAATCTACCATGAAGTAGTTTATATGCAGTTTATCAGATTTAAACCAAGAACCAAAAAAACAGAAAGCTCTCAAGGCTGAAAACTTCTAAGTTAAATGCTGAACACAACGGCAATAGGCACAACATAAATCCATAAATCAATGAAGTAACTGTGGAAATAGCCAATACCAAAATTAGAGCATGAAGGTCATATGATGAAAAATAATCAAGCAATATTCAGTAATCTTACACCAAACAATGTATTTCAAGAATTACTTTTTAAATTAAAAGGGGAAATAAGCTTTTTGAGTGTTAGCCAAAATCCAAGGTGTTATTCATAGGGGTTCCCAATTCCACTGAATGAAGCAGATACAACTGTTTTCCCTCTACACATGTGTATGAAGTCATCATCAAAAGGCAAACTTATCCTACTACTGTTATATTATACCACTCTAAAACCAAATGAACAGTAGCACAATTATAACACAGGATGAGTTTGCCTTTTCATTATAATACCATAAAAGTGTGTCTGCATGGAATAAAACTACTGCAACCTATTCCCTTCAATGGCATTTTTTGCATACTATATATAAAGTAAATGGAGAACTCAGCAACATCTATGGTTAAGGTTACAAAAGCTTTTTCATTTTGAAAGTGGCATTTTCAGATGCTTATAACATTGTCAGACTTCTAGTTTACAGGCTGAAATTTATGCGTACCAATCTGGAAGTGAATCTATTTATCAATATGGTATGTGGAAAAAAAAGCAAAAATCTTAGGTGTTTTAAAGAATTCAGCACGCGTGCATAAGGAAGTTGAGTTGAATTGTATTTGTAACACATAAGGGAATATAAAATATGACCTGCTGATGATGTATCTGGAAGCAGGCAAGGTTTTATAGGACTCTTCCTTCCTCCCATATGGTATGCAATAATGAGTATATTCATAGAATATTCACTTTAAATATGATTAAAATTAGGACGATACATAAAACCCCATGCTTCAGTGCATAAGCCAACCAACAGCTGTAAACATTGCAAAATTAAAGTTAAGTCAAGAATATTTTGGATCTGTTATGGAGCATAATGTTTAGATGGTGGTTTTAGGATTTGGTGACTCTGCTGGACCTTTTGTGGTTTGTTATGTAAAACTTGCTAGGAGACTGCAGGAATGTATCACATGGCCCAGTCTCACAACCATGTGAGTAACTTTACAGTCTCACTGAAATCAAGTGGAACAGTTACATGCATGTTTGAAGTATTGTCCAACTGAGTATAAGCAGTGGCTTTTTCTGTGTCATTAAGTAGGGACATGTTGTTATATCAATACCAAGTATTACATTTTAGATCCCTAAATTGCCCCCCCCTCTCTCTCAGTGGTTAAACCCCAGACTAGATTTTGTCTTTTGCTTTTTTAAAAACCAACTAACCAAACCAACCAACCCACCCACCACCCTTGGTGTACTTGTTCGTTGTGCGATCACACTTCCTGGGCTACATTACTTTCTTCCCCATCATTATGAGTCACACTGGAGCTTTTTCTACCATGAGGGATGCACAGCTCAGAGAAGTATCACATTTTAACATGCTTACGTCCACAAAGAAGGGATAACTGTTACAATTAATTGACTTGCAGAGGAAAGGCTAGTGACCATGATCAGAGCTAGGTGGCTACCGTTGTACTTGGGGCATCAATTCCACTCAGACTGACCAGGTGGAGTTACCTGGGAACTGAGGTTCTTGGAGGAAGGATGCAGAGTGCCCTCGGCTCCCTTGCAGGGTAAGGCTCTGATTGGAAAGTATATTTTAATTGTATGTTACTATTAATTATATTCATTGTTACAGAAAAAGGATTTTTTTCATATTTAAAAAAGTTAATTAAATCTGGGCAGATTGTTTATTTGATTAGTATTCTATTTTAGAGGTAAGTGGAAGAGTATAGGGGAACTATGGAAAAAGTGAGTTACTATATAGAACCCCTTAGTAACAATTCTCCAATTCATCTGCTTCCCTATAATTAACCATTACAGGAGGGGCAGGAACCAAATGAGCATATTAGTATTGAGTTAACTGACCTTATTAATGAAGCATGTGGCAATACAGTCTAATAAAATTATATCTCCTATTGTAGACTAGTTGTAAGTGCTCAGGAAGGAGTCTCCAGAACTGGATGATGTCTTAAATCCTGCTCACATGTATGTAGGCAGAGGTCAGCACTTTTCCTTTTCTATGGATCTGCAATTCAGTGCCTCCTTGCTTGCACACAGTCACAATATTCCTCAAAAACTAGGATCCAAAGAAAATGATCAACCAAAACCAGAAACTCTGCTGGCCAACTAAAATCAAATTAAATTATAAGAGTTATCCTGTCTTGAGGTGAATTGTTCTGGCTGTAGAGAACTGCTAACTACCTAATTTACAAATTAAAGGACTTAAAGTATTTCACCTGGAGGGACTTCCAGGGATTTCAATGATCTCTGCTCAGGATTACTTGCATGATTGATTCCTAAATAAAAAATCATCATCTTTTAAAAAGTGCATCACACACATGGGAGGCAGAGTGGTTGAAACTAGAGAAGAGTAGTGGCAGTGAGAAACTCTGAGCTTTAATCCTGGCTCTAACACTGACTCCGTGAGAGTTTTGAGGATGTATATTTATGTTTGTAAGCACTCTGAAGGTAATGTGCGAAGTAAGTGTGAACTATTAGTACTACTGAGATATAAACATAAGAAAATTCCACGTTATGCAGCCAGTCTGTGATAAACTTTCAAAGAAACCATGAAAAATGTGGTATGGAAAAACAGTCCTGCACAAATTAAATACATAATCCTTTCAAGAACAAGTCCATAGAGAAAAATAATATATATAAAACCTTAGACATTGACTATTTTTATGTCCTTCCACTTATCCTGACTTAGGCTTTTGACACCACAGATCTTTATGGACGCTGAGGGGGCATAATTGTTTGGGTAAGCATCCTGCAATAATAAAGTTGAGCATATCCATTATTTGAAAGTGGAACTAATGAAAGCAAGATCAATTCACAGAAGTAATTATAGGCTTATATTCCCACTTTTAGGATTTATGATGAAGCTGTCAAAATCAAGCTATCTGAAGTACTGCTATTCATTCAGGCACTCTGAAAGCTCTTGGTAATTGTCAGTAAATAATGTGAGGACAAGAATGAGGTGCTATGAATAATCTGTAAGAGGGATCTTGACGGAATCTGCCCACAGCATAGGTGCAATATTTCAAACTCTAAGCATTCAAAAGTCATGAGTCAGGCCCCAAAAATCATGAGATTGGCTTAACAATTAGGAGTTGTTGTTTTATTTGTTTGTTTTTAAGTTGGGTCCTTTTTATTTGTCTTCTGGTTTTTGAGTCTTGAGGATACACTTGGGTCACTTTTTCAAGCTTTTCTCTGCTAGAATTTTTTTTTTTTAAATGAAAGCTGAGATTCTCATTAAATAACATGTCCCCAGGAGCTGGGACTTTAAAAAAAATCATGAGACTCAAGATAATATCACAAGAGTTGCCAACACTGTAAGTGCTACAGGGTATTTAAAGTGGTGTGTCTTTGTTGTATGTTCAAAGTAGTCATCACATTCAGATCCCAGAGGGTATGTCTTTAATTAGAAATGTAATCTGTGAGAAATTCTGCCACCATCTGAAAAGGTGCTCTCTCTCCTCTCCCCAAACCTGCAGAGTTCTGCTGAACTTTAAGATCAGTGTGGTTGCCAGGATGCTTTCTACAAATGAGTTTATAAGTATATTTGTGAAAATACAAACCAGGAGACATCTGAAATGATATAGTGGGGTGTTAGTATTACTCTAGTTAAGGTGCAGATGGACTTACTGTTTAACTAAAACAACAAGGAGTCCTTGTGGCACCTTAGAGACTAACAAATTTATTTGGGCATAAGCTTTCGTGGGCTAGAACCCACTTCATCAGATGCATGAAGTGAAAAATACAGGAGCAGGTACAAATACATGAAAGGATGGGGGTTGCTTTACCAAGTGTGAGGTCAGTCTAACGAGATAAATCAATTAACCACAGGATACCAAGGGAGGAAAAATAACTTTTGAAGTGGTAAGAGAGTGGCCCATTACAGACAGTTGACAAGAAGGTGTGAGTAACAGTAGGGAGAAATTAGTATTGGGGAAATTAAATTTAGGTTTTGTAATGACCCAACCACACCCAGTCTTTATTCAGCCTAATCTGATGGTATCCAGTTTGGAAATTAATTCCAGTTCTGCAGCTTCACGTTGGAGTCTGTTTTTGGAGTTTTTTTGTTGAAGAATTGCCACTTTTAGGTCTGTTATTGAGTGACCAGAGAGACTGCAATGTTCTCCTCCTGGTTTTTGAATGTTATGATTCCTGATGTCAGATTTGTGTCCATTTATTCTTTTGCGTAGACACTGTCCGGTTTGGCCAATGTACATGGCAGACAGTCATTGTTTAACTGTAACTATTTGTTTAAATTATCTAAAATCCACATGCTTACTTGAATTGTCTTGTGCCACCTCTGAGTCCTGGGTAAAGTTAATGGCCCACATTTGGGGTTGTTTGAGCAAGGGGGTCCCCAGATACAGTCCCTTTAAAAGTCACAACATCAACAGTTTACAGTTCTATTTTTTTTGCACACACCTGGAGCGCAAACCTGACTCTGATCTTTCACAGGTTGATATCACCTGCTTTGGATTGATATTAACTACTACCCAGCACCCACTGCACCTTTGGGGAGGCAACTCTGAAACCTGTCAATATTTAAAGAGTTATTCAGAGTAAAATTTGGAACCACAACGTGGCTCATGCCAAGCTGACAAGCCAGAGAAAGTCATTGTGCATGAACAGCAGGATTGTGGTTCCATCCTAAGCTGAAGTGTTTCTGGACAGACTGATGTTAGAAGAACAGGAGTACTTGTGGCACCTTAGAGACTAACAAATTTATTTGAGCATAAGCTTTCGTGGGCTACAGCCCACTTCATTGGATGCATAGAATGGAACACACAGAAAGAAGATATTTATACATACAGAGAACATGAAAAGGTGGGAGTAGCCATACCAACTGTAAGAGGCCAATCAATTGAGATGAGTTATCATCAGCAGGAGGAAAAAAACCTTTGAAGTGATGATCGAGATGACCCATAGAAGATGTGAGGATACTTAACATGGGGAAATAGATTCAATTAGTGTAATGACCCAAGTATTCCCAGTCTCTGTTTAGACCTAAGTTAATTGTATCTAATTTGTATATTAATTCAAGTTCAGCAGTCTCTCTTTGGAGTCTGTTTTTGAAGTTTTTTTGTTGCAAAATTGCCACCTTCAAGTCTGTCACTGAGTGGTTACAGAGGTTGAAGTGTTCTCCCACTGGTTTTTGAATGTTATGATTCCTGATGTCAGATTTGTGTCCATTTATTCTTTTGCATAGAGACTGTCCGGTCTGGCCAATGTATATGGCAGAGGGGCATTGCTGGCACATGATGGCATATATAACATTGGTAGATGTGCAGGTGAAGGAGCCCCTGATAGCGTGGCTGATGTGATTAGGTCCTATGATGATGTCACTTGAATAGATATGTGGACAGAGTTGGCATCGGGCTTTGTTACAAGGATAGGTTCCTGGGTTAGTGTTTATGTTGTATGGTGTGTGGTTGCTGGTGAGTATTTGCTGATGTTAGAGTAGCTGATACTCAAGGTAACACATTGTGGCCAGGAACTCTGAGCATTACTCATGTGCTGTGAGTTCAAGTCTTGCCCTTGGCATCTTTCTGCACAAATGGTTTGTGTGCTTTAGCTGCTCTCTGTCTGCATGCTGCAGGGTTTCCTTCTGTCCCGAGAACAAAGCTCCTGATTTATTTTTATTTTAGGAGTATTGTTATAGAAAATAGTATTAAACAGAGGGAAGCGGGAAGACACTAATAAGCAACATTATGGCAGTGTGACCATGACACATGCTCCTCACCCATTTGCTGACCAGTGGGACCAAGTGGGAGCAAAGCAAGCAAGTAGCTGTGACTTGTCAATTGTCAGCATGATCACAAGGGCCACTGGGCATCAGGAAACAAATACATACTAGAGAGCCCTAGTCTAAGGACCAGTGTAAAGTTGGTAGTGGCAGGATACTCTTCTCAGGCCAAAGAGTAACTTTATGTTCATCATGAAAAATAAACACAGAAAACACATGTCAACTTTCTATAATAATTCACCCAATCTACACAACCTTAAGTTAACAACCTTAAGTTCACATCTATCAATTTCCTCCCTAAAACTGCTGTAGTTCCTTGGAGAAAGGTGTTTGAAAGGCATGGCAGACACTATCAGAAGTTTAGTTGCATGGACCGTTCTAAAACAATCATAGCAAATCTCCTAGGATATCCCCCCCACCCACCCAAGCTGCTAGAGAAAATTCAAGCAGTGCACAAACTACAATAAACATTTTTAAATTATTCTCTAACCCAGAAGACAGAATTTTTGTAGACTTTTTAACTCCTGTTAAAATCCTGCTGCAACCTGAACTGTGGTGGTACTACTGCCCCACTATAATATTGCTGTGTCACATTAGGGTATAGTTAGTGGTGCAATTTGGCATCAAAGGGTTCCCTCAGATCCAATACCTCATTAAGGAGCTGAGAATAATCAAATTGCTCTGAAATGCACCTCCATAGAGATATTGTCTTGAAAACTGGTATGCCAAAACAGGTCCATGCTGGGCCTAGGAACAGGCATGCTTGGTGCCTGGCACAGCCACACTAGGGCGGGGAGCTAGGAATAAGCATATCCGATGCATGGCCCAGCACTAGGACCGGCTCTAGGCACCAGCAAAGCAAGCACGTGCTTAGGGTGGCACATTTCCAGGGGCGGCATTCCGGCCATCCTTTTTTTTCAGAGCAGTTGTGCTCTCAGAGCTGCGCCACTTAGACGGGGCGAGGGCGCCGCACCCCCAGCTGCAGCGGGAAAGGGAAGCCCCAGCCCCGGGATGCTGAGCTGCCAGCGCACAGCTGCTACCTGGGGAGGAGAGGGTGAGTCCTGCTGGGGAGCCGGGCTGCACCGCCTCATCTGAGCACTGGCTACTGCGCTGCCTTGTGCCACCCCTTATATCGGGACTTCTCTGCGAGGCTGGGCGGGGGAGGGGGTAAAGCCCCTGCAGGCACTGGGAGAAGGTGACATCACTCCCTCCACTTCCAGCACCGCCTGTGAGCCCCAGCCCCACCTGATCCTGGAGCGGCAAATTTTTTGCTTGGGGCGGCAAAAAACCTAGAGCCGGCCCTGCCCAGCACATCCCTTTGAGATCGTAGGTGTGAGTTGAGAATGGGCCGGCTTGAAGCATACGCCAAGCACTCAGTGCTGAGAGCAGCGTGAGGAGCTGAGAACAGGCATGCAAGGAAGAGGGTGGAAATGGTAGCTGAGTGGTGGTGATGGGAAGGGTGGGGCTTGGAGCAGCTCCGGGGTGACAGAATCTGGCCCTTTGTGATTAAAAGTGTAACCAAAGATGTACTTCAAATCTTTAAAAGTGTTTGTATTTAAGCAGTGGTTAAGAGCATAAACCTTTCATAAGTTCAACCGTGAGCTAAGTATCTTGTAGACAAACTTTTAACTATCAGTCCTTAACTTGAGTAGATTTATAGGCAGATTCTGCTCTCACTTAGACCAGTGTAAACCCAAAGTCAGTCGATTGAACTTGTTCTGTATTTACACCAGTGTAACCAAAAACAGAAACTAACCCATGAAAGTGAAGTCTTTTCTATTGCTATGGGCCCAGTTGTATATCTGTTACTGGCACCGAGTAGTACTTAACATGAGAAGTCCCACTGAACTCAATGTGAGCTGCAGAATTGGGTCTTATTAAACCAATGGTTTTCAACCTCTGGTCTGCAGACCCATGGGGATCCGCAGACTGTGTCTAATATTTCCAAAGGAATTCCCAACTCCATTTGAAATTTTTAGGTCTGCAAATGCAAAAAGGTTGAAATCCATGGTATTAGACCAACTGGTCAAATGGTTTTCAAACTACAGTCTGTGGAACACGAATGGATGAAACATTTTGAAAACCATGCGTCAACTTTTGATCTGTAGGCAGATCTTTTTCAACAAAGTGGTCTGCAAAATCCTCTCTCTCGTCTATCCTATTGGAGGCTAGTGCAGAGCCAGTATTTGTTGGTCTCCAGACTAGTCCAGAATATTGCCCCGCAATAAATAGAGAACATCTACCAACACAAGTATGTATTAAAGGGGTTAATGGAGAGGAGACTACTGATATTTGAAGTTAATGTTCTATTAAGATTAACTGAGGAAATCCACACCTTTGCTAGTGCTACAGTGCATTGCTTCAGCAACAGGACAGGAGTCACTTATTTACAGGGAGCAAGGGTTGTCTGCACAGCAACATAAGCTCAAATCCCTTCCCCCTCCCCCCCGTTAATCAAAGAATTCTCTTGAAGACATAGGAACTGCACAATGGCTCTTTGGCCAGGTCTACATTACAAACTTTTGTCGGCATAGCAATGTTAAGTGGTACAATCTCTGACCGACACAGCTGTATCAGCAAAAGCTGCTAGTTTAGATCCAGTTACACCAGCAAAACTGCATCTGCGCTTTGCCAGGAAGTATGCTGACATATCTATATTGGCAAAGCCTTCCAAGTGTCGACCTGGCTTTGTTCTGTTACCAGCAGCATGGCAGATAACTAACAGTACAGCAAACCCATGCCAAATGATCATGGCAACTCATTATCATCAATAAGAAGAAAACTCTTTAGTGAAGCAGGTCAGTTTTTTCCTGAAGCTTTAAATAGGAATGTTTACTTCATTATCTGCTGTAGCTATTTTTGTTTTCTCATATATCTAGTTCAAAATAAACAAAACCAACATTTGTGTTCCTCGGTGGCTATCGTTCCCACTAAGGATTCTGTGCAAACACCACTCTGGATTTATGGACATCTAGACTTTAACGGACATAATTTGAGCAGTCGTCAAAAGTTATTTTAAGGGAATTATCTCATTTAATTACATGTAATAAAATGCTTTAGAATGTCCAAGTGGGTAATGGTGAAGTCATTTATTTGAGTTTAAAGGTCACCTCCCATCTCAGAATTTCAATATGACTGCTCTGTATTAACTTCAGTTATAGATCAACAAATATTAAATCAAGACATTCAGAGAAATAGAGACAGAGATTCAAACTACTGGGCAACAGACAGTACAGTCTTAATATTAATCATCTGAGTTTTTTATAGACACACAGAAGATAAAATCATTAAGGAGATTTAGAATTACAGAGGAAATTGCCCAGAATATCCTGTTTTAGTACATAAATATAACACGACTCAGTGTGAATGTTAGTTTATTTGATAATGCTGAAAAGCAGTTACACAGCTGCTCTAGGAAGCATCCTGCAGATGACAGAGCAGCAAATACAACTATAGACTTATCTGTGTGTTAAACAACTGTCCTGCTGCAAATCATTCAGCTGAAATAGTGCAACTTGTAATACAGTGTCTGACATCTACACTAGCCACCCTGTTTCAGGTGCACCAGTGCACTGCTTCCACACACTGCATGCTCCATTGTAGTGCAGGACATTGTGCATACCTATCCCACAGTTCAAAGCACACACAAAAAATCAGTGGTGTCAGTAATGCATAAAAATATTCTCTTTTTTGAAACAAGAGAAGCCTTAGGGTTGCATACATTGCAGCCCACGGAACAGAAAACTCAATACAGAACATTACACAAGCTGCAGTAGCTCAAAAGTAATTAAGCATATATGAGACAAAGCACCCTTCATAGAGCGATTCCAAGAGCATTGTTGGACTGTGGGACAACAAATTGCAACAATGTAGGTACAACACTTTTTCACTTGCTGTCTATATTAACATTGCAATGATATGAGGACGAGGTTTGCTCAAAGCAGTGCAGTTATAAAGGGAATGGCAACACTTGTGCACTGTTGCAAGCACTTTTGTGTGTGAACACCAGGTGTGTTCCAGGCATGACAGGGATTTGCAACACCAAAATCATGAAGTGTAGGTAAGGCCTAAGAGAGTCCATGCCACTAAATAGAAATGTGATTACAATCTCCAGGTGCTTCACACTTTAAATGATCTCTGGACGTGCTCCCATGTTCAACTGCTGACAATACAGACGGCAAAAACCAATGGACTTCATAATGTTTTGGGACTCATTGACAGGGCCGGCTCCAGGCACCAGCCCACCAAGCTTGTGCTTGGAGCAGCACCTGGAGGGGGGCGGCGCGGCGCTCCGGTCCCCGGGGAGAGCGGGGCCACGGCCGGGCTCGCCGCCCTCTCGCCGCCCTGCCCCCTGTGCTCTGGCCGCCGGGGGGAGAGCGGAGCCCCCTCCCAGGGCCTCCGGCCGCCCTTCCCCCGGCCGCCGGGGGGAGAGCGGAGCCCCTGCCGGGGCTCGCCGCCCTCCCCCCGGGGCGGCCGGCGGCTTTTTTGCCTGGGGCGGCAAAAAAGCCAGAGCCGGCCCTGCTCATTGAATAGATAGTATCCCTGCTGAGTCACCATCTGAAATTGAATTTAATAAAGAAAGGGAAAATACTTTCATGGTATGCATATGTAAATTTCTTGGAATAATGAAATAATCAGTAAATTTACAATAGTCTCCAAATTCAAAGGATTTCTCTATGATGCTTGGCTTTTCCAGGATCTGAATTAATCTATTTTCTTCAAACTCTCCCCCAACTCATGGTGACTGTTTGTTAGTTTAAGGAATTCTTTTTCCAGCTTTCCTTTGATTTGAACAAGAAATATATTTTTTGTGAGTTTTTAAAAGATTTTTGCCCTTCAGGTTATATGTGGGATAACCCATTGAAAAACGATTTATAATATCTTTTTTTACCAGACAGCAAAATTGGTCATGTGAAGCTAGTCTAGTAAACAACAACTTTCACTGTGAGCAATCTCCACAAATCCAACCAAAGCACATCTACAAACAACAGGGTTTTAATTGTCAAGAGAATTACAAGGTAGTTAAAACTACAATGGGCAACTTCAGTCAAAAAAGTACCATGGCTTAAGATCTGTCCCAAAGCAGAAAGAAAAAGGGAAAGAGCAAACTGACACTTCTGAGACTAAACAAATAGGTTTCAGTAGCTGCAAGGTCACAGACACTGATGCAACAGAATCAGCCAAAGAAACTATAGCCACACATATAGTAGAAGAATGGAATGTGAATGGAATGAAACAAACTGCATTTCTATCTGTAACCGTGAACATAAGAATGGCCATACTGGGTCAGACCAAAGGTCCATCTAGCCCAATAGCCTGTCTTCCAACAGTGACCAATGCCAGGTGCCCCTGAGAGAATGAACAGAACAGGTAATCATCAAGTGATCCATCCTCTGTCGCCCATTCCCAGCTTCTGACAAACAGAGGCTAAAGACACCATCCCTGCCCATCCTGACTAATAGCCACCGATGGACCTATCCTCCATGAACTTATCTAGTTCTTTTTTGAATCCTGTTATAGTCTTGGCCTTTACAAAATCCTCTGGCAAAGAGTTCCACAGGTTGACTGTGCATTGTGTGAAGAAATACTTCCTTTTGTTTGTTTTAAACCTGCTAATTTAAAACAGTTGCTGGATAGAATGGTGGATAAATTGGTTGATCATTCTGTGGAGCTGGAACAAAGAATCATCCTGGCTGGAGACGGGTAGCAGAATCATGCAACAGAATCCATACTTTGGAAAATGACTCCCAGTGCTCCACTTACACACAGGACACCTGTGTAAGAAGGAAAAGGACTTTATAACATGGGGTGGGATAAAGCTCATCCAAAGCTCTTTCCAGTCCCTGGGGTCTCCACCTGGGCCTCATTCAAAATCTGGGCACATGGTGCCAGGATGAGCTACAGTGGGCCGTGTGAATGGGTCAGCACTGCTCCATCCCCTTGGCAGGGGAGTGGGATGTAGGGAACAGTAATTAACTGCCCTGGATCCCAGGTTACTGTGAGCCCGTCTTTCCTCCTCTGCCACACCATGACACATGCACTTGGAAGGGATGATTCTATTATCATATCTTACCAGGTGAAGCTTGAGGAAGCATGGGTCAGCTATTCTTGGTGGCCAGCCATTAGCTTTGGAGTTACAATTAGTCAGAAATGCACCTTGATATAAAGGAGCCCATCTTTTCTTGTTTTAAAGCCATAATACACATCAACTTTACCTAGCATTCTGTGCCAGAGAAAGACAACTGCAAAATCAGCCACAGCCATCTAGCAAATAAGGTCCCCTTCTATAGGGACAAATACTACCACTTTTCAAAAATGACTAGTGATTTAGTGTTTTGGGTGGTCTTGATTTTGGGATGACCAACTTGAGACACCTTAGGGGAGCTTGATTTTCAGAGGATGAGAGCTCAACATTATCTGCAAGTCAGGCCCATAATGTATAAAGCAGCCCACCAGGCTTTAATCTTTTTCAAGAGGTTTTCTCTGCAGTCAGAGTGCTTTCCTATTTTTTCTCCTATAAAGATGGACTCAGCTGTGGTTTTAGTCTATTATAGTATAAGTTCAGCAAAAGGTAATCCAGATCCTGAACTACAAAATTTCTACCTGCCCCAAATAGATAAAATTCTATTAACATGAGATTAATCAGTTAAGATCAAATCAATCAGTCTTTGGGTTCCATGACTGTCCCTGGCTACTTGGGAAAACGGATCCTGTAAATTTAACAGCTCTTCTACCATGTGTGTAACTACTACTTGTGAAATTTGTGATACACAACACCCCGGCGAAGTGTGGCCTTTGAAGTCTCCTATAATATGACATTGTGTAGGCGTAATCAGAATTTTGTTATGGTCTGTATATTTTTGACAAAGGCTTTCTTCATTCCTCGGTGCGGCTTCACCTACATGTTTCTTTTACTAATTTGAGCGTATCATTTTAAAGACATATAAATTACAGCAAGATCTGAAATAGAAAATATTCCTAATAAAAACATCCTGGCAAGCAAGTAGTTCCTACAAGGTGACAAATAAAAATTTCTCTCCTGGAATATGAGGAATGCTAACAGGAAGAAAAAGAAGGATAATCCTTGTTTTGTTTTTGAAGGATTCTAACACCTCCAGATATTCCCTAATCCTTGCTCTTTCATTCAGATACTTGGCTTTTTAGGATTGTCGGTCATGGATTGGTAGGCCTTGATTTATTCAAATAGATATTCTTGCCAATCAGTGCCCAACAGCATATGTGTATCATGTCTTCCCATCGAAATGTGCTTTGTTTCACTAGAAACTATTGCATTCCAGTTGGCTACTATATAACCCATAACAGTATTTAGGGCTCTAGTTTGATCTCTTATCCACACATCAATCACATGTAAGAATACTCCAAACCGTGAATCTTCTGGGACACCTCATATTTCCTCACAAAACATTTTGGATCATAAGGGCATATCTACTGCACCTGTTCTCAAAGATAACAAAAGTATGAAGTTTCACCTAAAGCAGGAGTCAGCCCTATGCTCTGGTTACATGCATACACACTGGTTACATGCAGACAAGAGTATTATGAACACAATAGATTCCATGTACTGGTGGAATAAACTACACACTCTCTTCTCAAATGAACAGCCATTAGGAGAGCAGTTAGAAAATAAAAAGAAATAATCCTATCTATTTTTCTTCAACAAATACTGATGGGTGACATTTGAGAAGAATTTCACTCTGCAACCGTGTTTGAGTTAATAGGTGCTATACAGTTATGTTCTCCAGAACACCACTAACGAAGTGGAGCAAGATAAAAAAAAGAACAAACAGTTATGTTAACTTAAATATTCTTTCAGTATAGTCAGTAAGTAGAGAGAGATTCAACTGAAGAAAGCCAGATTTGGGGAGTGGAGAAAGGGAAAAGGAAGAGAGAACCTGGGCATGAACAAAACGGTCTTCCAGGAGCTTAGAAGGTCCAGGAAGAGACACTAAGCAATTAGGAACCAGCAGGCAAATTAAGAAGGCTCACCTGCATCATCTCAGGTGAAGATGGGTTGGGAGAGGAGCTCCTCGATCCTAACCCTAGACTGAGTCATGGCCCTGTGCCCAAGTGGTTAGATTTTGTGTTTGGTGACAAGTTCAAAGATGCAGACAGTAAAATTTTGAGTTAACCTTGGGTAACTATTAAAAGACTGATACAGAGCTAGGTGCACAAGCCGTGGTGCTCTGGGCTGCCACACCTTCTATCTTGGTGACCAATTGCAGACCTAAGCCAGTGAATGAAGTTACAGATTTTCCAGCAGGAACTTCACATGCTAACAGACTGGAGTTTTCACGCAAACACTGTCAACCAATCACAAAGCCATTAACTAAAGCCAAAGCCTGGTTGCCACTGGCCCTCAGGAGTTTCCATGCATGCACTTTTTCTTGGAAGAGATGTTAGGCTTTCGTGTTCCTGTGGTAGAGTTGGCACTGACAGACCTCCGTGGTCATAGGTTTTTCTTGCTCTGTAGCTGGCCTGATGGGTTTTACCTTTAACTGCCAATCTGTAGAAGACAAACTCAAATGATGACTCCGAATTTATTGTGCAGGTGACCCCATGTCATGTGTGGGTAACCATCCAGGTATTGGCCTTTTCAATGCTGCTTGCTTTTCATTAGTAGCTATTTCAGAGTCTGATCTGTTCTTATTATCTATTTTCCCATTCAGTAGTGAGTAGTGGGGGCTAGATTTTGTGTGACAAAAATCATAGCTATTTGCAGACTGTTGCAATTCTTGTAAATTGTACCATGGACCATTTTCTGACAACTCCTCCAAGTATTCCATGTTTGCCAGATTCCTTTATACTTACCAATCACTGGGAAATTTGTGTTTTTCTCAGTCTCTCCAGCTCAGAATAACAATGATAATAGTCCACCACAAGCATATAGTTTTATTAGTCAGTGACAAAAGATCTGATGGCACCTTTTCCTGGGGTGAAATGGCATGTTTTGAGGGATCATGGGCTAAAGAGTTTAACTTGCTATGCTGAAGGCAAATTGGAGCTTTTAGATTCTCTTCATTTCTGTATTCACATCAGATCAAAATAGCAAATCTCTGGCCCTGCAGATAACCCATGTGTCCTGAGTGAATGATGGTTGGAATGTTCTATCTCACTGACTGTGGAACCACAAGTCTTTTCCCTTTAAACGACAGATCATTTGTAAATGCTAGTTCCTTGTGATACATCCAGAACCCTATCATTTGTGTCTGACACAAACATTTCTCTTTTGGCCAACCAGCAATGATAAATTCCACAAATGTGGAAAAGGTAAGGATTTTGCTTTCTTGCAACAGTTACTTCTGCCAATTTCTTGTCTGACATAGCCAAAATGGACAGGTCTAAATTTACTGGAATAACTCTGAATAAACAAAATGGTTTGAAATTAATTACAACTTGTTCCTCTTTTGAAATGTACAATTCATCTCTTATGTAGAAAAATCTTTTTTCAATGCACAAATCATTATAATTTCTTCTGCCTTCCTTTAACAAGAGGCCACAGGTGCTCTGAAACATTTTTTTTCACAAATGAATTCATTTACATGAGATGACATCACTGTTTTTTTCTCCTTCAAAACCTCAGCTATACCTCCTGTTCCTCCTCCTCTGTGGCTAGATAGACCGGTGAAATTTTAAAATCCGTGTAAATAGCCATCTGCTGATTATTTTTCAGGAAAAAAAAAATCTGTGAAATCCACAGTGTTGTTCTAGGACTAAAAAACAAACAACCTCAAAAGCCCCCAGGAAAAGGCCATTTTACATCAGCAGTAATAGTGCACAGGATGTGGTGATACTAGGAACAATCACTACCACACCTACGTGTGGTTAGTGGCAGGGGGCATTTTAGAGGATCTCCACACCCTGTTGTGGCCTGTCACTAGTTAATTACAAAACACTAAAAAAGTAACTTATAAACTACATCTAGCAAAACAGATTTCATCACATATGAATTCAATGGCTTTTTTTAGTCAATTTGCACATAACTTTTACACTAAATTCAACCTTCAAATTCTAATTGTGAAATCTTCCTATTCATTCGATTGCTCCTAAAGCCTGCTCTTGTTTGGGACCTGGAAAAGCTTTGTAATCTTTGACATTTTTAGTCTCCAGTTTTTCCAGTGCTAGGCTTTTCAGTCTCTCTGTGACCAGTGTTCTAGCCCTTGACCTGGTGTAGCAGTCACAACCCCCCGAGCACAGCCTGCACTGAGTGAGGGTTTGTGGTCCTCAACTGATGTAATCACAAGCAACTGATGACCACGTTCCTGCTCCTTCTTTGGCCCAGCCCAATCCCCATCACCCCCTGAGCCCAAATTTGCTGCGTTGGGGGGAATGAAGTGCTTTGTGCCTGCTCCTCAGCTCTCTTTCCCTTATACTGTTCCAGTACATTGGGAGCTTTCCACTGCCCTAATATGATGGGTGATTTCCACCCTTACTGAACAGACACTCCGTGATCTTCCTCCTGAAGAGAAGACTCCACAAAGAACTCTATAGTGTTCTATCAGTTCAGCTCTGCTAGGTCAACACACTCACTGGCTAGGTTTACATTACAAACTAGTGCTTGTACTCCATAACAACCCCCCAATGTTTTTAATTCCTGGAAGAGCAGTGGTAACCTTCCCCCCGGAAGCAAACAGTCAAACATAAACCATTCATAAATATAATACCATGATCCCCAAAGATACCAAATGGGATTGCAATATCTGTCACAAGGGCTATATTCTGCCAACACCTTGCAGGACTGAGTCCCTCGAGTATGTAAAGTGCACCCAGACACCACAATCATGGGCATCTTATAAACACAACAATAATAAAATACATGCGTAATCAATAATATAATTATACACTTCCCACCAGACCCAAATGCAGAACTTCAGCATCACAGCACAGAGCAATAGTCTTGGTCTCCTATAATGATTACAAACAATTCTGTTGTATTTCATCTTACGTTGGATGAACAATGCGTGATTAAATCCAGACTGTTGTATCCAATGGCATGGCTCCCCCATCTCTCGTCATTTGTATTTATCTTCTTAAGAGGAAGGTATTGTTTCCTCAAGGTCTAGGCCTACATTTTTAAAAGTGCAGGCACACTTTTGTGAGCTAAAGCGCCTGTGCAGTTTTGTGTGCAGCTAAGATACATATGCCAATTGCACACATACCAATGTGGATAGCTGTCATGGTTCAGGAGTGAATCACACCTATAATCTCTGTCACTCCTTCCAAGTGACAGGCCTCCACCTGCACTTTTCCCAGAGTGGAGCGCCACAGTACAATCCACTTAGATTGGATCACTAGGCTACAACATCCCCTATTCCCACTGTACTATCATGATTTCAGGGCGAGGGGCGCCCTAGACCCCCTTTACAGTGCCTCTTGCGCGTACCCCCTCAAGTGACAGATTTTGCTATCTTTACCTCTCTCTGGGTGTAACCCAGCAGTTCCTCTGCTCAGACTGGATCCCAGGTGGCAGCCTTCTTGCTGTTTCCTGTGTTAACATGACAGTTTGAACTGTATTTGGCATCTGTAAGAAATGTCCCTCTGGAACCTGTGACCAGCGGTTGATAAAACTGACTAAAGCGGTTCTTCAAAAGAAACATATTATTTGCCTAAAGGTACACAGCAAGCAGAGAGAAGGGTTAAAACAGCAGCAGCAGCTGGTCTTGCCTATATTTAATAAACTCCTTGTAAGTTTTGGTAGTTTCCACTTACCCCAACTACCGCTCTGTGGGAAGAGAGACTGTTCCACTGCAGTTTTCTCTCTCTTTCTCAGACTCACAATATTTGTCCCCCCTGAGCAGCTGCTACCTGCTCATATCTTTCCTCTTTAGGCCGGTATCCTGAATGGTTTAGTGCCTCTTTGATTCTAGTCTTGGGAAAAATTAATCTGGTAGCCTGATTGGAGCTACGCAAGTGGACATTTCCCGGTTAATAGCTCCCACCCACCCCCCGTTTCCTTAAGGTCCTTTGATATTCTTTCTGGTGGTACCTTATCTTTGTCATCATTTTCTATTTGATTCCACTTAGCAGCCTCCTTTGATTTAATTCCATGCAGTCAGGTAGAATAATATCAAACTAGCAAACCAAGGTGCATAAAAAAATAACACAGATAACTCCTTCATTCTCCAAATCTCTCCCCTTTAAGAAAAGAACTGAGTGGAAGTATTCATCAAGCATTCCATACCTCCTCCTCCCCTTCATCTGGATGGACCAGCAGACATTTCCATCACCAAACAACATACAGTTTGCATAAAATACTATACAGCAGTTTTAGAACAATCACATATATTCCCCTTTAGATCACACTAGCTGGATACACACGGGGGGATAAGGAGGTTATGTGACAGCATGAATCTTTGCCACCCCAGAACTTTTGGGTTTGAACCTTGGATCAGGTCCTGTTACTGCCTCCTCCAATTCATCTTCTAGGCAGTCAGGAGGGTGGTGAACCCACATGCCTCAAGTTGCCAGCTGACCCAGCTATAGCCTGGAGTGTCCTTCCCACCTAGGTGATATAGGGAGCAATTCTTTGAGCTTTTTTGGGTGGGGAGCACAGGAGGGGAAGTCAGGATAGGCATGGCCCTCTGCAAAGCTCTACTTGACCCAGCAGTAGCTCTTGGGCTCTGGTAACCCAGGGACAGGTAAGGAAGGGGTTCAAGGGCCTACCCCAGCATTGTATAAAACAGCCTTAGCTGCAAACTAACTAAATAAATCCTTTGCTCAAAACTCCCCTGTATTGGCTCTGACTCCCACTTTATCCTATTTGATGCTTTCCTAACCCCACAAAGCATTCTCCTAATCCTACCATTCACCCCTTATCCAGTGAGCTAATTGGGTAGCTGAACTGCCCTGTCTATGCTCTAGCTAAGCCTCTAGCTGTTGATTTAGAATTTCGGCACACATTTATTGGTTTGAGTGAGGATATGCATTGGCCTGTGGAACTCAATGCCTCAGGAAACTGCTGAGGAGAAAGAAAGCTAGGTATTATAAATTTCAAAATGATTAGATATTCTTCTATTAATCAGAATAGCATCTGCAGTTATATAAGAGAACTCCCTATCCATCCCAACTGGGATCCCTTCCCCAGAAAGAAGGGAGGTCGGGGGGGGGGGAACCCATGATGGAAAAGGGGGGACAGCCCTCGAGGAAGGGGAAGAGGGTCCCTGAGGTCAACAACCCTAGACAACAGAGCCCGGGCCAGGAAGGACTGGAGGAACAAAGGCAGGAGGAGGTATGTGCCCCAGGACCCCTCGGGGAGCTTAACAGGCCGGTGTCCAGGGGAGAGCTGCAATTGATCTGCACCCCTGGTGGGGACAAAGGCAGAAAGGAAAGGGGAACACACCCCAGGGTGTGACTGGTGTGAGGACCTCTGAGTGGCAGCACAGCTATGGGGCCACCCAACATCCACGCAATGTGGCTTCTGCAGATGGCAGAACCCCCTCAAAGAGGACACGGTGGGTCATGGGAAAGATAGTGGAGGGCTCCCCCAGAGGACACCCCCCCCCATCAGGGGAAGAAGAGGATGCAGACGGGCGAACCTGGCAGTTAGAGAAGGGTGGGAGGTGTGTGACAGAGCACGCAGCAGAAAGACTGCAGAATCAGCCCCCTGCCATGCCAGCCCCATTTAGGTGAATAAAGTGGAGCCGGCTGGAAAGAACCTGCCCCAACTGGGGAATGAGAGCCAGCTGCCAGCCTAATTAGCCCAGGCTATAGGAGAGGCTGGGAAGAAGGATGCCAGGGTGGTGGGATGGAGGAGAGCGAGGGAGTGCAGACAGGGAGAAAGCCCTTCCCGCCTGGGTTCAGACACAAGGAACTCAGAGCTGTATAAGCTGTATGGTGAGAAGGTGGTGGGAGCACAAACTTGTAAATAAAAGCACCAGTGGTTCCTGAACCGGAGGGTCGCTGAGTGACTAACTGAGCTTAGCAGAGGCAGAAGCCAGGTGGGCCAGCTGCGCTCTGTTACAGTCTGTCATGGTAAGCATCTATGTTCTCATCATAGGACTGTAGATATCATTCCATAGGAACTTCATATCTTCTGTTTGCAAAGGGTATTTGTTTTAGCATCTAAAGACTAAATATGGAAGGAAATCATCATCATGGATTTGTGTGCGCAATGGCTCTAAGAACAACAGACCTGAGAGTAAAAATGTATGGCCTCATTTTCAATGGTGAAGAACACTTGCAGCTCCTCTTAACTCCTATGAAAGACGGGGTTACTCAGCAGTTCTGAAGATCAGGCCATTGGGACTTAACACTGAAGTAAATGTTCAAGTAATGCACACTGGGTAAAATTCACTCCCCTCACAGGGCCAGCCTAAGACCCATGGGCCATTTAAGTCCATTAAACCCTAATGTGGGTCAGTGTACAGGCACGTAACTATCTTGAGGGCTTAAGTGTTACATAGACCCTTGTGCTTGTCCTTTGTACCGGGGTGAATTTCACTCAGTTTACACTGGAGATTAGACTGTGGCTTTAAATAGCTTTTTTATTTAACCTATTTCTATGGATCAAATATTTGGAAGCCAATGAAAAGAAAAAAAATCTTTATAGATAACTGGAAACATTAAATACATATAGATTATTTAAGGATTTTATGAAGGCTCATCCAAAACTTCAAACAAACAAATTCTATGCAGTTGTAGCTAAAAAGCTACAATTCCTATGGATGATGAGTGCTAAAAACCATATTATCTTCACTTCATTCACACATTCATTTTCTTGGCATCAGTGAGTTTTCGAATGTTTTACTATAGCAATTTCAGAGGCTTTAATAGTAACGTTGTTTCCTAATTTGCCCTTTTTATTTATTTATTTTTTTAATTCAGAACTTTGAAACTTTTCACTGCTTCTTTGGAGTTGGAAACAGGGACCAGAATGTTAATTTCTGGTCAGTATGAGGCTGGTGGAAATTTCTGAGCTGTTTCAGCATGAAATCTCAGATAAGGCACTTTGATTTATGAGGCTCCCAGGTCCCTGACTTTCCCATAAAATATTATATCCATTAAGAAAACAACTCAAGAAAAAGCTAGGCAGACATAATAAAGAAAGGCCTTTAAGAGTCTAAGATCTGAGCTCTTAACACCAATGCTTACACCTTTACATACAATCATGACCACATGGGAATTAATTTTGTTAATGAGAGTACAAAAGATACCGCCCATTAAGATTGCTTTAACATGCTCTGCAGGTGCGAGTCGTTTTTAAAAAGGATTCAAACTGTGAATAGCTATGAAATTTAATTGTGTAATATAGGCTAAAATTCAGTCCCATCTTACTCAGGCACACTAGATTGTAGGATAAGGCAGTGCAGAAGACCTCTCTCCCCCTCACCCTACCAGTGTCACCTACTTAGCAACCCTGGAGATCAGTGATCTAGCAGTCTACTGATTGTTAGGTGGATGGTCTGGCTAACATGCATAGCAGTGTTTCTCAGCCCAAAGGGTATTTATTGCCAGTTAGCTATGTAGACAGGACCATGCTCACATACATACCCCATACACAAACAGGCACCGGAGACTACACATGTCGTGTCTTTCTGGGCCAGACAAAGGAAGCGCCATTGAACACAATCATAAAATGCAGGAAGAATCCCTCCAGAGTTCTTTTAGTGCCCCTGTACTGTGGGGCATGTGTCCCCCTCACCAGCCAACCTGTTATGGCTCTCTTCTGAGCGCTCCTGCTTGTGGCTACAGATCCCTGTCCCCTAAACCCTCAAGTAAGAAGAGTCAGAAATTAACCCTGTACCATTATATATTTAAATATGGGCTCATCAGCACCCTATACACTGGCCTCTGTGGCAACCTCCACCAGGCACATTCCCTGAAGCTTGATTCCCTTCCCTTCGTGAGACCTCTCTGACCAGAGCTCCTTTAACCAATTTTCAGTAAGTGTGGTAATATTCCTACTCAAACCATTTTAATGTACAAGAAAGTTACTCATGTAAACACAGCACATCTTACTGCATGGTCTTCATCTGGTTGTTTTGATTTAAATTTCAAAATTACCATGTTCATCAGCTGTGTTTGTTTTGTTTTTGTTTAAATAAACTTGTTGTGGTTTATACTCCTGGTTCCATTATCCTTCAGGTACGCAGATTATTTTCTCTTGTTGTCTGCCCAATTGTTTTACAAAGTAGTTAAGTTGCACTCACCAGATAGTTATTGCCAGGATCACTGCAAATGGTTAACAGCAACATCACTTGAAAATTAATTTCTTGGCATGAAAGATTCACGTCTTTCAGCATTAGTGTGATACGGCTCAATTTAAGGCCCATGCTCAGGAAGCACAAGAAATCACATTAAAGATATTCAGAGATTCTTTGATGTTCAGAAAGTGCTAATTGTGCTTACCGAATCTTCATATAGCATGCTCAGTATACTCAGCGGTCACTTCCAAAAGTAAAACAGAGACGAGCGCTGAGGCCCTGATCCTGCAAAGACTTATGCACATGTTTAATTTTATACACTATGACTAGACTCACTGACTAAAGTTAGTGCATGAAGTTAAGCATATGCATAAATCTTTGCAGGAGTGGGGCCTATAAATCCAATCCAGGAAGGCCATGTGCTCTCTCAACTCCCAATAAAACAAAAGAGAATAGTGAGTGCTCAGGCTCTCACGAGATTGTGTCCTTCAGCCTGCACAAAGCAACATCAACAGGCCAAAGACTCATTCTAATGATACACTTTTTGTTTTATGGGATTTGGCTTCTAGGACTTTTGTGGAACAAAGCAGAGGAATTCTGTTTGGTAGAGTGCCCTGTTGTGCCCATTCCATAATTAATTTAAATTTACTTAATTAAAAATGAACTCTACTGGAGAAAAATGAACAAAGTTGCTTTATATCAATTCCCATTAAATTCTCATCCTTGAAACACACACAGTGATGAGTGATGTATAAATACCTAGACAGATTACATAAAATAGATAAGGTTCCCCCCTTATTCAGTGAGGTATTTGCAGAATATTGGACATAGAACTTTTCTGGCTGGGTTCTCACTTGGATGTCCCCAGACTCTGTATTATATTAAATCTGGCTTTGTCTGAATTTAACTATATGCATACTTGGATATTTGGATTTGATTTAGTTGGTGTTGGTCCTGCTTTGAGCAGGGGGTTGGACTAGATAACCTCCTGAGGTCTCTTCCAGCCCTAATCTTCTATGATTCTATGATACACATTACAACAAATAAGTAATTCAGTCCTCTATATATACTTGGTCATTGTTAATATGAAAGAAAAAAAATCTACCAAATTGGAATAAATTGCCATTGCCTTGTCTGGGCGAGTCAATACAGATCAGAACCAAAAAGTAATATAGTTGTAAAATGTTTTATAGTTTGGTTGTAAACTACACTAATCACTGTGTTACTTAACACTATTTAAAAGTTGTAGTGTCAAGAGGACTAAACTTAACAGAGCCATGCTTTTTGGTAATGGAGAAGATACCTTTCTTTAGTAAGAATAAATAAATTCATTCTTGCTCCTGTCCAGGCAGGAGCAAAGACTATTTCAATTGCTTTATCTCCATTCAGAGAGGATAATACGGCAGTATTACTAACTTGAGCTTTGTATCTAGAGTCTAACAGACATTTATATCCAGACTGAGTTTTCCCTGTGCAGATGTAAGAAATTCTAATGGAATGAAACTCAAAGCTAGCCAGCATAACAACACAGATGCCAATTTAGAAGACAATTAACTTAACACATGAAGAAATATCAATTTCTTTGAAGCTATTCAGTAAAATACTAGCACTTCTGCACTTCTTGAACTGAGGAGCAGCAGCTAGTTTAAACCTATCTGCCTTTGTGGGATTCAATATGTGGAGGCCTAGCTTTAGTACTAAAATTACACCTGTCTCCCTTAGATCAAATTTCATTTTTTCAGTTTAATAAAAGTTTCAGACGATTGGGATTTTTACTACACCTATCTTGGCTGATCACTCTAACTACTGCCAGAAGAATCATCCCTATATTCTTGAGTATCAAATCAGCACTAAGTAAGAGAGATGGGGAAAACTGAACTACCAAACTTCTGATGTAGAAATAAAAATCATACTTACTAATTGCCACAAAGATGGAGAGAAACAACAGATTTGGGGTCAGATGGACTCGCTTAATGCCAAAACCTTCCAAACAACAATTCACTTCTAAGATCACTATTGTTTACTATTCACTGCAATTGTTATTTGCATAGAACCACACCCTCTTGAAGATTCTTGTTTCTTGTCACTTTTTATTATTCGAAATACAGTGACACAACAGCCTGGGCTGTATGAACACTGAACAAATAGATTGTCCCTGCTACAAGCCTTCCCTTCTCTTCCTCTTTTCATATACTCTATCAATAAGATTGTTTCTGTGAGTGAGTGAAGTGGATTGTTTCCAGAGGGCTTAGATACTCACTTTTGTTGTTCCCATACTTTTATAATACAGAATATATATATTTCAATTTATTTAAGCACGATCTCAGCCAAAGCTCTGGTATAAAAGTACAAAACATTAATAACTCTACAGTATACAAACTAGATCAACATTCAAAACCTAAGAACCCTCCTACCTCTCCAAATTTTGACTCTGGGTGAAATCATGGCCTCATTGATGTCAATGGCTAACCTCCCATTGACTTCAGTGGCTAACATTTCACCCTCCAACTACACCTTGCCTATCCATTCAGGTCTCCCCATAAAACATTTAATATGCTGTTATTTGTTAATTCATTACAAAATCTCACTTAAAACAATATAGCAGCTTCATTGAAAAACAGGATATTCCAGGTCAGAGTTTTCATGGGGAAAAATAGAGTTTGAAGGCAGAAGCATGATTTTTCAAAGATTAAGTCTCCACACCAGATTGAAACCTGAATGACAAATAGCGTAATAATGCTTTTTAGCATTTGAAGTAGGACCTGAATACTAAATTCTGGACACCTTCGGTAAAGTTTCTATAACTTATCTTGTATGCAGAATTTGTGGAAATTGTTCAGGATTTACATAACTCAATTGTCTCATTAAAAGTCCTGACCTCTAAACAATTATTTTGTAAAAGACACAAGATCAGAAGAGAACATGCCTCTTTACAGAAATTTGTTCCTGCGGTTTTGTTAGTAGATATACCTTCCTAAACTGTTGGATAATGCGAGTCTCAAGCCATGATGAAGATGGCCTGGAAAAGAGGAACCTTTCGAGGCATCTGTCTAAAAAACAAACAAACAGAGGAGGGAGATAAGTGAAAGGCAGGGTTAACATAACATTTTCTAAATCTCCCAATCTAATGCTAAACTGGCTTCTGAAGTCAGAACAACTGAGTTTTCCCAATTTGAATCCATTTTTTCTCAGAGGCAATGGTAAATATTAAAGGATTTGGACACGTCAAGTTTCTGCTAGACATGCTGGCAACTAAACTAATAAGGAAGCTATCACAGTAGGTATGTCCCATTCAGAGAGACTTTTGGACTATAACACTGCTTGACATTTTTGTAAAATCACCTCTTTATTATAAAATTGGAAGTCTGAGTTTTGTGAATAATTAAAAAACAAAATACTGATGCTTGTTATGGCTTCAAACAGGTTTCCTCCCCTCCGCCCCCCCCCAAATCTGTTGTGTTGGTTCCACTGATTTTAATGGACTCCTTATCAATGTGAGAAAGAGGTTCATAATCTGGCCCTAAATTACCATCAGTGACCCCTGTGCACACCAATTGAAAAGAATGGAGTTGCATAGGGTATAACTGAGAGCTTAATTTAACCTGTAGAATTTTTGTTTCTGGTGATGATACTTATGAAGGAAAGAACTGAGTTTGACTCTCAGATCCCAGGCTGAGTTTGCATTTATAGCAGTTTGGAAAAAATCTTATTTGTAAACTGAGCAGATTTGATATGGAATTCATTGAAACAAACTTGGAACAGAAGCACTTTGCAGTAACATTTCAGATCAGAACTACTTTGTAAAGACTTCCTCTTGAAATGATTAGTTTTATAAATGTCCTGATTTAAAAATTTGCAACAGATTTTGATCTCATTTTAATTCCTGGGGCCTTACTGCATTTTCCAGATTCTTTATTAATTGTATTTTTACCCCTTCTCCAATTAATAGAACAGATTTATTAGATTGTACAAACTCAGACAGGATTGCAATCTCCCTGCTTGCCTTAGGTATTGAGCTGGTAGCAGCAAGCAGAGGGGCTGTTTTGCAGTTCGATTTTTTTTCTATTGGTCACTCAAATGAATACTCACCTTTAGTCACCACTGGACGAAACCTGCATCCTCTAGATGTAGGAAGAATATCCTTCTGTCTTGAACTTTGAAGAGTTCAGTTGATGAGCTAGACTCCAGAGCTGGAGGTATTTTGGTTTAATAAAAGTGTGTTTTCAAAATTAAGGACTTTTGAAGATTTAAGGGCTCTTATCTATGCTGCACAGACAAAATTAATCTCAACTTAATTTCTTGAGTGATCAATTCATAACCCCATAAAAATCTGAGGATTCTTGCTACCTTGGCAAAGTGTGTCCACCTGATGTTTAGGCATCATGATGGTTGGTCTCCTGAAAATCGGAACATGAACATTTAAAAACTGATCCTTGTTTGCTGTTCTGTCTCTGATTGTGACCAGTTTCTCTGATGCTTGAGAGGAATGTGTGAGAAATGCTGTAATGGGTAATTATTTAATAACTTGCCCATAGAAGATATTTCTTCATAAACCCAAAGGCAAATAGATAGAAAGACTTTTCAGTCTGACCATTTTGCTTATCAGCAGACACATTGTCTAGAGCGCTAGACATCTTCAACTTCAAATGCCAGAATACATTTAATAGCAGCGCCAATCCATATTCCCCAGTTTAATTTTCAGTTCATTTCCTGTAGAAATACGTTTTTTGGTCATCAAAAAGGTGGATAATAGTCTTGAGAATATTAGAGACATATAATGAATTCAGACTTAGAACTCTAATACAAACTCTCAATTGATAGTCACATGCAAGATAAAGTGGATTACTAAAAGATCGCTTACAATTTTCTCAAATTTTCCTTCGATACTAGAAGTCCATTTCTCCTCATCAAAGGTAAGTCTTCCTGACTGACTCTTCCCTCAATCTGACACTTTTGAAACATACAATGGCTCCATGTAGCCTACCTCTCCTCCCATTAAAGTCAATTGTAAAACTCCAATTAACTTCAATGGGAACAGTTAGGCCAACACGGAGTGTTTTTGAAAATCCCATATCAGAACTTTTCCAGCTCTTTTGTTCTTTCTGTTTTCTTGAGAAGATACCAGGTCTTTCCTATCTTCCAAGCAGGACTGCTTCATCTAAAAGTGTCTGTTTTTCCAGAGGTCTCTGAAACCCACAGAAATTAGAGAAAACATTGTGCTTGCCCCTAGGAATAGAAGGGGGAAAATCGTCCTCAAATTTGTGGCTCCTGAAGACTACTACCCTCTGCTCCTTGATCCAAACATTGCTCCCTATCTTCTGAATATTGTCTCCATGTTGAATGAGTCAGATTGCTGAGAGTTGAGACAGTAAAAAATCCTTTCATCTTCCAACTTGCAAACTACCCACTACTTGAAATAACCTGTCTTTCTCTGAAGAAGGAACAGACCTATCTCTTTTGAATCTATGCAATGCTCTTTGACCTCGTCATACTCAACAGACCAGGTGAAAAAAGATCTTATTTCTCAGGACAGAGAACTTCAAAATGAGATGTTTTAAATGTGATGAATGGATCAGCATTTGAGGGTTTTCATGGGATTAGGCTCATTTATAAAAAAAGATGACATTTGACAAGTATGGAAAATGACTTTTTTTTTTTTAATTCCAGGAGCTTTTCTAAAGCTCCTGTTTCTGTTCACATAGTTGTATATATTTTCTCTTGTTCTGATTAAAGGGAAGAAGGAATATAACAATATCTTGGAACATTTTTCATTTCCTTTGCCTCCCTTCTTTCTGTTACATTTATAACATGGTAGTTTGCTTGTAACAGTGTTGATTTTCTCCCGAGCTTACTTCCGTTCTTCAGGATACACTCACTGTTGGGCATTTAGGAAATAACATGCTCCCCAAACCTCAACTATTTCTTAGTTCTATTGATTTCATTCCAAGGTGCAGTTCTTGAAAATGTTTTCTCCTTTTAATAGTATAAGGCTATGTACTCTCACCATCAGAAGTTGGTCCAATAAAAGATATTGCCTCACTCCTTGTCTCCCCCTATGGCTTAAAAACATAATTTCATTCTTAGAATGCAAAGTTTGAGTGGATTTTCTTTTGTACATAATAACATGCAGTCATGTTTTTTAAAACTAATATCTAGCTGGTAGGTAACTACCTTAATTAAAATCAAACATATTTATCATTTTAGGCACACATATTCTCATGTAACAAATTGTGGCCAACAGCTTTAAATCTGAGTGCCTACAGTTAGGTTCCTAAATCCATATTTAGGCACCTGAATAAGGAAAGCTTTTTACAAGTCCTGAGCACTCAGCAGCTCCCATAGAATTAAAGTCAGGTACCTACATATGGATTTAGGGGCCTAACTTCAGGCATTCATTTCCGAAGATCTTGGGCCATACTATTTGTTACCATTTTATTTGTGGATATTAAAAGACAATAAAATAAGGCTTAAAGATGGACTTATAATGGTATTTAGTATATACATAACAATTTTGGCTGGGCTTTTCAAAGGGATGCTAGGTCAACTCCCATTGAATTTCAGTAGGAGCTGAGCACAGCTCTCAAGCTCATTTGAAAAGGCCAGCCTTTATCTTCAAAGCACTTTACAATCACTAATTCATACTCTTAGCTAAACCTGGGCAAAAAGATGTTGATGAAACATTTCAGTTGAAACCAAACTGTTTTGAGGAAACACACCAGTTTAGATGTTTGTTGGAAGGTTTCAAAGATTGGGAGACCCATCCCAACAGAATAGCCTAGTGGTTAGGGCCCTTATCTGGGAAGTGGACCCGGGTTCAAGATCCTGTTTTGCCTGCTTCTTTGGATATCCTTAGACCCATCAAAGGGCCAGAATCCCCAACACTTCCATGGGGTGGGCCGGCAACCGTTCACGTTGACTGCAGAATTTGGGAGAAAACTCAGGGCCTGACCTGATCCAATGCCCACTAAAGTCAGTGGGAGCCTTTCCAATGACATCAATGATTATTTTTTCAGGCTCTCAGTATCACCTCAGAATTTATTCTCCCTACACAGCTTATTCTCACATGGGAAACTAGGGTCCCACCTGAAAGGCGCACAGGGAACCAGTGTCAGCTAGGATTATAAATGAGTTCCTGCCTCCATCATATGCTCAAACCATTTCTCTGTCTTCTTAAAGATATTATTTCCCACAATCTTTTGTGTGTGTGTGGGAAATTCTTCAGATGGAACAAATGTGCACTTGGCTACAGCTGTCACTGACACATCAACTTTTGAGATTATAACACCTAGGTGAATCTAACACACTTTTATTGCCAATTTGTCTACATCCATTATTGAGCTACTTCTGTTTAATTTATTTCTCTGTCAATGGGGAGACTGAATGGATAATCACAGCTTTTACTGGAAAAAGATCTTTCTTTATATCCAAATTCTTTATATCCTTTTCCTGACCTGACTGTTAGTTTTGGAATTAGATATTAGACCAGTTAAAAGTTTTTAGAAACATTTACATTTGTAGTTGAGAATAGATTCAGTGGAAAGCAGGTAAGGAAAACATATCAGGTACGCATAATGTCATAGATGCAAGATTTTTTTTTTTAAATGAGTAACTAGCATCAAAATAATAGATATTGAGCAAGGAAAGAACACAGTAAAAAAAATGACAGTCCGGCACGAGATCAATAAACAATGAAAAATTGGGACTTTGATGTGAGGTCAAATACAAAATAAATGCATCTTGTATTGTATTCCTTTGTAAAGAGGTAGAGACAAATTGCTTTATGAAGACTAAGGTTTCTGAGGCGTGGATCTGTCATTTCTCATGTCTAGCACACTTTTGGGCACCAAATAAACAAACAAACACAGCATAAAAGCTTGCTTTGAATTTCAGGAGCTTAATCCTCTTCTTCAGAAGTAGGCTCATCTTCCTCAGTTGATAGTGAATAATGGCAAACTTTTCAAATTTTTTTTTTATTGATTTTTATAGTCCTTAGATTTCAATGACTTATTTAACTAGAGAAAAATCAGAGAAATGAGAACAGGAAGTTACCTTGTACAGTAATGATGGTTCTTCGAGATGTGTCCCCCTATGGGTGCTCCACTGTAGGTGTATCTGCACCCCGTGCCTCTAATTGGATATTTTAGTTAGCAGTGTCTGTTCGGTCCACACGTGCCCCCCTCCCATGTGGTCTGCCTCGAGGCTATCTAGCACTGCGCAGGCAAACTGCCCTCAGTTCCTTCTGTACTGCAGAGCCCCTTATAGAGAACTCCGAAGTAGAGAGGAGGAGGGCAGGTTGTGGAGCACCCGCAGGGATACACATCTCAAAGAACCATAGTTACACTGCACAAGGTAACTTCCTTTTCTTCGAGTAGCGTTCCCATGAGTGCTCCACCGTAGATAACTTCACAGCAGTATCCCCCATGTAGGGCTGGGGCTTCATAATGGAGTCAGTTATTGATGATAGTACTGTGGAACCAAAGAGTAATCGTGTAGTATTCTGTGAAAGTATTGGTAGAAGCCCAGGTTGCTGCCCTGCAGATTTAGGAGATGGGGACATCTTTAACAAGGTAGAAACAGATCTAGTGGAGTGCATGCAGATTCCTGATGGGGGCAGCAGGTTACATGAATGGTAACAGTGGTTAATGCAATTGGAGACCCATTTGGAGTCTTTGAGCTGATATTGTAGAGCTGTTGGATCTTTCTGCAAACATAAGGAAGAGTTTAGGAGACTTTCTAATGTCCTTAGTCTTGTCTAAATAAAATGCTAGGGGTCTCCTAATATACAGCATATGAAGTATTGCCTCCCTGTTGTCATGATGTGGTTTTGGAAAAAAGGTGGGGTGGTTAATTAGTTGGCTCATATGGAAGGATGAGGTTACGTTGGGGAGGAACTTGGGATGTGGCTTTGTCTTTAAAAATAAAGACCGTGAACAGTGGATGTACCATCTGCAGTGCTATTTCACCTATTTGTCCTGCTGAGGTAGTAGCCACTAGAAATGCTGTCTTCATGGACAGGTGTAAGAGGGAGCAAGTGGCCATAGGTTCAAAAGGCTGGTCTAGTTCAGGTTTTCAGCACCAAATTGATTTCACACGTTGGAGTGGGTGGTCTGATGTGCAGGAAGAGGTTTCCCATGCTCTTGAGGAACCTGTGTCGTTGGATGGGTGGATACTGAGTATCTGTCCACCTGATGGTGGAAGGCTTTTGTAAGAACATGAGAACAGCCATACTGGGTCAGATCAAAGGTCCATCTAGCCCAGTATCCTGTCTTCCGACAATGGCCAATGCCAGGTGCTTCAGAGGGAATGAACAGAACAGGGAATCATCAAGTGATCCATCCCCTGTGGCCCATTCCTAGCTTCTGGTAAACAGACGCTAGGGACAGCATCCCTGCCCATCCTGGCTAATAGCCATTGATGGACCTATCCCCTCTATGAATTTATCTATTTTTTTTTGTTATGGCCGCTAGATGCACATTAAGTGAGCTAAGAGAGAGACCTGACCTGACCTCTTCAGGTCTAGAATGTAATCTGGGATCAAAGGGAGGGAGGAAGATGTGGGAGCCATTTGTTTGGAATTGCACCAACTTTGGAAGCATTTACACTTTTGCAGGTATGTGTGACAAGTCGTAGATTTCCTACTGTGCAGTAGGATCTCTTTCACCTCTTCAGAGTATTCACTTTCTAATTATTGGAACCATGAAGGAGCCAAGCCTGGAGCCAGAGGAGCTGTAAATTACGATGAAGGATCCATCCATCATTTTGGGAGAGTAAGTGGGGAATGGCCAAAGAGGAATCGGAGGACCTACTGCCAGCTGTGCAAGGTATAGGTACCACACTTGCCTCGGCTAGGAGGGGGCAATCAGTTTGACTTTCACTCTCTCTCACTGTAAGTTTAATAGGACTCTTGATATCAGAAGGAATGGAGGAAAGACATATAGCAGTTCCCTGCCCCATGGAAAGATGAGCGTCCCTTAGAGACTGTTTTCCTAGTCTGATCCTGGAGCAGTAATGGAGACATTTCTTGTTCCAATAAGTAGCAAAACAGATCTATTGTCGGGGTTCCCCATATACCATGATGCGCTGCTGGGTTCATTACCCATTCATGATTGTATGAGAAATTCCATCTGAGACTGTCAGCTGTCACATTTTGTACCCCTGGTAGGCAAGTGGCTGAAATGAGCACATTGTGGCAGATGCGCCAATTCCAAAGTGTCAGTGCTTCCATGCAAATGGAAGGTGATCTAGTGCCCCCTTGGTGATTTATGTAAAACATGCACATGTTGTCGTCTGTCATGACTTTCATGTGAATATCCCTGATTAGTTGGAGAAAGTGTGCACAGGCATTTCTGACAGCTCCCAGTTCCAAAAGATTGATATCGAGAACAACTTTGTGGGAGACCACTTGCCACTTTGCTGTCATTTAGGTTGGCGACCCAGCCTATCAAAGAGGCATCTGCTGTTAGAATCTGTGTTGATGGGGGTTGTACGAATGGAATGTCTGCATGCATGTTGGCTGGTTCTTTCCACCAGACCAGGGAGTGTTTGACCCTGGAGGGCATCAACAGCGGCTTGGTTAGCCTGTCCTTGTTCGGAGAGTAAACAGATCTGAGCCATATTTGTAAAACATCTCATGTACAATTGGGACTGTGGAGTCACAAATGTGCATCCCGCCATGTGCCCGAGAAGTTGGAGGCAATTCCTGGCTGGAGTTTGTGGGCTGGCCTGGACGGTCTCTATAAGACTCGTTAGGATGCTGAATCTGTGCAGCGGGAGGAACATTCTCTCTTGTACTCCATCGAGTTCGTCCCCAAAAAACTCTAGATGTTGTACTTGGGTCAAGGTAGATTTCTGGATATTGAGCTGGAGCCCTAGTTGCGCAAATATATACATAGCCCTCTGGTGGCCACAGGGCATCTTCGAAGGAACGAGCCTCAAGAAGGCAATCGTCCAGGTATGGCTAGATGACAATACCTGATGTTCATATGATGGAGAGAATCTTGGAGAACACCCTGGGTATGGATGGGAGGCTGAATGGGTGCACTCTGTACTGATAATGGTCCTGCTGAAAGATAAATTGGAGGAATTTCTGTTAGACAGCTGGATTCAGATGTGGAAGTAGGTATTTTATAAGTCAAGGGCCGAGAACCAATCTCTTTGGTCCAGTCATGGAATAATGGCTGCTAGCGTGACCATCTTGAACTTTTGTGCCTTCACATATCTATTTAGTGCTCTTAGATCTAATATGGATCTCCAAACTCCCTTTCTCTTGGGGATCAGGAAGTATCGGGAATAAAAAAACTTTGCCTCTAAGGTTAGTAGGGACTGGGCATAACAGGTGATCTATTTCCTGGTGTAATAGTCTCTTGTGAGAAGGGTCCCTGAAGAGGGATGGGGAGAGTGGGTGAGGGAGGGATGTGAAATGGATGGAATAACCCTTTGAAATAATCTCCAAGACCCATTTGTCAGAGGTGATGTTCTCCCAACTCCTGAGGAAGAGAGTCAGGTGACTTCCAAAGGGATGTGGAAGGTCTATGTAGTAGCTGTTGTTGTTGCAAGGAGCACTTGGGGCCTTGATCAACGCATCAAAACTGGCGTTTGGAGGACGAGGGTTGAGAGAATGAGGATTGGGAAGCTGACAACTCTACTTCGCATTCTAGGTCTCTTTTGCTGTGGCTCATAATACCATTGTGATGGGAGGGAACTGAGGTGGACAGAATCTGTGAGGTGGTTGTGAACTGATTTTCCTCTTCTGTCCCAGTGTATAGATTGCTAGTGAACACAGTGTGGCTACAGAGTCCTTTAAGGTGTGGAGTGATGCACCTGTTTTGTCAGCGAAGTGTTTGGGTCTGTTGAATGGGAGGTCCTCAGCCATCATCTGCACTTATTTCGGCAACCCTGAGAAGTGTAACCAGGATGCCCGTCTCATTACCACTGCCATTGAGACTGAATGGGCCACTGTGAAAGTCACACCCAGTGCAGTCTGTAGCACTGTTCTCGCTACCAAGTGGCCCTGTTGGATCATGGCTTGAAATTGTTCCTTTTGTGCTTCTCGCAAGTGGTTAATAAAGGCGCTGAGTTTTCCATAGTTCACGTAGTCATATTTGACAATTAGAGCTTGTTGGTTTGAAACCCTGAATTTTAAAATCGCCAATGAATATGCTTTCCTCCCAAACAGGTTGAGCCACTTCCAGTCTCTATCATAGGGGGGTGGATTTGGTGTGATGTTGCTTTCCTCACGTGTTAACAGCTTCCATGAGAGAGTTGGGCTGAGGGCGCGTGAAAAGAAAATCTGCCTCCTTGTGGAGCACATAATACTCGTTATTTGCCATCTTGTATGCTGGTGCAATAGGTGTCTGCCAGATGATTTTGGCAGAGTCGAATAGTGCTTGTTGAGTGCGAGTGCCAATTCTCAAAGAGGAAGAGGTATGTACTATGTCCAACAATTTGTGGTGTTAGTCTTTCACTTCGTCAAGGAGAATATGCAGAGCCTCAGACACCCTCTTAGTAAGATCATGAAATCATCAGTTAACGATGGAGGAGGGGGCATCACCACCTTATCAAGTGAGGAAGAGAAGGTGTTCGTCGGTGGAGTAGTTTCCACCTACAATTGGCCTCCTACTCCTAGAAAGTTTCTTCCTGGGGCTCTGGATAAAGAGGCTACGGGGATCATCTGGTGGGCTCTCTGAGGGAGATACTAGATAGCCTACCCACAGATCCCAGTCGCCAAGGGTGACCATACCAGGAAGATTGGGGATTGGAGCATCCCAGATGCTTTAACGGAGTGTTGTGATGTGAGACCAGCGGTAAGTTGTCATGTTGGTCATTATCTGAGTCCCCCTGGTGTAAGGGGGGTTGATAGGGGTGCTGGAGGCAAATGTCCCGGTGCTGATGGTGGTTTTGGGGATTGAGACGTGCTTGGTACTGGAGCCCCAGTACCAAGTACTGGGAAATCTGGTTCCTCCACAACTGTAGGATCCCCAGAGAAGTGGAACGCCTGTGGTACCGATGTTGCGGTAGTTGCCGCCAGGGACTGTCGGTATTGAGGGCTTTTTACAGAAGATACATTCCATTGGGGGCTGCTTTGAAGCACCCGGTGCTGAGGATCTTTTTGTCAGTGCCAATTTCGTAGCAATGGTACGGTTTCTATTCTTATCTTTGGCAGGTGGTGCCATCACTCCTGAGCCTGTGCCCTATGGGGTCTTAGGTTATTACTGCAGAGCTCTGGGTGGTGTGCTTTAGAGCCATTGGTGCCACTGGTTCTGAGGTGACCAAATGCACAGGGGATCCCCTCTGGCTGATCAAGAGCTCGGTTTCAGGGCTTGCAGCCCTTTTTCTAGAAGTTTTGAGAGGGGAATCAGCCAACTTTCTCTGCAATTCTCCCTCTCTAGAAGTTGAAGGCTCTGAGGACAATCTTGGTCCTGGAGAGGATTTGGAACTGGGGTCAGATGCTGGTTTAAGAGCACTCTCCATGAGGAATAGTTTCAATTCTTGTTTCTGGTTCTTTCAGGATCTAGCCTTCAGCTGTTGGCAGAAGGTGCACTTCTGTGAAATATGTGCCTCTCCTAGGCATCAGATGCAATACGAGTGTACTTCCATCACAGGGATTGCCTCCCTGCACAAAAAGCACCTTTTGAAGCCGAGGGAGCTGGGCATGCCCCTACAGGGAAGATCTCACAACAAAAAGTGGGAAAACGAGTTGAAAGAATTTTTTTTATTTTAAAGAATTGAAAAAAAAAACCCAGAAGCTCTATAGGCACTACAAAAGCAATGAAAATTCTAAGAAAAACTATAAACTTAAAACTATAAACTAAACACTATCAATATGAAAAGAGGTAAGCAAGCTGGACTGCTACTCTCTATGTTCCCAAACCAAGGGTGGTTGGAAGGAAATGAGGGTGGTTTGTCTTCGCAGCAATAGATAGTCTCAGGGCAGTCCATAAGGGAGGGAAGGCACATGTGCGGGCCAAACAGACTCTGCTACCTAAAATCTCTGATTAGAGGCGCATTTACATCTACAATGGAGCACCCACATGGATACTACTAGAAGAACCATAAATTCTTTTCCTTATACCAACAGGAATTAATTAATGCTTCTGCTTTAGAAATACAAATTGGTTTAGAGCTTGATAGATACTGCATGCATGCAAACTTCTAGAATTGGCAGGGGTAACCTAATATGCCCTCTCTAAACCCAGTTCCTTGCACAGGGTCATCACAAATCTTTCTTTTGACCAGCTTTCTATCACTCATCTCAGCTTTGGTGCAGTGAGCTTCCCTTTCTCAGGCAGATTAAAACTACCTCCCAGATCCTCAGGTAAATGTGAAACAGAAACCCACTGACTCATAGGTTATCATCATATTATGTTTTGCCAAAAGTAGCTTTCCTTTCTCCCATGTTTTTGTGTTCTCTCTGCTGTCGCACCACCAAGTTCTGCTGCCAGTTCTGTTGCCATTTCTAATTTTGTTGACCCAACACTTTCCTCAGGACAGGAACATTGAATTCTTACCTGTCTGCACAGTACTATGGACACCACTGGTTCTAGATAAAACAGTTTATAAATAAATACATAATTGTAATTTTATCTCCTCACTGAAATAATCTACACCACTAGGACTTACCTGCAAATGTTTTCATCATCCAATAACCCTGTCTCTCATTGACAGGTCTTGACCTATATAAATGGTTGGAATGGAGACCTTTGTATTTGTTACTACAAGTCTTATAAGTGCTATTCAAATCTGGACCCAGACTCTGAATTCAGTTCCAACATCCTTTGGTATGGATTTCTACTGGTAGGTTGTAAAGTATCAGCTAATACAAAATGTGTGTGTGTGTGCGCGCGTGTGCGCTCTTCTTTATCTACTGATGATCTATTCTGATGAATGGCCATTAGCCCGTCTTTCTAAGGTTTGCCTACACACGGAGTTATTCTGGAATAGATATTCTAATAACTCCATGTGTGGAATAATAGTGCCTTTTTCAAAGTGGATTAAGCTAAAATGGAAAAAGGCCCTCTCCAAATACGAATGTCCATACCTGGAATTATTCCAGAATAATTATTCCACTTTAAATTCACTTCCTACGTTATCCAGAATAACTTCAATGTGTAGGCAAGCACTGAGTTCACAGCAATTAGACCTGAAAGGAGAAAAACCTCTCAAGGCTGTGCTCTCAGGGGGAAAAAAAACAAAAACAAACCACAAACATTTCCATTTTTTGTTGTTGTTCTCATTGCTCAAAATGAACTAATAAAGTAAAGCCTGGTGAAGAGAGAGAGAGAAGCAAAGAATCTGGGCCTGATTCTCCATTGCCTTGCCTCTTGTATACTCAATTACACTAGTGGAATGCAAGGACAATGTCCTCCCATTCTGACTGGGTAGTGGTTTACACTACCTTGCACACTAGTGTAAATGACTGCCCAAAGTGCAGGTCATTGAGAATCAGGCTCTTTGCCTTTAAACCACAAAGGCAGAACTCCTGTTGCACTTCTAACTGGCCAAGGTTTATTAGGGTGATGTCCTTTAGGGGCAAAGTTCTCATAATCTCCTTTGAATAAACCCAAATTTACAATACAGGACTGATGGATATATACCAGGTAAGTAACAAAGGAGCTAGTCTCTATAGCTGAGAGCTGTCATAAACATTTTTTTTAGCCAGAGCTCCATTATCTTTTCCACAGACAAACCTTGCCCCTAAGGCCAGGGGAAACATTGGTAGTACAGTTCCATAGGAACTATGCTGGCAGGGACTGGGAGGGGTGGGGTGCCCAGATCTAGCAGTTGAGGAAGCTGTTTCCCACAGAGAGCTAGAAATTTGATAGGATTGGCAGAGGGGCCACCATGGCTTGTGTGATATGTGTAGGTAAACCCTGGATGATCAGTGACCAATTCCATTACGAGATCTTTGTGGAGAACTCCTCATACTGTTTTTGACACATTGTGTAAATAACACCATTGAGTTGAACTGTGTTTGCACTGAATCTGACAGTGTGTCTATTATATATGTTTTATATTTTACCAGTACACATCATCAGATGCTAATGCCTATTGGTTAAAGATACTTACTGAGGGAATTTTGAAATGTGAATTAAAGATTTCAGTTAGTACTGTTAAAAACACAGCAAAGGGAAATAACCAAAAACTCTGTTAAAGCTGCAGTTATGCTTTGACTTAAGACAGAATATCCTGGTTTTTGTGGGTAAAAGAATCAATAGCTGATCAGGCACCTATTTTCTAAACTTACCTGGATGATATTACATCTTTGTGGTAATAGTTGGGTACAACAGATAAACTAAGGATAAGGAATCTGATTTTCACTCTCATTTGTGAATTATCTTGGTTTTGTGTATTTTACTTAACTGTAACATTATTATCTAATATTTAATACTATGGTAGCAGCCAGTGACCCCATTCAAGATCAGGGTCCCACTGTGCTAGGAATTTTATAAACATAAAGGAAGACATGGTCCCTGCCCCGAAGAGAACATCACAGTAATTTTTTTTGGTGATTTAATCATATTGACAACTTTATCAAAAATTACAAAACTGATATTAAATTTTTTTCTAATTCTTAGTAAGACTAGAATTGATTTTTTTTTTTAAATAGAAAAGCATTTTTATGCTAGTGCTCTGCTGGAATTCTCACATTACAACCCTACATAGCAAAATACAAACTGTAACTAAGAAAGGTAGTATTTCTAAGGTAATTCAGTCCATCATGAGCCCTCTATTTCCTCAAACTCCGGGACTCAGATGATAGCGCATTACTTCTAAACCTTCTGTAAAACTGACTTAGTAAATAACTTAACATTCAAATTTTTTTTTTAAAAAAGAGCAGCACTTTAAATCTTAGACTGAATATAACAGACCTGGGACATCCCAAATGTATGTGTTTGTTGGCCTATGGGGAAGCTATTTTCATAGCTGATTCCAGCAATAACTTTTTTGTCGGAAGCAGGAATACGAAGGAAGTCCATTGAAATGAATGAAAATATTTTTTCTTAAATGGTGTTTAAAAATGCACCATGATAGAAAGAGGAATAATACCTTTGATTTTTATCTCATTTGGAATGACTCAACATTCTACAACCCATTTGATAAATAAGGCATAATAAATACATAAATAAATAAATAATGAGAATACTTTGTATCCTCAAAAGACAATACAAATTTTAAATAATTAAGCTACCAGTAATTAAAAACTAATTCCTCTTGTGGACTCACTTTCATCAGTCACTTAAAGTTCACAGAATAACGTGACTGTGCCAAATTAATGACAATTAAAATATTATTCCACTTTCCACAATGGAGTATTTTGTCACCCTCTAAATATAGGAGTACTCTCTTAAATTAGAAACTAGGCAAAAAGTATTTTAAAAATTTTTCATTTTAAGTCTTCTATTAGAAAAAATATAGATTTTTTTAAACAAAAAATAATGATGTAGAAAGAAGGTCTGGGCCTCCATCAAAAAAGTATATTATGCTTTAATGCAAAGAGAAAGAAATGGCTCTATGGGCAAAATTCAAGTATGAGTGACCAGTTTTTTAATTGTAAAGTAGGTGCAACATTTTTTAAAATGTTACAACACTGCATGACCTGTAATGCTCACAATATTTACATTAACTGCTTACATGAAACCATAAAAACTCTAAAAGAGAAAAAAATCTGTATGGACTGAAACAAACTACTCCTAGCACCCACATCAATGCCATTATTAACCAATGAAATCAAGTGCACAAAAATACTTTACATAGTCTACTAATGTAAAGTATACATTGGTGAGAAAGTACAAACCTAATTAGTTAAAATGCCAAAAGAAGGGTTGGTCAATACAAACTCAGTGTTAGGACAGAAAAGCAAAAGGTAAAATAACCAAACTAAATATAAACAAACGCGCGCACACACACACACACACACACACACACACACACGTGTATTTATGAATAAAAACATTGTGTAGACAAAACAGCAGAAAAGCAGGCTGATACGAAAAATGGACAACATTAACTCTTTAAACATAACAAACACATCAACTTGTAACAAAAAAGTGTTAACTAAACTACACAAAAGATCACTTCACATGAGTTTGCATGTAGGACCATGGCAGTCTGTCCTGCCATTACACAAAAGACAAATGAACCTACCCAGTAGAAGGAAGGGTTCCTGCCTCCAGGCCACTGTAGCTTAGTGTAGCTAATTGCATTCCATCAGGTTGGGGTGGGGGGAAAAAGAAATAAGAGCTGTCTGTATGAGACATGAAAAAGTAGGTTAGCCCAGTGGTAGTGCTATGTGCTGTGGCACAAGAAAGCTGAGTTTGGAAATGTCCTCAGGTCTCTTTATCCTCTGGGCCAATGGATCTCAGTCATGTCACACAGATAATTGAGTTTGGGTTCTGGGGAAAGTCAATGGGGAGAGGAATAGTTACTTGCAGTACAAGTGCCAACTGGTGGTTATCAGTAGAGTGGCAATGTCATCAGCCTCAGAGGATGCTGATTACTAACAGTCTTAACTAGAGGACGCGAATTTGCCACTCCAGGGAAAAAGGAATTCCAGGTTAAAGACGTGGTGATTCCCAGATGAAGAGGTCCATTTTAAGGCCTCCATCTCAGAACAAGGCAGGGCACAATGAGAATTTACTTTGGGAAGGAGGGTGTACCATCACCACAACGTGAAAAAAATGATGATGTGCTACACTTATTAACTTTCTGTTATTTTTACAATGGCTCACAGCTTTAGGCTTGTATATCTGTAGTGTATTACTTCCTTTCTACATATGTTTCACATTATTCACTTAATATAACATAAATAATTTGGTTAATAGATTTAACCTGCACATTTCAGCCACATTAATATATATAAGAATCTGTTAATGGTATAAATAATTCTTTTTAAATAAAATAAATCTGATATGTTACATAATACTGATAAAATTACTGTTGCTAATAGTTTTGTAAGCCACCTTTAACTTCTAGTTTAATAATACTGTAAGAGGGATACTAGATTTTTTAGGAACGCTGTGGAGCATGCCCTTTTATTCCATTGCAAAATCAAATTGTAATCAACATTAACACTCATATTTTCAAAATACGGCCATTCCCTCATATATGTAAACAGTATGTTTAATCAGGTTAAACAACCTCGGTTAACAAATATAGGGTTTGGGGGGAGTTCAAAGTCAATGGTGGTATAAATTGCTTAGTTTAGAAGGTGGCTATGAAACTTCAACTACAGAAATGGCTGACTAAAATATTCCATCTAAGCTTTTTTTTTTTTTTTTTTTTTTTTAAATAAAAAATCTACAGCATTCTACTTTAAAACTTAAGTAAATAAAATGCAACCAGTTGTTGCAGCTTTTGAATTCTTAATTAGACCTGTGATCCCACATCCCTTTAGGAATCTGCAAGGTTGCACTCTCCTACAGAGACCTGAAATGGAGTACAGTACTTCCAGGCAAGGTTCATTCCAAACAGACAATATAAATGAACACTCAGTGGTGTGAAGTGTATGTCATAATTAAGGTATTACATAATCATGCCTTTTCTCTGCTGTTAAATACAAAAACAGCATCTTTTACATTATCATATAAAAGCATTTAGGCTGTATTTTTATTTATCACTTTACACTGGTAGTCTCTTGTATGTGTACTCAATAGAAACCAAAGAATTTTGTACACTATTTTTTTGTACAATAAAAGATAAAGTGTGCATTAGGTACGCTTGTACATGACAATATTGTACAATATTTACATTTCAGATATCACCATGAAATTCTGTATTATCTATATACACAATGAAAATTTATCAGAAACATTTGGACTATTTTTATAATCATAATTTTAGTATTATAGAAAAAATTCAGTAATCATCTGACATTTTTACTGTAAGCTTTCAAGCTGATTGGTTTATCCAGCATAACTATCTGACTCTATCAACAAAAATATTGTACCACTATTTCTCATAGCACCCTTTGATGGTATCTATCTGTCCTTGATATAAATATTGATATATCTATATCAATACCTATATACTGATTTATGTGCATGTTCAATTTGATAAGTACTGGACCAGTAACAAAGACATTCAATGTTATCTAGAGATCTTCCTCCTCTTCGGTTTTGGAGGCTTCACCTGTCTGTCTCCCTGTGGGATTTGGTGTACCTAGAAAATAAGTATATGAAAAGGTTAGCATAGAAAATTAAATAAAGCAACCTGTTAGTGATCAATCAATTACAGTATTGTTTGAAAAGTTATTATGCTTCCCTGGTGATACAGCTTTAATTTCCACATTAAAAGCAGAATTAGAAGTAAACTCAAGAACATTAACCTCTGGACTGAAGGGAGTTGAACATAGCTGTTACAGGGTGGATACCTCAAGTCTCAGGAGAAAGATACCACTTACATATCACTATATAGTATACAAGGAACTGAAGCACAAAGTGGTAATGATGTTAAGCTCCAGGGGAAATTGTTTACAAAACTGGGATAACTGCAGAAAGAAAGAAGGGGATATACTGGGAAAATAGAATGTGGAAACTGAGAGAGACTTACAGCACTACCAGAGACATGAATTTAAGGGATAAACTATTTTGAGCAAACTGTTTTCATCCAACATCATTAATTTCAAGTTGAACAGTAGATTAATTAGCATGTGAAAATGTTTTTAATCAATTATTTTTCATTCAATGTCTATTATTAGTTCCAAGTTCAAAGCTGGGAGGAAAGATCATGATCATATAAAACTATTAAAAACATTTCTAACACAGCTACGAGAGATGGAATGCAAAACAATGTACTGCTGTTTTATATGGAATACCACCACCATCTGTTGGTAGAAGTGAGGCTATGTATTCTGGAAAAAAGCAATCAGTAGGTTACAAACAACAGTTAATCAAAAATTACAAATCCTTAGACATTTTTTCATATTGTTCTTGTCATGGTCATCTATCTTAAATTCTAGTGGTCTTGAAGAATTTTATCATATATTCAACAGATGTTATTGCTAGCATCAGTTATGCTCTATGTCAATTGTACTGTACATGTGTTAAATTTTAAATGTACTAGTCCTGCCTAAACAATGATAATTAAAAAAAGCTTATTTCAAAATTTGTAAGAACTACATTTGGTGTCCTATGATTTTCTGACCCTATTATTCCCAACCATCATAGTATTTATGAAAATAAACCTCATCTTGATTAAGGATTTTGTGACAAAGCCTGTCATGCAGCTCATGAGAGATTATTTTAGGATACAAAATTTGTTACATCAGGCTTGTCAACACAACAAAAACAACCTGGTCAGGGAACCTGATTACAGCACAGTTTCTTCCTGACCCAGCTTGCATCATAGTTAAGAGTTGTAGCATGTATCTGTTGCAACTGGGTTGCATAACTGGATGAAATGACATGGATACAATAGAAACTGTCCAGGCAAACATTTTTAACTGTGATGTAACAGGGTTAAAGGCCAACTGTATCATAACCAGATCACCTGGTTTGGTTATATTTGTAGGATAGATGGTCTTATAGAGACCTATGATTAGATCTTACCTCCCCTGCAGTCAGTTACAAAACTGCCATTGATTTAGATGAAAACCCAGAATTCTGTATTAGTAAATCTAATAATCAAAATGTTCAGTTTTATCAACAATTCAAAGCAGACAGCAAGAGATACAGACAGTATCACTAATATTATTTCCAGATGGTACTAAAACCAAGTCTAAGGTGCCAATTCTGCAAAGCTTTCTCATATACTTAATTTTATGCACCATAAATAGATCCATTTAAGCCTTATTGATTGTGTAAAGTTAAGCATGTGCATAAGTCTTTTCAGGGTTGAGGTTTATAATATCAGGAAAAAATTCAATTTTATTTTAAAAGCTAAACCATTAATACTTAATAAAATATTAATTAGAAGTTTGAGTATTTTAATGTATTGCACTTAATTTTTAATCATCTGCATGGATTTCTGTTATAATAAGAGTACAAAAAAAATCTCCAAATATATTTTAAAAGTGTATTACATTATCAGAGATTTATTTTGTCCGTATGCCACAAAATAAAAGTGGAAACAAAAAATAAAACAACCACAGTCAGGTTCTGATCTTCATCTTAATTTACTTCCTATAATATTTTTCATTTCATGTTAGATTATTCAATGGAGTGTTACAGTCAAAAGATTTTTTTAATATACTTTCAACATCTTGATATACAAACTTGGAAAACAATTGGGTCTAATTCTTGCACTCCTTACTGAGGGCAAAACTCCAGGCATATTAGTGGGAGATTAGGCTCTGTTCAAAATATTGGTAGGCCTCACACATGAAAGATATGTACAATAGTTATTCTGGGTGGAGAGCAATAATGCAGAGTAGTTACAATCTAACTGAAATTATAAATCTTTTTCAACTTTTAAGTTGTTAAATCATAATAATTACAAAAAGAGTGACTGCTTGAAAACGCCACAAAAATGAAAAAAAAAACAAAAAACCCCACACAATAAAAACTATACAACTAGACAGCAAAGAGACTTACATTCCCAGACATTTTGTCCAGCTCGCTCATGGCCTCATGTATAGCAGCTTCTAAATGGTTATTTAGCTTTCCGCTTCTAGAGTGAAAAAAAAATTACTGTCAACGATTGTTTACCATGGAAATACCCCATTTTCAAAGACTGTAGATAATCAAAATACATACATAAATAGCCCATATTCTACTAACTTCATTCAGCATATAGCTCTCCCATTGACAGCCAAGGAACCATTTGTAAATAACAAGTTATGGCCCATATATGTGTTTTCCTTTAAAATAAAGGCTTGTGTTATCACTTTGTTTTATTTATTTTATTTTTAAAGATAAGACTTTTATAAATTAAACAGGAATTATAATCTCTGCAAGAGAAAACATATCTATAAACAGAATGCAAAAGCACATGATATCATCATTATATTGATTTTCTGTGTTTAAATGCAAAATGTAGCATTTTGTGCTATTTGACTTAGCTGTCAGCGTTAAAGTTTGTTTTTTGTTTTTGTTTTGTTAAGCGAGCAATAGGTATTACAGAACAGGCTCTCTTTCATTAACTTGACCCTGAGCAGTCATTATGCATGCCAAAGAACTGTCATTACCTTAAGATTGAGTTATTTTGGGCTACTTCACAGAATGACAGAGTAACTGACTAACCCTTAATGCTGGCCTGCCTTTACCTGCCTCCCATACTGCATTTACTCTGTAGCTGGAGGCTACATTAATACTTCACAAGAGGGCTGTTGAAAAATAATACAGGCTGACATCCACCTGGAGAATGACACTGTTCTGCAAGGTTTTCATTTTTCTCCAAATACTTGGAGCTTAAGTGTGAATGTGTCTCTACCTTTAGTTAGCCATGGGAGAGAAGTCCCATTGTCGCTGAATCGTGGCAGTCACACCCACTGCCGCCCACTGTTTTTAGCCAAATCACTGTGCAGCTCAGTTCACTTCCGAATATTACACTCACTGATTCAGTTTATGTGCATTATATTTATTAAAAGTAGTTTTCCATTTTAAACACCACACTCAGCATTCTGGGTCATATTTTTGTGGCTTCGTGACTGCCACTCCCAGAAGTGTCAAATTATCAAACAGTATTTCAAACACGTTATTAGGGTCATTCCCGCATTGCACCAAACATAATTTGACGATAACTTTTTAAGCTCTAGGCTTATATGTTCAGCTGGGCTTTATTTTTAGTATCCAGTGGAATAAATTAAAATTGAAATCTAGACACTGCACTTTGCATTCCTAGCTGGAAAAAAAAAATTAAGTGAATTTGAGAGGTAGCAGACTGATAGCCCTGGAGATTGGCCACTTGATCTATTGTTTATCTGTCTCTGGTACTTACATGGCCCCTCTGCTGTAGTATCTGAGCACCTCACAGTCTTGAATGTATTTATCTTCACAACAGCCCCATGAGGTAGGGAGGTGCTATTATTTCCACATTTTACAGATGGAGAACTAGGGCAAAGAGACTTCACTGAGTTGCTCCACGTTACATAGGGTGTTTGTGGCTGAGCAGGGAACTGCGCCCAGGCAGTCTGAGGCCCTAGCTAATGCCCTAAGCATTGGGATGATCCTTCTTCATTTCAGCAGTGCAGGACCAAGCCCATAATCCATGGAACAATCCCCTTTTACATTTCAGCATTTTAAAAAGTTTCGCTTTGTTTTGTTTTGTTTGTTTTGCGCTTTAAGAAAGATAATTATGCTACCTGGGCCATGACTGGAAGCCCCACCCCAACCGAAGACAGACAAGGGTTCAAAAGGAATAAAAAAAAAGAACTATTCTACAGTAATTCCATCCACCCCAGCTAATCCACATATTGAGCTCAGTAACTATCAAAAGCAACTGCTAGATCCCATATAAAGAGCAGGGAGAGCTGTGTCTCATCCATTACCTAAAGAAAATATTCCATGACACATACTAACATCTTCTCTGTACTATACCCAGGGCTTGGACCAAATGGAACGCATAAAAATTCCCACATTCCACCCATTTTTATTATTCTGCAGTATGCAAAAGCATGCTGGGCACCTTACAGAACAGACAGAAAAACACGACTCCTTCCTGAAAGACTTATTAAGACTTATCTACATGCAAAGTTACACCAGTTAACTAAATGTTTGATTTAAAAATTGATTTGGTTAAACCAGTGCAGAAAGCTATGTGGAAATTCTTAAACTAATATAAATCTGGCTTATATTGATTTAGCTTAAATTGATTAGGAACAGATTTAAGCAACTGAAATAAGCCACTTTTAAACTGAACTACTAAATCAGGGATTGAAATTGGTTTAACTAACTTGCTTTAAAAAACAAGTTTAACTTAAACTGGTGTAACATCTATTTGTAAACAAGCCCTTAGACATGATGCAATTAATATTTACAATAAACATGCACAGAGAGAATGGGGAAAGGAAGAGCGAGGGTTAAAGAAACAAGACCATGTTGTTCATTTTAGACATAGGAACATTATGATGGTTCAAGTGCCTCTGGGGTTGCTCTGTGACCACTTTCTCAATCACCTTCTGCCAAAGTGGGAACAGACCTTGTGAGCCTTTAAATTAATTTCTTAATAGGACTAATGGTTTTACAATGAACACCAGCTAAATCATTTGGCATTTAAACAATCTGATATAGCAATAATTTTTTAAAAAGTGTCAAGCACGAATATTCCTTTTCACTGATACAATCTTGAATTCATAATAGGAAATCTACCTATATGGTAGATCTTAGGTTTCCAAACAATGTGTTCTTTCAAGCTGGCTTGGAAAGCAAGTATTTGACCAAAGCTGCAGCAGATAACTGTTTTCTCTGCCTGGAAGGTAGATCAGCATCTGGAGGTACTTCAAAGATAAGTGTTTAAGATTCCCTCAAAGGCAGTCTCTCATCAATAGGCTGACTCCTTCCTAGACATGCATCTTTTTCTATCCAGAATACCACTCATTAACTATAGAACTTCCTAGAGAGGTAATAACATGTTTTCTGTCTAGAAGGCAGATTAGCATAGGAAGATATTAATAGGTAACTATGCAACTTTAGCTACCAACAGGCATTCATTGTATTTCTTTCGGTCTACCTTTGCCTAAAAGAATGGACATTATCTTGGAAAATGTTAAACAAACAAGTAACATTCAATTTTGCATTGCCACCTTGGGGCAGACTAGATGACTTATTCACTTTCAACAGCTAATTTCTATGATTTTATGACTTGGATAATATATATTAATGTAAAAAAAAGGTTTTTTTCTTAGAGAAAGCTGTCATTGTCTTAGGTAACTACTATATCAGAGGCTGATTAAAAGAATTGTAGAATAAATTAAGTTTATTCACTAGAGTCAAGGAATGACGGATTTTTTAAAATAAAATGATAAAAATAAATTGCTTAAATGTATACCACCACCTATCAACAAAATATCCTAGGTGTTTCCAAAAACAAACAAAAACAAATAAAAACAAGTCCAGATTAAAAAACTAAAAACATACAATAATTAAAATCAGATTAAAATTATAAATAAAACCAATCTGCTGTGCTAAAAGCCTTTTTATTAAAATAAAAAAAGGTTTAATTATGCTTAACACAGAGACTAAACTTCATCTCACACCAAAAGAAAAGGCATCCCATAACTCTGGGGCTATAGAAATAAAACAGATGGACAATATCCCTTCGTGTCAGGAACCGGGGCATGGGTGGCCAGGTGCTGTGGTTGGAGCAGGATTCAGGCCTAGTGGTTGGAGCAGGAGTCAGGGGCCAGGAAACCGAACTGAGGCTCAGGACCAGAACTGGAAGCTGGATGCCAGAGCTGAGGGTCAAATCAGAGTCTGAGCCAGGAATTGGAGTAGAGGGTCAGAACCAGGTTGCCTAGAGTTAGGGAAGGCAGAAGCAGAGATGGGTCCAAGGCAGGAGCAAGGTGAGGACTTGGGAACCAGGAACAAGGAGAGGAACCAGGAACCAGGCAAGGACAAATGAATCAGGCAGGGTCTGTCTCAGCAGCAGGTTCAGGGATGTGTCTCATTGTACAGACTGCCTCTAGGTGTTTCCCCTAGGTCTTACCATGTCTGGGCCAACCAGGAGAGAATGCAGTAAGTTCTACCAACGAGGGCCTCTGTGAGTAGGGCAGCTAGTGGTGCTTGGCCTCACAAGGCTCTTAGCCTGTCAACTGTAGCTCTACCAGGGCTGTTGGGTGGAAATGTGGATGTGGCAGTCACTAAGGAACTCACCAACCAAGGTTCTAGCCCTGCAGATCCTCACACTTCCTGCCCTTGGATGTGCCAGGCTACAAACTTCCTGATTTGCCAGAACTCAGAGGATATAATGGAGTGCAGAAAGTTGTTAGCTCAGTAAAGAATCAGGGACACACTCTGTTAAGGGCCTTAAGAGTTAAAATCAAAACTTTAAATTCAATATGTGCCTACACAGGCAGCTCATGAAGTGAATGCAGTAACAGCTAGACAGACCCCTCTGTTCACCCTCACCACTATGACAACTGAGCTGTCATATTCTGCTCTAACTGAAGATGGTAGATCAACCTTTTAGGTAGTTCACATCAGAGAGCACGGCATTAGTCTAACATCAACATTTTTAAGAGATCATGAATCATGGCTGTCAGGCCAGCATGCAAGATACATGGTTATAATCTGGAAACATTTTTAAAATAATGATTATTGCTTGACTAAATTATTTACTCATATAAAATGTTATGACTCTGTAGACTTCCAAAATAATCATTTTTAATCCATCAGTTTCTGCTATAAAGAAACCTTAGTGATACACACTATGAAACAGAACAAAGGCGTAACACTAAACATTTTTCAATTTTGTTCATGGATAAGATAAATTGTATTCTGATCGGATTGGCTACCGGTCTGGTAGTGGATCTATGCTGATAGGAGACAAATACACTATATTATCAGTGATGTTTCAGTCTGCTTTGCTCACCAAGATTCTGGATGTGGTGGAAGAGGTTCAAGCAACTGTGAATTAGACTTGTTATCTTAACCTTGCATGTGCTCTCTCTCTCTCTCTAGCTGTAGCTATATATGTTCTCTTTGATTTCTCAATGCCTGGGGGAGACTGTGTATTCGACAAGAGCAAGTCTGTTGAACCTTAATACACAAGATGGAGATGATGGTAGTAAAGCAGTATGAATCACTGGGAGAGAGTACCAGTACTCCTTTCTTCATCAAGGGAGTTCATAAAACAGGTATATTCCTGGATCACCAAGTGTCATCAGCAGCCATCACCATATTTTCAGTTGCATTTAGCTTGAGAAATAGCAATATGACCTAGAAGGACAAGACATGAGCAGACTCACATCTGGGAGCTCAACTGTTTTGACTGACAAGGTCCTTTGTAGATTGGAATCTGCCCTGAGGAAGGTATGCTGATGATCCCTGGTAACGGAAGTGAGCTGCCACAACTGATAGCACCTTTGTATGTACCCTGGGCACTGTGGCAAGGCCAAAAGGTAGCATTCTCTGTTGACAGTGGTTCAGACCTACAGTGAACCTCAGGAATCTTCTGTGTGAAGGCTGGATGTCTATGTGGAAGTAAGCAACTTTCACATTGACAGCTGTGAAGCAGTTGCCATTGTTCAGTGAAGGATACTGGGGTGAGCCATTCTGAAACTCAATTTGTGGATACACTGAACTTTCTGAGTCTAAGATGGGTCTCCATTCTCTCTTCCTTTTGGGGATAAAGAAATATTTAGAATAAAAACCCATTCCCTGGTGTTGAGGAGGTACCAACTCTATGGCTTCTTGATGAAGGAGGGAGTATACCTCTTGAATGAACATTCTCTCATGAAAGTGGTCCCTGAAGATGGATGAGGAAGGGGGTTTTGGAGGACGAGGGGAGAAGATGTAGCTGGTATGAATGATGTTGAGAACCCATTTGTGTTTCATCTGCCAGACTTGAGAGAATGGGGAGAGATGAGCTAGAAAGCCACCAATTTGGGTCTTGGGGTCTTGGGTAGATGGATGCAATAACTGGAGTGATTCACAGCTCTCAAAGGTCCCACTGTGCTTGTTCTGCTGCACCCTCTTCCGTGATGGTTCATATCCCTTCTGATGGAAAAAAAGAGTTGAGATTCTGCTCACTGTAAAGTTGTGGCCTGTGGTATTTCCTCTTTGGCACTGGAGTATAGATCCCCAGTGAATGGAAGGTTGCCTGTGAGACCTTCAACAAGTGTAATAAGTCATCTGTTCTCTCACTTAACAGAGATTGTTTCCTTCAAAGGGCAAATCCTCAACTGTAGATTGCTTCTTTTTTGCTGATGCTGTGGATGGTCATGCTTCTGCACAAGGTGCTAGTCTCAGAATACTTTTTCTCTTTGGAGCCAGGAGATCAGTACCAAGCCCCTTATGAGCTCCTGACCCTCCTGTACTGAGGCATGGAGTCTCAGACAATTTCGATGGTGTTGGGGAAGTGTTCGTCTTTTAAATGGACCTGGAAAGGGATTTCTCTCCCTTCTTCCGAGAGTGTTTCCTACCTTCCTCATGTCCCTGAATGGAGGAGTCTTTAGCTCTACTCCTGTCAGCCCCAGAACTGGAGGTCATCATGCTTGGAGGAACACTTCTCGATGCTGCTGCACACTGCACATGGAGGCTTACCTAGCCTGGGTCAGAGTGGGGCCCCACTGCTTGATCCATAAGGAATCTTTTAACCCTGTACTCATACGTTTGATGGGTTTGGCTGGGAAAGTATTGGCAAATGCTGCTCTTCGAGGGAATAGAAGCTTCTACAAGGCATTAGAAGCCCTTTAGGTGGTCATCGCTCACTAGGAAGGCCCTTGTGCAGGAATCCCAGTTCTTGACTCCTGGGATCTTGGGCTCTCAGGCAACCGATACTGCTAGCAAAAATCTTAAGAATCTCTGGTGCATGGAGCGCATGTGAACCCACCCACAGTGAAATACAGATAGGGATCATCACATAAAGAAGAAGAGACAGTTATCTGACCTGGAATATAAAACTCATCTAAAAATCTCATCAATTTTAATTAATTCTGTGTCTTAAAGCTGCAGAACTATTATTATTTTATTATTAAATATTTGCTTATGGTAACCCAGGTGGTGGGTGCTTTTCAGACATATAAGAAGGAATGGCTGCTTCCCCAATGAGCTTGCAATGAAAGGACAGATAGACCAGAAGATAGAGGGTATAGGGAAATGGAAAACAACATAACTTTCTCTCTTTTATTAATGTCATAATATACAAGTCAACTAGATTAGCTCCTCCAGAAGATGTGGGCCTTTCATACAGGCATAAACTGTAGAGGGCAGACGCTTTGTGAATGCGTTCAAGAAGGTCATAATCATGCATTGCGCAGCATGGAAGAAAGCACGGAGGTGTTTATGTGAGAAGCTAAGAAATGAGTGGTAAAGGGTGAGAACCTGGGCCGAGTAGAAGGGGTGAAGGGTGATACAAAATGAGGCAAACTCAGATAAATAGGAAAGGGCAGAGTTACACTAAAATTTGAAGGTGATGACTGAATGAGAAGTAACCTTTTATTTCTCTTGAATTCCTGAAGGTAGTTAATGCTTTAATCAAAGAACTACATTTGCCAAAAGGTACAAGTAAACCCATGGTAGTTCAGTGAGGCTAAGCCCAATAGTCAGCAATTCCTCTGGCAGTGTTTGCAGTTTGTGGCCATGAGTCTGGGAACTTTAGAAAATAATAGAGAACCTGCCAAAATGTATTCACTTTGAGAAATTTTCTACATATAATTTACATGTTACAAATGAAATAAAACAATCTAATGTTTTATTGGCCACACAGAGGTCAACCTACTTGATTAGCATGCCACTGTATTTGAATAATCATAGTAAAACATCATTAAAAGATATGTATGTGATGATCAGTTCTCTAATTATGCTATCGTGTGCTTTTTACAGCTACGGTAGCCAACACATCAGGATAATATTTAGAGAAATATCACACTGTAAGATTTACAGTGTGTGTATCTGACACTTAAGGTAGGATTTAAAAAAAACCCAAACTCTCATAATTGAGTTTTACCAATGATTTCAACGGGAACAAAGTTAGGCCAATGAAGTCTTTTGAAAGTTCTGCTATTAAACTTCAGGAAGTTTATTTCTCTCTTTGTTTTTTTAATCTTCAGATAAACACACATCAACAGTCATGTTTATGTAGAGGCTGAACTAAAAGCAATCTTACGTAGACAGGCAGAGCAATGGAGGTATAAAGAAAGATGTAGGGCCACATGAGAGCAAAGTATTTATGTTTACAGTTCAATTTAGAAATGGAGTATGGGTGTACAAATATTAATTTTATGTGATGCAGTTTTGTCTTTGGAAATGTAACTTACAACTGTGGTTTTGTAATGAATGTTAGTATAATCTGAAACTAAAATTAAAAAACGGTGTTTTTAGATGCCATTTTAAAATGTAACAGCTAACTAAGACTGTGATGCTACAAAGCGTTTACTCACATGAATAGAACCACTGTTGTCATATGACTAAGGATTTGCAGGATCATGTGCTATTACTATTGGCTTGTTGTTTATTTTAAAAATATGTAGCCGATTTCAAGTTCCTTACATCTCAATAGATCATAAAATAGATGTAGTCAACAATAAGCATATTTATGTGTCTTCCTAAATTCTCTCTACTAATTCACATAATCCCATTTCTTTAGGTGGCTAGTCAAACAGTGGATGCACAGCCAAAACTAAACACTTCCTAACATTTATAGTGTTTATATTTTTAAAAGTCCAGTGTTAAGTTTCATTGCAGTTTTTTAAAAACATTATTGGACAAATTCATCCCCACTATAACTCCTTATTTGCATACTATAAAGACAAGATGCAAATGTTTTTAATACTCCCTCAAACAAACCTAGCCATGTAGTATATTTTACAACTTCCAAAATTATGTGCTGAAGTCATAAGTTTGAACTTCTATTTCAATATCACTCATTTTGAATTTATGTTTATATATGAAATGAACAGTAGAACTGCCTTGATAGGACTACAATTGCAGAAATAATCAATTCTCTGAAATATCACTTGTTCTAAAATGGAACAGCACTTTTGCAGGATTACTTTATCAGAATAATAAAACTGCAATTCTTCCTCAATAAAATGCATTTTTCCCCCATGAACATATAAGGAGACCCAAAGTGCTAAATGATTCTGACTTAATCTTTTTATGAAAATAGTATCTGTTTGACACTATCATGTAATCTATTTGTTTTGAACATTTTAAATTGTGTGTGTTGTTCTTATGAAGAGAAACAATACAAGCAATTTAACATGTTCAAGACAAATAGATTACATAACATCAAGATACTATTTTCCATTGCTGTTTAAATATACTGTTTATATTTTTAAAATCAAATTATTAAAAACCTAGAACATGAGAACGGCCAGACTGGGTCAGACCAAAGCTCCATCTAGCCCAATATCCTGTCTTCCAACAGTGACCAATACCAGATGCCCAAGAGGGAATGAACAGAACAGGTAATCATCAAGTGATCCATCCCCCGTCATCCATTCCCAGCTTCCGGCAAACAGAGGTTAGGGACACCATCCCTGCCCATCCTGGCTAACAGCCATTGATGGACCTATCCTCCATGAATTTAGTTCTTTTTTGAACCTGTTATAGTCTTGGCCTTCATAACATCCTCTGGCAAAGAGTTCCAAAGGTTGACTTAGCGTTGTGTGAAGAAATACTTCCTTTTGTTTGTCTGCTGCCATTAATTTCATTTGGTGACCCCTAGTTCTTGTGTTATAATAAGAAGTAAATAACAACACTTCCTTATCTATCTTCTCCACACCAGTAATGGTTTTATAGACCTCTATCATATGCCCCCATAGTCGTCTCTTTTCCAATCTGAAAAGTCCCAGTCTTATTAATCTCTCCTCAAATGGAAGCCGTTTCATACCACTAATAATTTTTGTTGCCCTTTTCTGAACCTTTTCCAATTCCAATATATCTTTTTTGAGATGGGGCAACAACATCTGCATGCAGTATTCAAGATGTGGGCGTACCAAGGATTTATACAGAGGCAATATATTTTCTGTCTTGTTATCTATCCCTTTCTTAATGATGCCCAACATTCTGTTCGCTTTTTTGACTGCTGCTGCACATGGAGTGGATGTTTTCAGAGAACTATCCACAATGACTCCAAGATCTCAGACCCTATCATTCATATGTATAGTTGGGATTATATTTTCCAATGTACATTACTTTACAGTAACTCCTCACTTAACATTGTAGTTATGTTCCTGAAAAATTCAACTTTAAGCGAAACGATGTTAAGCGAAACGATGTTAAGCGAATCCAATTTCTCCATAAGAATTAATGTAAATGAGGGGGTTAGGTTCCAGGGAAATGTTTTTCACCAGACAAAAGACTATATATATATATATATATATATATATATATATATATACACACACACACACAGTATACATTTTAAACAATTTAATACTGGTCACAGTGATGATGATTGTGAAGCTTGGTTGAGCTGGAGGAGTCAGAGGGTGGGATATTTCCCTTACTGCTAAATGATGAACTAGCAATTGGCTGACCCCTCAAGGGTTAACTCTCTCACTCTACAAGGCAGCAGGAATGGAGGGAGATATGCGCATTTCTCCTTTAAGTACACTGCCTTGTTAATTAGATCAGCTTGCTGAGACCAAAGCTGGTGCAAGCTCCCTCCGTCCTGAGCCCTGGTGTGTCCCCCCTGCTCTATGAAAGATGGGGTAAGCAGGGTGCAGGAGCACGGGGGAGGGGGACACCCTGACATTAGCCCCCCTCTTCCTTCCCTCCCCCCTGCACAGCAAGCAGGAGTCTTGGGGGGCAGCTCCAAGGCAGAGGATAGGGAACTTAGGGGAGCAATGGGCTGCTCTTCCTGCAAGCCGTAGACAAAGCAGGCGGCTGCCAAAAGACGTTAGAAGGGAGTATTGCACAACTTTAAATGAGCATGTTCCTTAATTGATCAGCAAGGTAACAACAAAACAACGTTAACCGGAACGACTTTAAGTGAGGCGTTACTGTACATTTATCAATATTGAATTTCATCTGCCATTTTTGTTGCCAAGTCACCCAGTTTTGAGAGATCCTTTTGTAGCTCTTCGCAGTCTGCCTGGGACTTAACTATCTTGAGTAGTTTTGTATCATCTGCAAATTTTGCCACCTCACTGTTTACACCCTTTTCCAGATCATTTATGAACATGTTGAATAGGACTGGTCCCAGTATAGACTCCTGTGGGACACCACTATTTACCTCTCTCCATTCTGAAAACTGGCCATTTATTCCTAGCCTTTGTTTCCTATCTTTAAACCAATTATCAGTCCCTGAGAGGACCTTCCCTCATATCCCATGACAGCTTACTTTGCTTAAGAGCCTTTGGTGAGGGACCTTGTCAAAGGCTTTCTGAAAATCTAAGTACACTATATTCACTGGATCCCCCTTGTCCACATGCTTGTTGATCCCCTCAAAGAATTCTAGTAGATTGGTGAGGCATGATTTCCCTTTACAAAAACCATGTTGACTCTTCTCTAACAAATGTTCATCTATGTGTATGACAATTTTGTTCTTTACTATAGTTTCAACCAGTTTGCTCTGTACTGAAGTCAGGCTTACTGGCCTGTAATTGCCGGGATCACCTCTGGAGCCCTTTTTAAAAATTGGTGTCACATTAGCTATTCTCCAGTCATTTGCTACAGAAGCTGATTTAAATGATAGGTTACAAACTACAGTTAGTAGTTCTGCAATTTCACATTTGAGTTCCTTCAGAACTCTTGGGTGAATACTATCTGGTCCTGGTGAATTATTACTGTTTAATTTATCAATTTGTTCCAAAACCTCCTCTAATGACACCTCAATCTGGGACAGTTCCTCAGTTTTGTCACCTAAAAAGAATGGCTCAGGTTTGGGAATCTCCCTCACATCCTCAGCCATGAAGACCGATGCAAAGAATTCATTTAGTTTCTCCACAATGGCCTTATCATCCTTGAGTGGTCCTTTAGCATCTCAATCGTCCAGTGGCCCCACCGGTTGTTTAGCAGGCTGCCTGCTTCTGATGTACTTAGAAATTTTTTTGCTATTATTTTTTGAGTCTTTGGCTAGCTGTTCTTCAAATACTTTTTTGACCTTCCTAATTATATTTTTATACTTCACTTGCCAGACTTTATGCTCCTTTCTATTTTCCACACTAGGATTTAACTTCCACTTTTTAAAGGATGCCTTTTTGCCTCTTACTGCTTCTTTTACTTTGTTGTTTATCCATGATGGCACTTTTTTGGTTCTCTTACTATGTTTTTTAATTTGGGTTACACATTTAAGTTGAGCCTCTATTATGGTGTCTTTAAAAAGTTTCCATGCAGCCTGCAGGGATTTCACTTCTGGCACTGTACCTTTTAATTTCTGTTTAACTAACCTCCTCATTTTTGTGTCATTCCCCTTTCTGAAATTAAATGCTACAGTGTTGTGCTTATATGGATTTCTTCCCCGCCACACGGATGTTAAATTTTATTATATTATGGTCACTACTACCAAACGGTCCAGCTATATTCACCTCTTAGACCACATCCTGTGTTCCACTTAGGGGAACACAGGATCTGGAACTGCCTCTCCTCTTGTGGGTTCCAGGACTAGTTGCTCCAAGAAACAGTCATTTAAGGTGTCAAGAAACTTTATCTCTGCATCCCATCTTGAGGTGACATGTACCCAGTCAATACGGAGATAGTTGAAATCCCCCATTATTATTGATTTTTTTATTTGAATAGCCTCTCTAATCAGCCTGAGCATTTCATAGTCACTATAACCACCCTGGTCAGGTGGTCAGTAATATATCCCTACTGCTATATTCCTATTATTAGAGCATGGAATTACTATCCATAGAGACTCTATGGCACAGTTTGGTTCATTTAAGATTTTTACTTCATTTGATTCTATGCTTTCTTTCACATATAGTGCCACTCCCTCACCAGCACGACCTGTTCTGTCCTTCCGATATATTTTGTACCCTGGTTTTACTGTGTTCCACTGATTATCCTCATTCCACCAAGTTTCTGTGATGCCTATTATATCACTACCCCCATTTAATGTGAGGCACTCTAGTTCACCCATCTTATTATTTAGACTTCTAGCATTGGTATATAAGCACTTTAAAAACTTGTCACTTTTTAGCTGTCTGCTAATGTAATTGAATGGGACATTTTTTTTTTTTCATTTGACTGTTTCTCATCAGATCCTATCTGTATTTTATCATCTTCCATCCTCTCCTCCTTACTAGGACATAGAGAATCTCCATTAAAAGATCCTCCCCTAAGGGATGTCTCTGTCCAAACCACGTGCTCCTCTGCACCTGACGGCTTTCCCCCAGCCCTTAGTTTAAAAACTGCTCCACGATCTTTTTTTAAATCATAATAGACCAAAATCATTATTGTAAGGCAATCTAGCCAGTTGAAAGAGGATAAGATGAAAAATACAATAATTTGAATTACAATTCTAAAAGATGTTATCCTCATTGTACTATGAAAATGTTGATGACAAACAAAGTGTTAATTACAGGGAGTCCCTGGTATATGTCAGGGTTGTGTTCCTGAAAAGGGCGACAAATACCGAAACGACGGATACAGGGAAATTTTTCCCCATAAGAAATAATTGCCCGCCCCGCCTCTTCCTGACCCCCCGTCTCGACCCCCACCCCGCCTCTTCCCACCCAGTTCCGCCCCCTCCTCTGAGCACGCCCCATCCCTGCTCCTTCCCCTCCCTCCCAGCAACTCCTGAATGCCGGGGGAAGCACCCAAAGAAAAGCCATGCAAAAGGTGAAGCGACGGAGATGCAGCTACGGACCGATGTGAATCGGAACACGTTCTCCTATTGATGAGCGATGGATATGCGAAATGACGGATAAAGTGGAGACATATACCGGGGACCCCCAATTTAATAGATATCTATTTCTAAAATGCCCATCAGTGTAGTACCTGGGCACTCTGGGAACAATCTCAGTTTAGGAGCCTAAAATAAGAAAATACCCATTTTAGGTGCTTTAGTATTGGCTGGATCACTTAAGTCCCTACTTGAGCATCAACCTATGAATGTTACCATCATCATCATAGTTTATTTAGGGGACTCAATCAGTGCTTGGGTGCTGAAACCTGTTATTCTGGTATGTAAATTTAAGTGCCCCCTTTTGAGAAGCTATGTAATAGACCACAATAGCTTTGGTCTACCTTAACTTGACAGACCATATTACAAATTAATTACAACACAGGGTATATTACTGGACTACTAGTGAATGCCTTGGGTGTATTTAAACCCTCTGCTTTCCACTACTGAAGAAGTGAACCAACAATCATCTAACGCAAATCACACTATAACTTAGTTATTAGAGAATGTTGAAAAACTGAAGAAAAATGAACAGTTTGGTATATTTATTAATGCACAATTATGGCATTTTCATTACTGATCATTCAATTTTGATGTTGCAGTTTTAACTTATGCACTCATCGAGAAACTGAAAATTATAGTCTTCCCTACAATTATAACGTGGCCATATTGGCTAAATTTACGGCTCATGCTATTGGTGAAGCTGGCAGCACCACCTATTAACATTGCTTGGCACTTCCCATTATAAGGCCCTATTTTGAGTTGCTTATAACTTTGTTAAACTAACTTCTTGAGCTGAAATTTTCCATGTTGGGGTGTCTATTTTAGGCTGAAATCCCCCCCAAATTTCAGCCAAAATGCTTCAAATGTTTCCGAGAATGAGGCTAGGAACAAAAACAACAAGGAGTCCGGTGGCACCTTAAAGATTAACAGATTTATTTGGGCATAAGCTCCTGTGGGTAAAAACCCCACTTCTTCAGACGCATCAGGTTGCACCTGAAGAAGTGGGTTTTTTACCCATGAAAGCTTATGCCTAAATAAATATGTTAGTCTTTAAGGTGCCACTGGACTCCTTGTTGTTTTTGTGGATACAGATTAACATGGTTACCCCCGATACTTGACACCACGCTAGGGACAAATACATTGTTTTGCCCATGTTAAAAAATTTTGGCTATCTTTTTTTTTTTAAACCTCTCGTGCCTCCATACTTTGAAGCAGGAACTAGAAATTTGACAGGGGGTGTCCTTTGTGTCAGGGGTGTCTTTTGCTGTCCCTGTGAAAATCCACTCAAATTTGGTGAAGTTAGAAGCATTTGAAAAACTGCAGAGTACACATGCTAGTTTAACAGCTAAAATCTCAGAAGAGTTCATCCACATTGGGCATGCTCCAGCCTGGGGCCAAGCAAGACTTTCCCTGAAATTGCTGCTCTGGGTGCAAGTCCCAGCAATGGAACTGAAATCAGGGAGACTGTCTTTCCTGTGCTCTAAATGTCTCCCTGGTAGGCTCAGGCAGTGTGGAGGAGGGAAATGACTGATTCAAATGTAGAGGGGACAAGAGAAAGACCTTTGAAAGTAGAAGAGTAGACTGGGACAAGGAGCCTAGAGTAGGTGGAACACTGGGACTGGAACACTGGGACTGGATGCTGACAGTGGAAGGAGATTGGGACTGGGAGTCCGGAAGGGAAGACTAGGACTGGACCGCTGAGGAGCCTGGGATGGAGTGAGGAACGAGAGGTGACAAGGAGACATGTTGGGGGAAACTGGGCAGAAAGGGTCAAGCTTGGAGGGGGGAGATGGCAGAAGGGTTTGTGACCAGTACAGCACACTCCCCTCCAGGGCCTGCAATGGAACACAAGATTCCTGAGTCTCACTCTTCCATTGCTGTCAGAAAATATTTGTGAAACCCATGGACAAAGTGTATCATCCTTCTCTAGTATTGATTGATAGAGGTCTGTGCAGTTGATCTAAAGGTTCCAACTCTGCTGATGAACCATGTGGGTGTCAATATGATGTCACATGATGGAATTTCTGTTTTTTCCATTTGTTTTTTTAAAAAGCCTAGGAAATTATACACAAAAACTTGATTAAAAGAACATTACAGTTCTAAAGTCAAGTACTGAAAAGTAACAACTGCCTAATTAAGGCACCTGTGCAACCTTAATTTGGCCTTTTGTATATGAATTATGATACAGTCTTTAATTACAAGATGACTTAATATTTTCTGCACAGGACCCCTGCCTCATTTATTGGACAGAATGGATCTGCTCTGGGAATGAATTGGGGCTGTGTAGTGAAGGAGACCGTTGTCTGTAGGACTCCTGCCTCATTTGTTGCAAAAGCTGAAATGTATGTAGTGAATGAGACAGTGGATTGCAGGTAGAGAAAAGATGATCTCATGATTAAGGCAGGTGAATACTGCCTTGGGGAACTAGATTCTATCCCTACTTGTAACACACAGTGCCTACGTGATGCTGGGCTAGTCACTAAAACCAAACTTGTATGTTCCTCATTTTGTGGGTGCCTGACTTGAGACTCTGGAGTCTGATTTGCAGAAATGTCAAGCACTCACAGCTGCAACTGAAGTAAATGAGACTGAGTTTTTAACTTACACAGTGCTATACAATGCCAAGGACTTTGAAAAACCTGGTTCTAGGCATCTCAGAATGGGTACCCAAAATGAGGGGACACTTTTGACCTTAATCTCTCTGTGCCTCAGCTTTCAATCTGTAAAAGGGGGATAATAATACTCCATCTCACAGGAATGTTGTGAAAATAAATTAATGTTTGTGAACCAATCAGATACTGTTGTGATGAGCATCATAGAAAAAAACCAATGAGAAATAAAAATTCTGTCTTCAGACTAGGGTTTGAATAGTGTGTAGTAAACAAGGCATGGGGCCACTTATTGAACAATGAGGAGGAAACAAAATATTGAAGAACCACTTATTAAGCATGCACTGAAAGAGACAGTCCTATGGAAAAAATAACATGATCATGTAATATATAGATTGTATCATAACGCATATGCACAAGGGAACCGAATTAAGAATGCACAGGCAACCTTAATTCTGGCATTTCCTAACTTTTGAGTGCTTGATTTTGCAATGTTTCAGAGGGGTAACTGTGTTAGTCTGTAACAGCAAAAACAACAAGGAGTTCTTGTGGCACTTTAGAGACTAACAAATTTATTTGGGCATGCTCGGGGGTCGCATAATTATGTTAATTTAACATGGATTTTTTGTGTGTTCCATATATATAAGTATTAATGATAACACCATAGATAGTAATACAAACTGCTACATTCATGAAAGGTGGTAGGCTGAGTCATGGTTGTTATGCGAACTGTAACTTTGAATTTCCTGACATTTGTATAACCACAGCATTTCACCAATGCACATTTTTGCATTTAATATTCTCTAATGTTTCCATATGTACAAATATTGAGCCAGATTCAGCAAGGTCTCTACTTTTAACTGATTTTTTCATAAGATCTTTAAAGCTGTTCATTGAGTCATTTTCCTAGTGCTAGACATTTTGCTTCAGGGACAACTAATGGCAAATAACTGAAATGTTGTCAAAGGCATTTTTATGTTTGCAGCATGCACTCATAAAAAACCCAGAGACATGTTTCAGGATGGTGCTGAAAGGATAGCATTTTTAACTGGCATCAGCAATATTGCTCATGAAATACCACTCTACCAGAGAACAAGAAAAGCTTACACCTTAAAAGGCGTTAAATACAAGTACAGCAGAAACCCTTTTATCTGAGTTTCATTATCCGGCTCTCTCTATTAACCAAACCACCAGTGCACACACAAGAATATGGGAAATTGACATCATCTGCATGGCAACACTACTGTAACCATCCCATCTTTTCAGCCTTGTAAAATGACTGCGATTACTAAGTGAAATCTCATAGTACTATCATTGGATGCTAAAATAGAGATTATTAATAAAATAAATAAAGGACAGTCACTGGCAAAAAATAGCCCAAGATTATAACATTGGAAAAAGCACAGTATCACAAACTGTCAGATTTTCCCCAGCCATTATAAATGTGAGTGTTGCTGTATTTACCATTGTCCTATATACAATACTGTATGTTAATTTAATACTTTATGCATATTACGTATTGCTATTGTTGTTAGTTGTTACCATGAGTATTGGGGTTGCTGCAACTTAAAATGATCATGTCTGCATTTTTAAAAACTGGCACTATTTATCAATAATGGTTTGTGTACGCTGTAAAGAAGGGGGCTATGTTTTAATGCTTGAGTTTATCATTTCTGCATTTTTAGGAACTGGTATTCTTTACTAGAAGTAATGGTTCATGTAAGCTGTAAATAAAGAAGGCGGCTTTTCCGGGAGGGGTCAGCTAGTTTAAAAGCAACTCTGCATCTTAAAACAAAATATAGAAAACTCTTTGCCCATTCTCCTAATTATCTGAATTTTTGATTATCCGATCCAACTGGAACCAGGGCCAGATAGGATAAACAGGGCTCTACTGTAATTATTTGATTCCTTTAAGTCTGTATTTGTTGTTTTGAAGACAAGAATTATAAGCCTATAGTACTTCAAATTCCTGTTCAGATACAAGCCAACAGATTGTCATTGTGACAGCAAGTAAACAATAGCACACTACAACCCTGCCAATTTCTGTATCTTTTTATAGCTGTCTAGGTCTTCTTCCCCTAAACTCAATTTACTTCTCCTCTTTTCTTCCATATTTTCCCCCTCTTCTCATATTTTACATCTCTCAAAATATCTCCCCTAGTTTTGTAAAATCTTAAATAAAGTCCAAAAAAAAAAAACAGATAAAACCAACTAGTTCAAATATACATCATTTGTTATATTGTATAATAAAAGCTTTGCATATGGCAGCCAGTCTGGTTAAACTAAACGTAGCTGGGATTAAGGAATTCTGAAAAGCTTGCCAGCAATGACAAAATATACTGAACTAATCTGAAGTAACCCTTTCCATACCAACGTGGTGCTGTGTGGGAAAAAAAAATGCTTGTCACAAAGTCATATAGTATTTGTTCAGAATACTTTTGACTTAGTAAAATGCAATGAATGATTTTAGGTGTAAGTTTCAAATCTACATTTGAAAATTCATATGGGTGTGCTGGCATTTTCAAAGATTGCTGGTGTATCAGAAAATGAATACATACAACTCCCCAAATTACAAAGTTATAAAATTGCAAAATCCATAACCTGCATAAAATCAGGAATTCAGAAACTAGGCGCTCTATTTCTGCAGATCTTCTAAGCTCCTCAGGACTGAAGCTAGGATCCTTTGTTCCTCCTAATAATTGTAAAGCATCACCTTCTTGTGTGGACTTCTGCAGGAGTCTAGCTTCAGCCCTGCAGAGCTGAGGTGCTCCACAGGAATGGTGCATTAGTCAGTGCAGTCCAGAGTTTTGGATCATCAGATTTCAGAAAAAACAGTATTGCGGTATATATCATATTGTTCTCTCTTCCTCTTTCCTCCAGGACACACAGACAGACAGACATGCAGTAAAATGAAGAGGCAAATTATCTGGATATAAAACACACTAGAATAGTTAGAAGCTGCCACTGTGTTTTTATGCTACCATCGTCCACTCTTCCCCTTGTAAGAAAACTGAGCCTAAATTGTCACATGTGCTGCCACAGGTTTCAGAAGCTTACTGTAGTATCAGAAAGATATGCATTCCATATATGTTGCAGGTTAATAACTAACAATCTAATCCTGAAATCCTGATACAGCCAAGATTCCTACTGATGTCAAGGATACTTCTGGGAGTGAAATGAGAGTTTCTTGGTAGACAAGAGAACTTCATGATTTTAATTAATTTGTAAATGAATAAGCATTTGCTTACTTTCTGTTCCTCTTCCTGGCTCGGTTGTAGGCTTCGAGACCTTCTGTTAGTGTCTTCAACTTCTCGGGCTCCACCTGCGTAAAGGTATGAACATCAAACTACATTACCCAGACTGTCAATTATTAAACGCTACTTTTACTTTACTGCTGGACATGCAGTTGTTTAGGCTATGGAGCCTAATTTTCACTGCATCCACAAAACATTTCTGTTCCCTACCAAAAGAAGAAAAGAAATATTTTTACAATTCCTCTGTATGCTCATACCAATAGCAATAAAAATGCAAAAAGTAAAACCATGACACAGTCCTAAAATATTAGAATTAGGGACTAAAATTAGAATGTTACTTAAAAAAATATAATCCTGTTTTCTTCATACCATAAACAATATAAACACTGTCTTTGCCAGAGGATGTTGTGAAGGCCAAGTCTATAATAGGGTTAAAAAAAGAACTAGATAAAATCATGGAGGATAGGTCCATCGGTGGCTATTAGCCAGGATGGGCAAGGATGGTGTCCTTAGCCTCTGTTTGCCAGAAGCTGGGAATGGGCAACAGGGGATGCATCACTTGATGATTCCCTGTTCTGTTCATTCCCTCTGGGACACCTGGCATTGGCCACTATTGGAAGACAGGATACTGGGCTAGATGGACCTTTGGTCTGACCCAGTATGGCCATTCTTATGTTTTTACTGTTGTCAAAGTCTCACAGATCCTAATTCTGACTGCACACACATTTAACTCTTATTGAAGTTAGCTGTGCTTCATAACAACCTTTTATGTACTCTGTTATTACAATATAATATATTTTTAATATGTGCCATCAACCTTTAAAAAAAAAAAAAACGGTTACCTACCTTTTGTAACTGTTGTTCTGAGAGATGTGTTGCTCATATCCATTCCATTCTAGGTGTGTGCGTGCCCACGTGCACAGTTGTCAGAGATTTTTGCCTTTGCCATATCCGTAGTGTTGGCTGTGGCACCCTCTTGAGTGGCGCATTCATGCATTGGTATATTAGGCGCCGCCGGCCCTGCACCCTCTCAGTTCCTTCTTGCTAGCAATTCCGACAGAGGGGGAAGAGGGTGGGTAATGGAATGGACATGAGCAACACATCTTCAAGAACAAGTTACTAAAGGTAGATAACTGTTTTTTCTTCTTTGAGTGCTTGCTCATGTCAATTCCATTCTAGGTGACTCAAAAGCAGCATCCATGGAGGTGGGCTCAGAGTTTATGGTCATGCAGCTTGCAATACTGCTCTACCAAAGCCAGCATCATCTTGGGCCTGCTGGGTAACTGTGTACAGCGATGTAAATGTGTGGACAAACCACCAGGTGGCAGCCTAGCACATATCCTTGTGCTCTGGTTGAATGGGCAATTACAATAGCCGGAGGAAGCACCTTGGCCTGGTCATAGCAGCAGCGGATACAGGCAGTAATCCAAGACGAGATTCTCTGAGTCGACACTGGACGAACTTTCATCCTGTTGGCCACTGCGACTAACAACTGTGTCGCCTTACGAAAAGGCTTAATCCTCTCAATGTGGAAGTCTAACGCCCTTCTGATGTCCAGAGAATTCAACCTGTGCTACTCCTCCGACTTATGAGGTTTAGGGAAGAAGACAGGTAAGACTATGTTCTGGCTCCTATAAAACTGTGAAATAACCTTGGGTAGTAAGGCCAGGTGTGGTCGGAATTAGACCTTGTCCTTGTAAAACACCATGTAGGACGACTTTGAGGTAAGTGCCCTAATCTCGGAGACCCAGCGGGCAGATGTTATTGCAACCAAGAAAGCGACCTTCGAGGAGAGGTGGAGAAGGGAGCATGAAGCCAGAGGCTTGAAGGGGGGCCCCATGATCCACGACAGCACAAGATTCAGGTCCCATGGAGCAACAGGGACCCTGATGTGAGGGTAGAGGCATTCGAGGCCCTTGAGGAACCTGGCAGTCATGTCCTGGGCAAAAACCGACCTGCCCTCGAGCGGGGGATGGAAGGCCGAAACAGCAGCCAAGTGGACCTTAAAAGATGAAAAGGACAAACCCTGGAAGTTAAGATGCTGGAGATAATCCAGGATTAACTGCAGTGAGGCCTGCTCAGGTTGAATACCTTCATCTGAAGTCCAGCATGTAAACCGTTTCCATTTGCCCAGGTAGGTCGCTCTGGTAGAGGGTTTTCTGCTGCCCAGTAGGACCTGCTGAACACTGTCCGAACTCTCCCGCTCATCTGCATTCAACCATGCAACAGTCAGGCCGTCAGGTTCGGATACAGCAGTCTGCCATGGTTCTGAGACAACAGGTCCGGCAAAAGCAGTAGCTGTAATAGGGCGGCCATTGAGAGGTCCAGCAGCATGCCGAACCAGTGCTGGTGCTGCCAAGCTGACGCTATGAGGATTACCTTTCTCTGTCCTGCTTGATCTTCACAAGGATTCTGTAGATTAATGGCACTGGAAGGCAGGCATACATAAGGGGTCCCGACGACAGGAGTAGAAAAGTGTCCAACAGGGAGTCTCTGTCAATCCCTCGAATCGAACAGAAAGCGTGGCACTTCCTGTTCTGCCTGGATGCAAACAAGTCCACCCAGGGAGTCCCCCACCTCTGGAAGATTAGGCTGATCACTTCTGGATGGTGACCACTCATGGCGAGATGAGAAAGTCCTGTGATGCGATCTGCCAAAGTGTTCCTGGCCCTGGGGAGGTGTGCGGCCACAACACACAGAAGTTCCAGAGCCTGAGAGCTGCTTGGCCAAGGGCAGAGGACCGGGCACTGCCTTACTTGTTGATATAGAACACTGCGGCAGTATTGTCCATCCAGACTTGAACCACCCTGCCTTTTATATGAGGCAGGAAAGCTTGACAGGCCAACCAGACCCTCTGAGCTCTCTGAAGTTTATGTGTAAGGAGCAATCGTGACCCGACCAATGTCTTTGCATGCCAAGATCACTTAGAGGGGCTCTCCACCCCAAATCCGAAGCATCGGAGACCAGGGTAACCGATGGGGATGGGGCTGTGAAGGGGACTTCCTCCAGCAGTGATGCGGGGTCCAGCATATGCTTGTAGTATGTGTGACCATGCTTTTTAGTCTCACACACACACACACACACACACACACACACACACACACACACACACACACACACACACACACACAAAATCCTGCCAGTCTATGTTTATAGTTACCAGACCGGAGTCTGGATTAATTTAGTGGTCAGCCAGATTGGTTGCAAAGGGGAGCCGGGCTCCGTCGGTCGCGATCCAATGCTCCTGGAGTAGTGGCAAGGCAAACCCAAATCCCTATGGCAAAGCACCTTGTTTTTATAGTTTTTGTTGTTGTTGAAATTTATGGATTTTGCTATGTCAGTTTATGACCGGTTACTCCTTAATTGGTGTTATTTTTTGATGTTAACATTCCAAAACACCTTTGAGAGGGTCATTCTGTAACAGATTTGATTTAATTAATTATCTTTGGGGTGCCAGCCTCTACCTCAGGGTCATCAATCTGCCCTTCTTCAATCATGGATGCGCATTGATGGTTTTTTGGCGTTAATAAGTTTTGATAAGTGTTTTTGCATTTTTATGTGTGGACCATTTGATTAATAATGGCCTTTACACCTTATTTTTTTTAAATGCATGCATTTTTTATTCACACAAACAGTCTTTTACAAAAATCTTTAAAAATACAAACAGCAATATTTTATATCAAACAAAATAATATTGTAAATTAAACCTTGCTAAATTTTATAACCAAAACAATTCAGATTAAGGCCCAGGCCTTCAACGTTCCTTTAATTTACTTAACATAAATACAATACAAAATTCTGTCTCTTACTAACTAAACCTTAAAACAAAAAACTAAAAAAGCCCAATTTGTAATGCCTATAAAAAACAAAATCCCATAGTCCCAAAGGGTAATTTCTTTCTGCTATTTAAAAAAAATGGCTAACAAAATAAAACCAAATCATACATTAATTCTCATAGTACAATTATAAAATCCTGCTCCTACACTTCAACTTTCTGAAATGTTGGTTGAGGCAACGCAGGTCCAGGATGGGTCTTAGGTCCCCTTTTGCTTTCGGGATTAGGAAATATTGGGAGTAGAATCCATTTCCCCTCCTATCCTGAGGGACCTCCTCTACCGCCCGCAGCCTTAGGTTTTCCACCTCCTGAGCAATGAGTTGCTCGTGAGAAGGGTCCCTGAAGAGGGATGTGGGAGGGAGGGGCAGTTGTGAACTGTAGGTTGTAGCCCACGGATACTGTGTTGAGCACCCAACTGTCTGATGTTACTCGCGACCATGCCAACTGGAAGGGGTGCTAGCAGTTGAGGAAAGAATAGGAGGGTGGATCCAGGTACTTGATTGGGGCGCCATCCTTAGGTGCAGCTTCAAAACTCCTGCCTCTGGCCCCCGTGATGTTTCAAAAGGCCAGGTTGAGTCGGCGAGGGAGAGGACGAAGGGCGTCATCGCTTAAATCCTTTGTCTTTGTCCTTTCTCCTGCAGGCACCCTGCCAGGAAGAGCCCCAGGACCTAGGAGGAGAAGGTGGAGGAGGCCAGAACTGCTTTCGGGCCTGCTGCGAAGTATGGAGGCCCAGCAATCGCAGGGTGGTCCAGGAGTCTTTAAGGCCATGCTGCCTTGCATCCATGAGCTCAGAGAAGAGCCTCACAAACTCAAACAAGAGGTCCTGGATCGTGGCCTGCATCTCTTGGGATAACCCTGAAGATTGTAGCCAAGAGCTGTGCCTCATGGCCACCCCCGAGGCAACCACTCTGGTGACCGAGTCTCTAGGATCCCAGGCCACCTGGAAGGCACCCTTTGCCACCGCTCTGCCCTCCTCCAGGATCATGGTGAACTAGTGGGCCAGGTTCTGTGGAAGGGCCTCCCTGAACTTGCCCGGGGAGACCCATAAATTAAAATTGTACCTGCCCAACAAGGCTTGGTGGTTGGACACCTGAAATTGTAGACTGGACATAGAATAATTCTTTCTGCCAAAGAGGTCTAGTTGTTTGGCGTCTTTATTTTTCAGTGTGCCACTCACCTGTCCCTCTCATTAACTGCGGACACAACCAGTAACCCTGCTGGTGGGTGTGTGTAGAGGTATTCGAATCCCTTTGTGGGGACGTAATACTTCTTTTCCGCCCTTTTGGATGTGGGTGGAATTGAAGCTGGGGTCTGTCAGAGCGTTTTAGCAATCTTTAGGACCCCTGGGTGGACAGGCAGCGTGATGCGGGCTGGGATGGAGGATGGTATGACGTCAAACAGGTCATCTGATTGCTCTGCCAACTCCTCAATTTCAAGGTTTAAGTTGGCAGCCACCTTTTTAAGAAGAGCCTGATGCTCCTTAAAGTTGTCAGGAGGACTGCCAGCCCGGGAGGTCCATGCCACCACTTTGTCCGTTGACGAAGACGATGAGGGCATCGCAGGGGGATGGGCGGGTTCCTTTTTGGGGATAGTTCCTTGGGCATTGGCACCTGTTGTGCTGCCCCGCGATGGATTCCGCACCATGTTCTGAACCTGGTGCCAGCAGTGCTGGGGGTTTGTCGGAAGCGGCCAGGGAAGAGTGTTGGGAATATGGAACCGGCATCATTGGTACTCCCTAAGGGTTCCAACACGGCCATTGAGCAGGCCACTGGCCCTGCTGCCACGCCGCCGCCATGCTGGTCTTGTAGGCTGATGGGGATTCATACTCTTTTGATGATGGGCTGAACCCTGGCTCCAATTTGGACCAGCCCCGCTCTGGTGACCATGGTGGGGCTGTGGAGAGGACCTGCGTCTGCCAAGTAACCCTTGTCAGAGATCCATGTCTAGAGGGAGGGGATTGCCACCTACCCTCATCCGGTACCGGGGCAGTGGAGATCAGTGCCATGATGGTGGACGGGAACGGATGCCTAGGAGACTGCCTAAGCGATACAGATCTGCACCAAGGAGATCGTAGGTGGGAGGCTGGCTTGTGCTGGGAATGAGGGGACCAATACCTTGATTCTGGCGTTCTGTGCCTTGGGAAGGAGACCGCAGTGCTGGGGCCCAGGGCCTTCTAGCCGGCAACCAAGGTTGCGGGACTAGGGTCCTAGGCCATGGGGACAGGGACAAACGCCTGTGATCCAGGCACTGATGGTGCTCCCCTGCCCTTTGGGGAGGTCCCATGGCTGGCTTGCCCTTGGATTGCAGGGCCATAGCCACATTCAGGGCCTGGCAAGGCATCTGCAGTGCCAACAGGCCCACCCAGCCTTTGGCCGCCTGGGCTGTCTCGGGCAATGAAGCTCCCTGTCAGAGCCGGGATTCCCTACGGCTCCTGGGATTTGGAGGTGGATCCCTGCCTGGGCTAGGGGGTCCGACCATAGCGGTACTCCTCTCTAGCTCCAGGATGGGCACGTGACCTGAACTAGGTCCTTTGCCCAGAGCTCCCTTCCCCTCCGTGGATGGTGCCGAGAAACCCTTCTTCTGCCGCTTCTTGGGCACCGGTGGTGGGGAACGGTGCCGGAAGGATTGCGGTGCTGGTGGGGTCCTCCGCACTGATGCTGAAGTGCTGGGAGCAGAGTCCGGAGAGGAGGGCTCAGACGCTGGGTGAAGCATGGCCTCTATCAGGAGGGCTTTCAGGCAGATGTCCCTCTCCTTCCTGATTCTGGGATGAAAGTTTTTGTAAATCCTGCACTTGTCCTTTACATGGGATTCCCCCAAGCACTTCAAATAGCTGCTGTGAGGGTCACTGATAGGCACTGGCCTGTTGCATGACGAACCTGGCTTGAAGCCCGGGGAACGGGGCATGCCCCGCTCCAGGGTGACGTCTCAGCCATGACTAACTACTATAACAACAATTAACAGTTACTTAAATTGATTAAGTACCTAAGAACTATATACAAAGGGAATAACAACGGGCACTTAACGCTCTTGCAATGCAAGACAAGGTGCTCCAACCTACCGTCATGGGCAGTAAGAAGGACCTGAGAAGGCATAGGGCGGGCAGCCTAATATACTGATGTATGAGTGCGGCACTCAAGAGGGTGCTGCAGTCGAGCCTACAGATACCACTAAGGCAAAAATCTCTGACGACTGTGCACGTGGGTGCGCGCATACCTAGAATGGACTCGACATGAGCAAGCACTCGAAGAATTTTATATTACTTCATAATCTAATATATTTAAACTTAAATTTAAGTCCCTAAAGCCCAATTTCAGAAAAGTAGTTAAGCACATGTTCAAGTCTACCCCTATTTAACAAATCACTTAAACATGTGCTTAATTTTAAGGATGTGCTTAAGTCCCTTTAAAGTCAATGGAACTTAAGGGCTTTGCTGAATCAGGTGCTAAAAGAATAATAATGAAAAAAAATATCTGCACTACTGCACATACAACTCTCATTAAAATGAACTGAAATTATGTATTCATATCCACTACTGAATTTAAGCCACTGGATATAAAAATCGGTACCACTTCACAGGTACTAACAATTATTGAAATAAAATAATACTAATACGAATACTACCACTACTACTAATTTTCTAGAGCTGCACATTTTCAAATGATATTAAAACATTAACCATCTAACCTTCACTTCTGATTAGCAAAATAGCTTTGAGCTCAGTTTAAATTACAAAAGCACATTTAAAACATGATTTTTAAAAATCTAACATTCATTTTCTTATCTTTATTAATAGTTTTATGTTTGTATTTCTTAATTTTTATCGGTGCCTCACTTAACAAGAGCTTTTTGTAAAGTTTGTTGAATTAATGATAAATATAAAGATTTTATGAATGCATAAAGCATAATAAATCATTAAACAGAAATTAAGCACTGATATGAATGACATGAAAGATCTTGAATAAATTTGTTCTGAAAATTCAAAATTTCCCTCCTAAAACAACTTAACTGAATCACTAAAATTATTTAAATGCACTATGAAGCTGATTTTCCGGAGTGCTAAGTTGAAGTTAATGGACGTTGCAAGGTTCTCACCACCATAAAGCCAAATGTGATATATTTTTAATCCAAGTATAACATTTCTTAAGCTTATATATCTAAAAATGAAATCTGGGGATATAGCAGATCCAGAACTTGACAAAATAAGAGCCATTATGGTGAGGTCTGCACATGGGGATCTCATTTCCATGAAGCAAGACTAAATTGTACAATAGGCTAGACTTTGGACACTTACAAATAATTAAACAAAAAACCCCTCAGGTTGCTTTTTCTTTTACTATAAGACTAATGTTCCATCAGGAAATTGCTCAAGAGAATTTATTTCACAATCTAACTTTATAATAGTATAAATTTCTATATAAACACACATAAATTACTTAATTTTAGTTTGAAACATCAAAGAACTAACTCTCTGGAGCTGTGAGCAAAAATATTTCTAAGGATGCGCTAATGCAAAAGGCATAAAACACTTACTAGTGAAAAAACAGCTCCAGCAACACCAAAGGGGTTAAATTTAAGTACTATATTTATAATGCTTAAAATGTTTAATAATGCTAATGGAAACAATGTTACTAAATATGACGTTAACTGGAGATCAAATTAACCATTTCAATCTTAATTTTATAAGACATTTGAAGAATTGCTATCTAAAAAAATCTGGCATTTTTCAGATTTAACAGAATTACCGGGTAAAATTGTATTTTGTCTGAGCCTTCATCTCCTAAAACTTTACTAAATTATAGAGGAAAGAATGGATGCTGAGAGATATAGTATTTGTACCGAGGATATATGAAATAGTTTGGTATACACAACCTTCTGAGAACTGTATACCTTATGTCTCCCAGTATAAATGTAAACTACTTTAATGGTAAGCTATTTTATTATTAAGCACTATTATTCAGTTTAGTGATTTACCTGAACATGTATTGAATAGTAATAGATCTTGTACTAAACAGTTAATTGGAATAAACTCCTTAGTGAGGGAGTTTCTTCCTGGTAAATATTAAAATGTGAAATCTATTAGCGTTTACTTTTCAGAAGAACAGTTAATATCAACATATGGTCAACTTAATTGGTATTAAAGAAAAAGTTATGTTTAGTGAGGAAAGAAAGTTATTAGTGTCAGATACCTTTACCTTGAAATAACCATTTACATTAGTAAACAATATGTACTGAGAAATCACATCTATTGACTTCAGTTGGAGCTGGGAGAGCTCAGCCCCTCTAAAAATCAAGCATTGTACACATCTATGGGAAAATATTTATGATAGCCTAACAGCAGATCAAACAGTTTTGTACAAAGCTTTTACGATGATCAGTAAACTGAATTTCCTAGAAAGTTCCAATAAATAGCATTTAAAAACCTCTGCTCTTTGAGACTGCAAACATTTCACTGTCAAATACTTATTAGCAAAGAACTTGAAAGTAATCTGAAACAGAATAAATTACGGTAGTATTTAAGCAATAAGGCATTTAAGACAGGTTGATTATTATCCTGGTATGTTGGCATAGACTATTACACAGTAATTCAAATTTTGAAACACTTTGTTGGATTCTATTTTTTTTATGCCAGATGACATTAAATCTGGCCCACTCCAATTAACTATTTGGTTGATTACATCCTGCCTTAGTCAAACTCAGGTCAGAAACACGAATCTAGAGCCTAGAGAGACAAGGTGGGTGAGGTAATGTCTTTTATTGGACCAACTTCTGTTAGTGAGAGAGATAAGCTTTTGAGCTTGTCTAGAGCCTAAGCAGCTGAGAGTCCTAACACAGTAAACCATCTTCATCCTGTAGTAACGTCAATATCAAATTCAATTCTGGATTTCTTCAAATCACTACCATAGGGCTAGCTATTGTTTACACCCGGACTTTTAGGTGGAAAGTGGGTGATTTTCTACATTCAAACAAGTTTTAGATCCCATGAGCTGTTTTGTTTTTACCCTCCTGTTCTGAAAATCATCCTTCCTGTTTAGGTCTGGAAGCACTCACTTTGACATTCTTCATCACTGCCCTTTAACTATTTAGTGAAAACCACACCCTCCTGTCACTGGCTGTGCATGCAGCTTACACCATGCTCCTGGCCTAATTGGGTTTGAGAGAAAAAATCAGAATTGAGAATCAAACTCTGCCCTGCACCAGTGCAGGAACTGTATTAGCAGTGGCTCACTGGGATGGTACTGTAATCCTTTTTTAAAAAGACCTAATTCAATATTCCACGCCCATCCCGCCTCCCCAAGCTCTAGAAGGAACCTTCCACTATGCAAATCATCATATGATAGAATAATGGTGTGTGAGCCTGGCCAGCACAATAGTTCTTTTCAGAACAATGAATTTCCTGTGTATGAGAATGACCTATTCTGGCAGTTGTGTCAGTAACCTCATATTGCAAAGCAGCTTCGTGCTGCCTTAGTGATAAGATGTTACTCATCAGGCATAAAGAAAAGTTCTAAATTGTATATTCAAGCCTATTTAGACCATCAGTGCAACATGAGACAGCCAGCAGCATGATCTTTTCAGGTGGATTTCTCAGCAAAGTTTTTTTCTCTTTTCTCACTTTCATTCTTATTCTGCTGACATCTTCTTTTGCTTTCCACTTCCTTTGTTTTTCTCAGACACTAGTAACCTAATCTACATGATCATTCCTTTATTTCCCCTATCTAGATGGTTTTGCTGCTCCCACTGCACTTTCTTCAGTTTGCTCCTTAATTTTCCAATTGCCCAAAACAAAACAGAAAACTTTGGTTAACATTCCTTCTTTCCTGATAGAGGAACACCATCCAAAAGCTTCCAGTTGCTATTTGAATAGAAACAGATGAAAAAAATGCCACTCCATATGTATCCCTTTAAAAGTAGTAAAATAGTGTTATAAATGGAAGTCAAGTCAAACAGGCATTTTCTACGTAATATACAACAGAACTCTTTGCAACATAGCAAAACTATTGCCATAGCGTGAAAAAATTAACATACCATAAATACAAATGCGTATAAAGATAATTTAAATGTTCCTCATACAATAAATTTTCAAAACTACTAATAGGGAACCATATTAAGAGTTCCATAATTCCAGGATTTCTTGGTGCACATCATTCCTGAAGATCTTTTGCACTGCAAAATGAGTTGACTTTGCTGGCTTCACACTAAACTGCCAAAACATTCAAAATATGTGGCTGTGCAGCAGCTTATAGAAGTGGTTGGTCAAATGCACAAAAGAACGAGAAATGCGATTATGAACATCAGAGTTCCTCTCTATTTTCACCCAGAAATGGGAAGATGTAAGTCATTTTTTTATTTAAGTCTTCTCTTCTGTCTTTCACATTCCTCTACGCTCCAGTATTCAATCTCAATCCCTATCCTATCCTTCTAACTGCCATTTACACCATCTTTCCAGCTGGGGAAGCTAAATACATAACATCCTACTGAAAGATGGAGGGCCTTCTGATCCAAAGCTTCGTTAGTCAGCCATAGTGCTTGTTGACAAACAGTGGGACAGACTCTCTCTTAGCAGGGATATGAGCTGCCTTGACAACCAGGGCTGGCTCCAGGGTTTTTGCCGCCCCAAGCGGCGGGAAAAAAAAAAGCCGCGATCGCGATCGGCTCCACCGCACCGCTTTCTTCTTTGGCGGCAATTCGGTGGCAGGTCCTTCCCTCTGAGAGGGACCGTAGGACCCGCCGCCGAATTGCCGCCGAAGAGCCCGACGTGCCGCCCCAAGCACCTGCTTGCTGGGCTGGTGCCTGGAGCCGGCCCTGTTGACAACATTCTGGGAGCAGCAAAATTTTGAACTACATAGAAACAGTTTAGAAGGTATTCAGCAACATATGCAATTTTCATTAATTTTGTTTGGGCTTCTGCATACATTATATTTCAAGTCAATTAATATAATAATGTGCAATAAAGTAAAAAAAAAAATCTAAGAAAAACAAAATGGAAAGCACTGAGGCCTGCATAAAAACAAATATACTTTTGGTAGATAAGAAATTAACTTTTGATATTGTTCAGCTAATTGATGCAGTACTCTTAAGGAATGCAACTGATGACATATAGATCTTCCTCTGTTTATAAAGGGTACAAAGAGCAACTTCTTAAAAATTTACTGAAACAATCTTACAAAAAGGAACACATAATTACTGTTGTGAAGTTATCAAATAAATAAATATTGGACATCGATGTATTTTGAATAATGTGTTCTTTAGTACTATAACGTTCATAAAGGTACTGAGTGGCACCACAGCAGAACTCGGATGGAGAGTACCATACTCTCCTCTCCCTCATTTCCCACTTATTTTTTCCTTTTCTTTTGAAGTATGTGGTCAACAATATTTGAAAAATTAGGCTTACATTTTCAAAATGGGCTAGTGATTTTGGGATCTAACTTTGTGGCTGAGTAAGTTCTTATTTATTGAATTATAATTGTTAAAACAAGTTCATTTATTTGAAGTATATAATCTTGTTCTGAAGATCAGTGTGCATCTCTTCAAAACCTATGTGGGGAGCAGAGAACAATGAACAAGCCATCTGAAGAATGAGAAGCTTTGGCTAAAACCATGCTAGCCAAACCATCCCAGACAATTTATAACAGTTTCATAACACGACTATAACAGTTTGAGAGGAAAAATCCATGTACAATCTGGTTAGAGAAATCCTACTAGCAGTAGGATCAACTGTGCTTAACTATGATAGTTTCTATTATAGTTTCAACTGAAGTAAATTAGATGGGGGCATGAAAATCGATAATAGTTTTTGGATTAATTTCTTAATGTCAGAAATTAAAAACTCTTTACCTAGATTTTGATTTGTTAATTTAAAGATACTAGCAGTATTATTTCCTGAATGAATGTTTAGTAAAATATTTTTTATTATATAATGAATGTGTGTGAGAGACAGTGAGGAGGCCTAACAGATGGGTCAATACTCTGACTCAATTAGTTTCTCTGGCGATGGTTGATTGAGGGAATAAGGAGGAATTAGCTAATCAGACACGGGGGTGGTGGGTGAGTTAAGGAACTAACTAGCTCATCAGCACAATAGCTTGATAAAAGAAATGAAGGGTCAGAGGAGGGAGGACAAGGCTAGCTGAGCCCAGACTGAAGGAGTTCCCCAGGAAGGGAGATCCCTTTTCCTCCAAGGGCCCTGATGAACAGGGGCTAAAGGCAACAGGGTCATAGGTAATAGAATTACTATACTGCAAGTACAAGTGCTGGTGAAGAGGACTTGAATAAATTACACAGAGTGGACACTAAAAGAAGGGAGTCTGAGTGGTTTCTGCAGTGGCTCAGGATGGGGAGGGGCATACAGTATGAAATAGTTTTGTATTTATGAGGACTGCAGAAAAACAAAAAGTTTTGCAAACAGTAGAAAATAAGGATTGAAATAGTTTCCTTAATAAAACAGAATACACGGTTAAGTCATTGGTAACAATAAGAATTCCCTGCCAACATTATACCTTGTGCTAGGGGACATTAAACTAATGCTCAAAGGAGCAAACTAAAACCACTATCACTAGAAAAGGATCTTACATGTTCTATTGTCCAGGCCAAATTTTTTTAATAGTTTTTCTGCTGCATACCAGAAGTATCAGTTGGGCAAGTCAGAGATAGGGTGAAACTGCTTTAACTTATTTCAAATTCCTTATTTTGGTTAGATCAGCTTTACATTTTGCAATTTCTGCCATTTGTAGATACCCAACTCATGCCTTGCACATCAAGTCAGTAACCTTAGGCACAGCCAGAAGTTCAGAAGGCTCTAAATCATAAGTTAAACAATGGTGCATTAAAGCAAAATATTTTTTGTATAATAAAAGTCTTATGTGAACAAGTGACTTAGCAGGACATAATTCAGGCCAGAATACAGCCTAATATGTTTCCTTATGGGATTTGTATAAGTTTCCATTGTGCAACTACAACAATATTTTTAGTGAAATAAATAGTTTCATAAGCTATCCTCATGAACCAGGGATCAAAAGCCCAATTAAAATACCAAATTCATACCATTAAAATAAGAACAGAACCCCAAAATAAATATTAGACCAAGATAATTCTTTGACTATATATACATATATATATATATATACACAAAATATATATGCGTGTGTATATATACCTTCCCCTCCTCAGTGTTTTGTTGACATGAATTGTGAACTTCTTCTTCTCTTATTAATTTTCCAGGCCATGAAGTTAGTCCTTTTATTTGGCCCCAGACCAAGTCACCAACATTAAACGTCCTCGGCCTGTAATGTATCAACTCATTTGAAGAAGGGGAATCTGGATTCCTTAGGTCATCTTCACTGCTGATGCTTTTAGCATCTGAAGGGCTAGGCACGCACCCATTAATGCTTTTGGCATTAAAGTCTCCATTATAATGGATATAGTCTTTAACTAGAGAACTTTCCAAACTATTTGAGGAACTTGGAGATTGCTCCTCCATGACTAGGTCTTGTTTAGAAGTGTTCAGCAACTCTCCAAACCCTCTACTTTGTTGAAGCCTATTTCCATTTATGTGTGCACATGTTTCCACAGTGTTCTCCAGTCTCTCTTTAAAACTCATCATAGTTCTTTTGTAATTGTTATACCTGAAATGCTCCTCCAACATTTTATCACTTTGACAGTTTCTCTGTGGTAACAGTATCTGATGCTGCTCACCCTGTAACAATGGCAGTGTGGAGACGTTATTGGGCCTTTCATGGCAAGGACTGCTGTGGACATGGGTTGAATGGTCTAAAAACTCCTCACACTTCCACCTATTTATCTCTCCTCCAGGGTTTTGCTCCTCTTCCCACTGTTTTCTGGGTGTGTTGCAACCTGCTGACTTGTAATATTCAAATCCATCCCCTTCACTTGAATTTTTACTGTGTTCTGAATTCTTCAGTATTCGTGCCCCTCTAGTGTTTCTTATCCTACCATCGTGATCAGAAACACCAATGTTTCTTCCATGGATTACTGCACTGACAGCACTAGAAAGATTTAATGGGTCACCAATTGAGGCTGTGAAGGCACTCATGGCACTCAGAGCTGGAATAGGACTCATTTGTGTTGTACTGCTAACTGCAGTGGTGATTACTACTTGCATTCCTTTGCTTGCAGCATCTACGACTGCTTTGTAGATAGCATCGACTGAAGAATCACCCTGAGCAGCTACACTGAGGCCATCCTTTGCCTGTTGTCTTAGAGTTGGTTCAGTCCTTTGCTGCAAATCACAAGCTGTATCTTGAAAAGGAGGAAGGGTAGTGTTGGAACTCTCAGGAACTGATGTTATACCCATTTGAGTGATCATTCTTTTGTTTAAAAGAGCAGCATCTTCCTGCATTCTCACCTTAAAAATAGGAAGGAAAAATTATAGAAATGTATGTTTTCATTGAATGCTATATTTCAGAAGACACATTCATTTAATTCAGTAACTGTGATGGTTACACAACAATGACACATTTTGTCATCGTTGTACATAAGCAGAGGGCTACTTAAATCGTGGAGAAATCACATGTTTTTCTCTGATTGGCATAATCAGAAAAATTGCGCAGATGTGTTCATACAGTATATTCCATGCCACCTTCCCTACAGCTGCTGCTGGCAGTGGCACTGCCTTCAGAGCTGAGTCCCTAGCCAGCAGCCTCTGCTCTCCTGCCGCCCAGCTCTGAAGGCAACACAGAAGCAAGGGTGGCAATATCACAACCCCACACAATAGCCAAATGTCATGGTGTGAGACATGTTTTTCATGGCCATGAATTTGGTAGGGCCCTATACATAAGTGACAAAGATTGTCACTCAATGAAGAGAATCATAAAATGAAAAGGCAACTCAAAGCATAAAATAATATGCATATGAACACATAACACTAGCTTTCACACTTTGTTCAAAAAGGCAAAGCTTTGTAATAACAGGTGGTATTTGAGATGATAAAACTTTCAAATCTCTCCTTTTGTAGCCACATTTCCACCCATCTTTCTGAGTGCTCTCCTTTTCTGAATGAAGTCATTCTCACATTAAAAGTCCTAAACAACTTAATCCATGCTCATATCACGGTACCCAAATCTATTTCCTCCTATTCCTCCCTCAGTCTCTACTTTCCTCCCCAGTTTCACTCTTAAGTGCTCTTTTTGTCTCTACCCACACCCTGCTTTGTATTTTCTTGAATGCAACCCACAGGCTTGAAACTGCCTCCTATTTGTCATGTGCAAGTGACCTTACTTTTCCCTTCTTATACACTTCTTTTGGGAAGTCTTCCTACTTTTATCCCACATCAACCATGTCGCCAACTCTTTGCATTGTAGCTATTATTTCATGCACTATTATAAACTTAATTACATTTTGAGGAACCTTGCATATTATGTTTGTATTTGTCATGTACATGTCATGAGAATGAAGTAAAGATAATAAGCAATATTAATACTTGTGAAAGTCTGAATAGAAAAGATGCTTTAACTAGTGAAGCCAAATATTTGTAACTACTGCTTTAAATACTTACCATTACTAAACACTTACATAATTCAGGACACAAAGAGAAAATATAAGATACAGCTAATGATTACTGTGATTTTGCAAACACGGGGACATTTCTAGTTGTCTAGACTGACAAAATGATATGTTGTCTTTTTTTTTCTTAAAGAATAAAAGCTTTTCTGGCACTATCACCTGCATTTCTGCTGCCTTCATGTTCTCAGTTCTGCAGCACTATAATAATGTTAAGTACACACTGTAACTCTATTTTTGTTCTCTATCTCAGTTGATACTTTCACTGTCATTCTGTTACTTTAACATCTGAATTTACATTATCAATAGAATTGTCTGTTTGGATGGAAATGTGAAAGGGAGATATCGTTTAAAAAATTTTTTTTATTATATGTCTGTCCTAATCACTATGGGCCTGATCCAACATCCCCTAAATCAATGGTAGTCCTTCCATTTACTTTAATGGGCACTATTAGAAAAAGTCAGTTACTCACAATCACCTCCTATTTCCTATTAGAATCATAGAATATCAGGATTGGAAGGGACCTCAGGTGGTCATCTAGTCCAACCCCCTGCTCAAAGCAGGACCAATCAGTTATTAGCTCTCCTTCTCCACTAAGTAGGGAACCTACATTTTCGTAGTCTCTCTCTTGCTCTTAATGTACTTATAAAGTCTCTTCTTATTGCCTTTTATGTCCCTTGCAACATGTAACTCAATTTGTGCCTTAGCCTCTCTCCTTTTGTTCCTACATGCTTGTGCTATTCTTTTGTAATATATCTACATTACTTATTCATTATTGCATCTAAATAATTAGTGAGGATCGGGCTATTGTTTTCTACTACATCGTACGTTCCTTATTCAGGATCAGGTTAGTAGAACCTGGCTAAAGATTATGGCTTGCTGGCTGTGAAGGTGTCCTCCTCTGAGTTTGCTAAGAAGAGTAAGCACATTTTTCAATACCCATGCTCTTTTCGGTGCTTCTCTTACTGACAACTACTGTATGTTAACTTTTTACCATTCAGTCTCTACAATTTATTCTCAACCAGGAGTTTATGATCACACTTTAAAAGCAAATTAACAACTCCTGAAAGTTAATAACAGCTGTCAATAGATGCATATTATAAGTAGTTCCAATAAAATAAAAATGACACTAAACTTATAAGTAAAAGATATATAATTTCAGTAACGTGTTTCTGATTTGGAAATACAAAATCCATACTAAAAAAGGGCAACCAACTGCAATAAAACAAATTGTTTTAACCATTCAATGAAAAAGCAGAATATAGATACCAATTGTACTATTAGAAATTTTTAAATTCACTCAATATTGATTTCAGTATGCTTTCTACCTGAAAATTTTGAAACAGACAAGCCATGGGGTTTGAGTTGTTAGCTGGTCCAGGAATTGTCGGTTGACCTTGAAACCCCTGGATATTCTGGTACCCCTGGAGAAGCTGATGTTGCTGCTGATTTGAAGGAAACATCTGATTGTTGTTTAACAGTGACTGGAGATGAGTCAGTTGATGGTTATTCAAAGTAGTGTTTATTGACGACATGTCACCTGCAATTCCAAACATATGGAAAAGTAAGTCAGCATAGTTTTCAAGAGTCTGTGAGAGTTTCCTTGAGTCACATTTTAACTGAATGGTAAACAAATACTGACACTCTCTGTACAACAAAACTTTTCCCATGACATCTTCTGTACCACGATCTCAAGGAACATGTCTCCTACTATTTATTCCTTCATTTCTTCAGCATTCTTTCTTTCAGGTTACATCTATATGTGGACTCTTTCTAAAGGATTCTGACATGACTGTCTTTCATTATGGAATAGCACACAGCCAGGTACAGTAGAATGAGCATCAGTGGTATTCATTTTCTTAGAAATCCATTCTTAGCTTCCAAAGAGCGACTGCTTCAGACCATACCAACATCCTCCCCTCCTCCAACTTTTTGATAACCATGGCACTGCTGTTTGACTTGACTACACAATGATCCAAGGCCTCTTGAACACAAAAATACACTAGCTAACTCTACTAGTCCTCTCTTTTCTAGATACAGGAGAAAAATCTCATAAGGAAAAACAAGCTATAATTAAAAAAAATCTGCATTTTGTATCAAAAGAAAAATCACCTAAGTAAATTAAAATGTAAAAGAACAATATCACAAACAATAGGAAAATAAATACTTTGCGGCCCCTGATCCTATGAAATTATCAAATAAAAGAAGCCTGAAAGAGGATTTTGCTCTTGAGTTAACACAAACTAATGTTTTTCCTAAATTTTATGCTTGTGGAATCAGCTGATGAAAATCAACAGACATTTTATTTTAGAAAAAAAAATTAATCCTAATTCAGTAACAATCCTAATGCTAAATTAAATGATATTATAAAAGTAGGGATGAGTTCACAGTAACAATGTTGTAGCTTGACATAAGTAACAGAGTTGCAATGCATTCCAGCTCTTTGACACAATATTTTGGTCATCCTACTGGTATAGTTATTTGCTTATTGAGTCCAAACAGCACAGAACACAAAAAGTATCACATGTTCTGAGTAAATTCATCAAGAGACTAGAGATTTAGGAGAACAGTTTAGGCTTAAGAGTTCATCAGTTATGTAAGGACTTGTCAGGTGTGATACCGTCAGTTTCTAAACTACAATGAAGAAATGAAAAACAAAGAAATATGAAAACAGAAATGTACAATCAAGGGCTAGAAGGGGCAACCTACTTCACTGAACTTGTGCAAGGCTTTACTTGGAGTGCTTTATGTACATATAGGACATGTGCTATGGTTTTGGCATATTTTTGAATTTAAATGGAAAAAATGCACTTGGCCATTTTTAATGGACCGCACAGCTACTCGTACTAACCCTGTGATGCCACATATATTTGAAATAAAACACCGCATCCCAAAGATGCACCTGTGCTTTTGTTACATGAAAAATAAAAGGAGTTAAATTTGCCTGACTGTATTTAAGTGTATGTAGTAGGTTTGGTGGCATCAGAATGAGGGAATGGAAAATAAAATTATATCCAAAAACAGTATTAAATATTGCTGAATTTTTAAAAATTGCTATTTAAAATTTCTGACAGTAATGGTTGTTTTTCTCTAGAAGTATTCAATGACCTGTGACATACAAAACCCTTTTAGAAATAGTGCAATGAAATGGAGTCTTTAATAATAGAAAATAGAATCAGAAACTCTCCCCCCAACCTTTTTTTTTTTTTAAATCTGTGAAAAAATTTAACTTACCAAGCAGACCTGTCCCCAGTAGAGGGTTAAGTAGCTGTGGCACCACAGAGTTATTGTTGAGTTTAGCTGGACCAGATGTATTCCCAGCATTATTAGATATGTTCAGCAATGTTTCTGCCATTGACACCACTGCTGTCCCACCAAGTGTTGAGACAGACAGTGCTGTCACTGCTGATGATGTAGTGGTTGTGGTAGTGGTTGCCTGGGAGGAGGTTGCTATGGATATCTCTGGATGATTAGCAGTGTTGCCCGATGCGGAGTTCAGGACACCTCCCAACAGCTGGGGATTTAAGGCCATTAATCCCGAGGCCCCAGTGACAGCTGGGAGGAGCAAGGGGTTAGAAGTAGTGTCAGTGCCTGTAAAGCTTGGTATAGGGTTCCCCAGGGGGTTGGTTAAAAGGGTCTCTGCTCTGTTGCTGTCTGACTGATTGCTTGGCAAATGGTCTGGTGGGGCTGTCATCTGTGTTACTGAGGGTAAAGGGTTATTTTGCTGTTGTAACAAATCTGAGATGGTCAAATTGAAAGATGGTAGGGGAAGCATGGCAGCTGCTTGGGCTTGATTCTGAAGTAGGGCTGCTAGAAGCTGAAAATGAGCAGGTTGTAATACCTGCCCATCCATGTCACTGGAGAGAAAAGCTAGCGCAGCATTTACACTTGGGTTGAGTAAACCTAAAGGGTTGAGTATGACCTCAGACTTGCCTTCTCCTGCTGAAGGCTGTAGTATATTTAATAGATTCTGGTTTAAGAGATGTTGTTGATTCACTGGCAAAGAGATAGGTAGAGAATTGAGAAGGTTTGGATTCAAAGAATGCGGAAGATTGTTGTTTGAAGCGCAGTTCTGTGGAAAGTGAAGTGTGTGTTCGTGGCCAACAAAAGGGAAATCACTCCCAATGGGCAGCTGGCTCGGAAGTGGGTTTCCAGCTGCAGTAGTGACTATAACACCATCTTGAAGAACGGATGTGGTCTTTGTGATGGCAGGTTGGCTGGTTCCAGCTATGGCTATGGAAGATGATGGTCCTGAACCCCCTGTAACACAAAACAATACATATATTAATAATGTTTATTGAAGGACAAATACTATCATAATTGCAACAATAACTAGACTCATCCAAATTTAGCCATATTCAACACTCAGATGAAGAAAATTCAAACAGCATGATTTTAACATTTTTTAATAAGAAAGACAATTTGTAATGAATTATTTCAGATACTACACAGAAATGCCATTGCCACATCACAACTGGAATCCTACTTAAATGAAAAACTTACGTTTCTTTTCAAACTCCTTCAGCAGAGAATTGTGTAAGAGGATTTCATTATTTTATTTAATGTATTTTGGATTAGTCTAGGACTGAAAACTACCCATTTGTTACTATGTTCAGTCTTGAACCCACACTATATCCACTACTAAAATGATCAGCGAAGGCCTTAAAACCTAATGGTAAAGAGTATGGTCCCAAGATTAGATCCATGAATCTTGGCTCCTAGTTTCCTGATTCTATTCCCAACTCTGCCACTGTATTGCTTTTTCCATCTGTAAAATGATCAGAACATTTCCCATTTCACAGTATGTTTTGTGAATTATTGTTTGTAAAACATCATTTCTGTCATCTTTGGAGGAAAGCATAATTATTAATTATTATTATTATTGTGAAATTTAACTGTCAAGTTCCAGAAAACATTAAAGCCAAATACAAGTTGCCAAGGAAAACAACAGAAGTTTTCTTGAAGGAAAAGGTAAAGTCATTTGGGTGGCTTGGATGAATCCTTTGCTTAGAGTGGCAGAGAAGTCCAAAGCTTCCTTGCTGAGTGGATTTACAATAAAGGCTGTTGTTTATTCAAGACTGGTTATTCTTTTTCTGTTTCTGCATATCTGTCTATCAGCCTTAAACAATGTTGAACTCCACAAATAAATGATCTGTTTTCCCCTACCTGAAGGAGATTTCTTATTTGAATTGACAGTAGTTGTATGCAAAAGAGGTGTCAGAGGAGCAGGAGAAATAAAACAGAATGTAACCACCTTCGAACCATACTTTTCAACCTTATATGGTGACCAAAGAGATGCCCTGGGTCTCGGAAAACATAAATAGTAAAAATGCAGATTTATTTGATAAAATAAATCATTTTTTCTGCTATCTTCTATTGAAAAGCTGCAGCAAATTCCACTGTGTAGCCCGCTGATCAGATAAAAATCAGAGAGCATCAATTATAATTTAGCAAAACTCCAGAAACAAATACTATTGGAAACTGGGAGTTCAACTACCTTCAGAGAATTGTTAAAGACAGAATCCAATTTTTTATCTGACACCTCACAATACCATCATTCAAGAAGTGTAAAGTATTGACAGTTAAACATTACATATAGTTATATATATTACATGAGATGTCAACTGTTGAGCTCCTTGGGCCAAGGATCATGCCTTCTTTTCTGGGAAGCAACTACAATATTATGGCACAATAAAGAAACAAAAATAAATAAATAAATAAATAAAATGTTGCAGCTGAAGTTGACAGAAATCAAGTTGGTAATCATAAGAACAGGATTTCACAAGCTCCCAGGGCTAGCATGTTAGCAGACTTGTATAAATGCTTTCATGATTAGTAAATTTCTCCAGGCAGCAGTCTGGAACCCATGACAAAAACATAAAAACAAAACACAAACTGTTCCTCTCCACATGGCTGAGTACGCAGGAAGAAATATGTGGTCTGGAAATATATATCCAAAGTGGTAGGCAGCTTCCCCCAAAAAGCTAATTAAAAACTGAAAATAAAACTAGTTCATAAGGAACCTTTCAAACACTGAGATGATGAGGATGTTGAGTGGCAACAGAATGACATGTAAGAGAATGAGAATTACAAGTATGTCAAGTAAGTTTGTTTTCTGTCAAGATAACTCTCCTATTGTACCTGTTTCTGCAGACTAAAAGTCTCCGAGTAAGTCTCTAAAACAAAATGTCATAGAAAAAAAAATCTCTCTCTCTCACACACACACACTTGCATGGAACATGACCACATCAACATAATGGAATGGTATGTTAGAGGTTTGGGTTTTTTTTCTTTTTAATGAGAGTTTGGCATGGTCGTATTGGCTCCAAAAGGCAACAACATGCATGAAATGTGTAATTCATCCCAAATGAGTGGGATGAATAATTTAGAAATAATTTTAGCATGTTTTATTGATATTATTTTTCATTTCTCATACCTATAAGCCAGACATCCTTAATACCAAGAGTTTGATTGTACAGGTCCCAGAGAACAGAAACCAGAAATAACTCCTATATTTTAGAAACCTCTGAAAACATTCTTAAGTAACTTAAGTCCTTAAAATATGCTACAACATATTGTAGCATATTTTAAGGACTTTCCAGGGCTAGAAGCAAGTTACTTGCATTTCACTGGAAAGCAGGGAAATTTCTTTTTCTAATAGTATAAAACTCCCATTTCTAGCTCTGATGTGTCAGGTAAATATTGGTATCTATTAGTAGTGCAGGACTGAATGGTGAAGGAGAAAACACGATTACCCACCTTTTGAAACGGTTGTTCGTCAAGATGTGTTGCTCATGTCCATTCCATTGTAGGTGTGCATGCGCCCACGTGTGTGGTCGCTGCAGACTTTTGCCCTAGCGCAGGGGACTTCAAACTTCATTGCACCGCACCCCCCTTCGGACAACAAAAATTCCTACATGACCCCACAAGAGGGGACCGAAGCCTGAGCCCGCCCCAGGCGGGGCGGGGCCAAAGCCCAAGCCCAAGAGCTTCAGCCCCAGGTGGGGGGGTCTGTAACCGGAGCCCTGTCACCCAAGGCTAAAGCCTTTGGGCTTTGGCCCTGGGTGGTAGAGCTCAAATTTTGGCCTGGGTGGTGGGGCTCAAACTTTGGCCCGAGAGCACAGAAAGTCTAACACCAGTCCTGGCGACCCCATTAAAATGGGGTCACAACCTACTTTGGGGTCCTGACCCACTGTTTGAGAACTGCTGCCTTAGCGGTATCCGTAGGGCTGGCTGTGGCACCCTCTGAAGTACCGCGCTCGTGCAGCAGTATATCAGGTGCCACCAGTCCTGAGTCCTCTCAGTTTCTTCTTGCCGACAACTCCGACAGAGGGGCAGGAGGGAGGGTAATGGAATGGACACGAGCAACACATCTCGAAGAACAACTGTTACAAAAGGTGGGTAATCGTTTTTTCTTCTTCAAGTGCTTGCTCATGTCGATTCCATTGTAGGTGACTCACAAGCAGAATACCTGGAGGTGGGCTCGGAGTTCATGGTCTTGTAGACTGGAGTACTGCTCTGCTGAAACCAGCATCATCTTGAGCTTGCTGGGTCAGCACACAGTGCGAAGCAAACATGTGGACGGATGACCAGGTTGCGGCACGGCAAATTTCTTGGATTGGCACCTGAGCAAGGAAGGCCGGTGATGACGCCTGTGCCCTAGTCGAGTGAGCCGTCACGATCGCTAGTGGGGGCACCTTCGCCAGCTCATAGCAGTAGCGGATGCAGGCCATGATCCAGGACCAGATTCTCTGGGTAGACACTGGGCAACCATTCGTCCTGACCGCGACAGCAACAAACAACTGCTTAGACTTACAGAACGGCTTTGTTCTATGTAGAAGGCCAGTGCCCGTCTGGGTATGCAGCCTGCATTCCTCATCAGTCGTATGAGGCTTTGGACAAAGGCCTGTTGATGTCTTGACCAGTATGGAACTGGGAGATAACTTTGGGCGGAAATGCCGGGTGCAGATGCAGCTGGACCTTGTCCTTATAGAAGATCGTATAAGGTGGTTCTGACATGAGCACCCTGATCTCGGACACCCTATGGGCCAAAGTTATGGCAACCAAAAAGGAGACTTTGCAGGAGAGAAGCAGGAGGGAGCAGGAAGCAAAGGGCTTGAAGGTGGGCCCCATGAGCCTTGACAACACAAGATTCAGGTCCCAAGATGGTACCAGGTCCCGGACATGCAGGTAAAGGTGCTCCAGACCTTTCAGGAACTGCGCCGTCATGGGATGGGCAAAGTCCGACCTGCTTTGAAACAGAGGGCAGAAGGCTGAAATGGCCGCAAGATGTACCTTGACTGAAGATAGCGACAGCCCCTGGAGCTTAAGGTGCAGCAAATAGTCCAGGATGTCCTGCAGTGGGACCTCTTCCTCATGAACGTGAAGATCCAAGGCCCAACACGAATATCGCTTCCACTTTGCAACGTAGGTAGCCCTGGTGGAGGGTTTCCTGCGGACACCAGCGGAACACCAGCATTCTTCCCCACTTAGCCACCCAGTAGCCAGACGGTCAAGTGCAGCGCCGCCAGGTTTGGATGCAGTAGAGCGCTATGGATCTGGGACAGCAGATCCGGCTGAAGAGGCAGCTGCAGCAGGGTGGGTGCCAAAAGACTCAGCAGCATGCCAAACCAGTGTTGATGAGGCCACGCTGGGGCTTTGAGGATGACCGTCGCTTTGTCTTGCCTTACCTTTAGCAGAAACTTGTGGATTAATGGTATCGGCAGGAAGGCGTACATTAGCGCTCCTGACCACAGCATCAGGAAGGCATCCAACAGGTAGCCCTTGTCTCTGCCCAGCAGAGAACAGAACACGTGGCACTTTCTGTTCTGCCTGGATGTGAACAGGTTCACCCAGGGAGTTCCCCACCTGTGGAAACCTAGGCTGACCACCTCCGGATGGAGCGACCATTTCTGGAGAGACGAGAAGGTCCTGATGAGGTGATCTGTACGCAGATTCTTGGTTCCAGGCAGGTGGGTGGCTACCAAATGAATGGCATGACACACAAAAGTCCCAGAGGCGCCACCCTGCCTGTTGATGTAATTCATCGCAGCAGTATTGTCTGTCAGGACCTGCACCACCTTGCCTTCCAGGTGGGGTAGGAAAGCCTGGCAGGCCAGGTGAATTGCTCTGTGTTTCCTGACATTGATATGAAGGCCTAGCTCGTGTTGTAGCCAGAGGCCCTGGGGGTTGAGCTCGCCCAGATTGGCTCCCCAGCACAGAGCCGACGCATTGGAGACCAGGGTGAACAACGGAGATGGGGTTACAAAGGGGACTCCTTGCAGCACCAACTTGGAATCCCGCCACCAGTCCAGAGGCAAGAGGACGTGGCTCAGCACCATGACCACTCAGTCCGGGGGTGCCTGCTGGAAATATAGACTGAGGCCAGCCACGCTTGCAGAGGCCTCAGATGAAGCCGGGCGTGGCTGACCACGTATGTGCATGTGGACATGTGGCCTATCAGTCACAGGCATATTTGAGCTGTGGTGAGTGGTTGGCTCTTTATGAGGGAGATCAAGTCTGTCATAGCCTGAAAATGCACTTCTGGCAGGAAGGCCATGGCCCGCGTAGAGTCGAGAACTGCTCCGATTAACTCTACGCATCGGACTGGCGTTAACATGGATATTCCTGTATTTATTAACAGGCCCAGGTCACTGCAGGTGGAGCACAACAAATCAAGGCTCCTATGCACCTGCTCCAGAGACCTGCCCTTAATGAGCCAGTTGTCAAGATACGGGAAGATCTAGACCCCTTGACGCCTCAGGAAAGTCACCATCGGCGCCATGCATTTTGTGAACACCCCGGGCCAAGTACAGGCCAAAGGGTAGTGCTGGAGTGAACTGGAAGTGGCACCCAGCCACTATGAAATGCAGGAAATGCCTGTGTCTTGGGAATATGGAGACATGAAAGTAAGAATCCTTTAAGACAAGAGCGGCGTACACCACCGCCCCCAGCGTTCCCCCCGAATCCAGGGAAGGGATGATGAAGGCCAGGGAGACCATGTGGAACTTCCAACTTCTTGAGAGACTTATTGAGGCCCCGCAGGTCCAAAATGGGTCTGAGGCCCTCTTTTGCCTTTGGGATTAGGAAGTAGCGGAAATAGAATATTCTTCCTTCCGTGTCTCGAGGAACCTCCTCCACAGCTCCCAAGCTTAGGAGCTTCTCGACTTCCTGAATGAGGACTTGCTCGTGAGAAGGGTCCTTGAAGAAGGATGGGGAAGTGGGGGGATAGGAGGGAGGGGTGGCCAGGAATTGCAGGGTGTAGCCCCAAGCCACTATGTCCAGGACCCAGCAGTCTGACATAACCCACAACCAGGCTGAGCAGTAGGGGAAAAGGCTGTTGAGGAAAAAACTGAAAGGATCTGGGCAGTTGACTGGTGTGTCATTCCCGAGCGCACCCTCAAAATGAGCACTTCTGCCCCCCCGGTGCTTCTTTGGGCCAGGATGTGCGGGAGACCGGGACTACGAAGGGTGGCGGCGGCTGAACCCAATGTCCCGTTTCCTTAGAGGCCCTTGTAGAGGCTGCCATTGTCGAGGTGGCGGAGGAGGCCGGAATGGCTGTCTCAACACCTGAGGAGTGTGCATCCCCAGAGAGCAGAAGGTTGCCTGTGTGTCTTTCAGGCCATGCGGATGCGCATCTGTTTGATCAGAGAACACCATCAGATGGGAGGTCCTGAATAGAGGCCTGCATGTCCTGGGACAGGCCAGCGGTCTGGACCCAGGAACTGCATCGCATGACCACCGCCAAGGCGATCACCCGGGCAGCTGAATCGGCCATGTCCCAGGCCATTTGGAGGGAGCACTCCTGGGCCATCTCTTTGAACTTGAGGAGAGAGTCCCACAACTTATAGCGACCTAAGAGGGCCTGGTGATTTACCACCCGAAACTGGAGCTGGCCGTAGAATAAATTTTGTGACCAAACAAATCCAGCCTCTTGGCCTCCTTATTTTTATGGGTGGAACTGGTGGACTCCTGTTTGTCCCTCTCATTGGCCGCCGAGACGACCAATGATCCTGGTGGTGGGTGGATGTACAAGTACTCGAACCCTTTTGCAGGGACAAAGTACTTCTTTTCCGTCCTCTTAGAGGTGGGCGGGATGGAGGACGGGGTTTGTCAGATGGTTTTTGCAACATTCAGGACCCCCTTGTGTACCAGGAGCATGACATGGGCTGGGGCGGACGCTGAGAGCACATAAAACAATGTGTTCGACTACTCCGCCATCTCCTCCGCCTTGAGGCCCAGGTTGGAAGCCACTTAAAATCGTCCAGTGGACTAGCTCTCGAAGGGCCTGCCACCACCTCATCTGGAGAGGAGGAGGATGATTGGACGACCAGGGGAGGTCTGGCAGTGTCCTCACCTGTCAGAGAGGGCTTTGGGGTGGATATCGGCTCCTCACCCGCAGTGGCTGCTGGAGCATCCTGCACTAAACCCTCTGCTATCAGTGCCATGGGTGCCGACTTTGGCATGCCTGGCGACCGAGGGCTGGTGGGAGTGGGGCAATGACATGATGGGAATGTCCTAGGCATTCCAATAAGGCCATTGGATCGGTCACTGGCCCAGCTGCCAGATCAGCACCAATGCCGCGGACACGCCCTCCGGAGCCCAATCACGATGCTGTCCGGACGAGGGGCTGAACTGTGCCTTCGAGCTGAAGAGGTCATCACCCTCTGGTGAACAAGATGAGGCTGTGGAGGCTTGGGTCTGGCAGCTCACTGTTGCTGCCGGTGACCGGTGCCGGGAATGGTCCGACCGGCGTTGGGAGTAGGGTGAGCAGCGCCATGTCAGGGAGTGACCTCGAGGTCTCAGCAACGGTGACCAACAATGCGACGAAGACCGGTGCCAGGGAGATCATCAACACCTGGCCCGAAGACAGGGATCGGGAGGGCAGTGATGACGACTCGTAGCGGCGAGCCAGAGACCTGGGCTGACGTGGAGACCAAGAATGTGGCAACCCAGGGCTCTGTCTTGGCTCCAGAGACCAGTGGCGCTTGCTTGTTTTGTGTGAGGCCTTGCTGGTGGGCTTGCCCTCGTGGGGAGTCTTAGCCAGTTCCATTGCCGCATGTGGCGCTGGCTGCAGCAGAGGCGCTCTTAGCTCACCAGGTGCCGGGGGCTCAGAGGGCATTGACTGCGCTATCGGCTTGGGCCCTTTATCACTCCCTGGAGTCAGTGGCAGGTCCTTTCGGGGGGAGGAACTCCCCAGGGCTGAGCCCTTTTGCGGGGCCAGAGTGGGCGTAAGGCCCGAGCAGGGTCCTTTGCCCAGTGCCCCTTGGTCAGGCTTGCTCAGTGGCGTCTTCTTCTTTGGCATCGGCGAAGGGGATGTGCTATGCACCGAAGTGGATGTGCTGGGTGCCGGTTCAGGCCGTGATGACTCTGAAGCTGGGCGTAGGGCAGCCTGCATCAGGCAGGTCCTGAGGTGTATGTCACGCTCTCTTTGTGTCCGAGGATGAAAGTTCTGGCAGATGCAACAGCGCTCCTTTATGTGGAATTCCTCGAGGCACTGTAGACAACTCTCATGTGAGTCACAAACAGGCATGGGCCTGTTACATGAAGAGCAGGGCTTGAAACCTGGAAAATGGGGCATGCCCCGCCTGGGGCTAAGTCCCTGCAGTGACACTATCTAACTAAATGCTTAACAGGTACTTAACTAATTAACAAATGATTAAACTATTTACAGCTAGAAGCACAAGGCTAAGATAGAAGAAAAACCACTGACCGCCTGCAAAGCAAGGGACAGAGGGGTTCCAACTGACCACCCCAAGCGGTAAGAAGGAACTCAGAGGGTGCTGGGCCGACGGCACCTGCTATACTGCTGCATGAGCGCGGCACTTCAGAGAGTGCCACAGCTGACCCTATGGATACCGCTAAGACAAGTCTCTCACGACCGCACATCCGGGCACGCACAACCTACAATGGAATCAACATGAGCAAGCACTCAAAGAAGATATTCCATATTTGGAAAAAAGGAAAAACTTCTATTTTTTTAAAATGTTAAGTATTTAATGCTGCTCAGAGGGTGTGAATATTAGAAGGAGTCCTGAAGGCCAGGCTGAGAAATACTACGAGAAAGACATTCTCACATGGTTTTCTTTTAACAGCAGAACCTATCAACATAACATAAGAATGGCCATACTGGGTCAGACCAAAGGTCCATCTAGCTCAGTATCCTGTCTTCTGACAGTGGCAGATGCCAGGTGCCTCAGAGGGAATGAACAGACCAGTAATTATCAAGTGATCCATCCTGTCGTCCATTCCCAGCTTCTGGCAAACGGAGGCTAGGGACACCATCCCTGCCCATCCTGGCTTATAGCCATTGATGGACCTATCCTTCATGAATTTATCTAGTTCTTTTTTGAACCCTGTTATGGTCTTTGCCTTCACAACATCTTCTGACAGAGTTCTACAGGTTGACTGTGCATTGTGTGAAGAAATACTTCCTTTTATTTGTTTTAAACTTGCTGCCTATTAATTTCATTTGGTGACTCCTAGTTCTTCTGTTATGAGAAGGAGTAAATAACACTTCCTTATTTACTTTCTCAACACCGGTCATGATTTTATAGACCGTTATCATATCCCCCATTAGTCGTCTCTTTTCCAAGCTGAAAAGTCCCAATCTTTTTAATCTCTTCTCATACAGAAGCTGTTCCATACCCTTGATTATTTTTGTTGCCCTTTCTGAAACTTTTCCAATTCCAATACATCTTGTTTGAGATGGGGCGACCACATCTGCACGAGGTATTCAAAAAGTGGGCATACTATGGATTTATATAGAGGCAATATGATATTTTTTGTCTTATTATCTATCCCTTTCTTAATGATTCCCAACATTCTGTTAGCTTTCTTGACTGCTGCTGCACATGGAGTGGATATTTGCAGAGAACTATCCACAATGATAGTTCTTGAGTGGTAACAGCTAATTTAGACACCATCATTGTATATGTATAGTTGGGGTTATGTTTTCCAATGTGCATTACTGTGCATTTATCAACATTGAACTTCATCTGCCATTCTGTTGCCCGGTCACTCAGTTTTGTGAGATCACTATGTAGTAGGGCTGTCAAGCGATTAAAAAAATTAATCGCGATTAATTGCACGATTAAAAAAATTATAATCACATGATTAAAAAAATAATCGCGATTAATCACATGATTAATCGCACTGTTAAACAATAATAGAATACCATTTATTTAAATATTTTTGGATGTTTTCTATATTTCAAAAATATTAATTTCAGTTACAACACAGAATACAAAGTATACAGTGCTCACTTTATATTTATCTTTTATTACAAATATTTGCACTGTAAAAAAACAAAAGAAATAGTATTCTCAATTTACCTAATATAAGTACTGTAGTGCAATCTCTTTATCGTGAAAGTTGAACTTACAAATGTAGAATTATGTACAAAAAAATAACTGCATTCAAAAATAAAATAATGTAAAACTTTAATGCCTACAAGTCCACTCAGTCCTACTTCAGCCAATTGCTCAGACAAACAAGTTTGATTACATTTGCAGGAGATAATGCTGCCCATTTCTTGTTTACAATGTCACCTGAAAGTGAGAACAGGTGTTCGTATGGCACTGTTGTAACCGGCGTCGCAAGATATTTACTTGCCAGATGCACTAAAGATTCATATGTCCCTTCATGCTTCAAACACCATTCCAGAGGATATGCATCCATGCTGATGATGGGTTCTGCTCAATAATGATCCAAAGCAGAGCGGACTGATGCATGTTTATTTTAATCATCTGAGTCAGATGCAACCAGCAGAAAGTTGATTTTCTTTTTTGGTGGTTGGGGTTCTGTAGTTTCCGCATCTGAGTGCTGTTCTTTTAAGACTTCTGAAAGCATGCGCCACACCTTATCCCTCTCAGATTTTAGACAGCACTTCAGATTCTTAAAACTTGGGTTGAGTGCTATAGCTATTTTTAGAAACGTCACATTGGTACCTTCTTTGCATTCTGTCAAATCTGCAGTGAAAGTGTTCTTAAAATGAACATGTGCTGGGTCATCATTCGAGACTGCTATGAAATATATGTCAGAATGTGGGTAAAACAGAGGAGGGGACATACAATTCTCCCCCAAGGAGTTCAGTCAGAAATTTAATTAATGCACTATTTTTTCAATGAATATCATCAGCATGGAAGCATGTCCTCCGGAATGGTGGCTGAAGTATGAAGGGGCATATGAATGTTTAGTATATCTGGCACGCAAAAATCCCTTGCAACGCCGGCTACAAAAGTGCCATGTGAATGCCTGTTCTCACTGTCAGGTGACATTGTAAATAAGAAGCAGGCAGCAGTATCTCCCGTAAATGTAAACGTTTGTCTTAGCGATTGGCTGAACAAGAAGTAGGACTGAGTGGATTTGTAGGCTCTAAAGTTTTACATTGCTTTGTTTTTGAGAGCAGTTATGTAAGAAAAAAAAATCTACATTTGTAAGTTACGCTTTCAAGATAGAGATTGCACTACAGTATTTGTATGAGGTGAATTGAATTATAGTATTTATCATTTTTACAGTGCAAATATTTGTAATCAAAAATAATATAAAGTAAGCAGTGTACACTTTGTATTCTGTGTTGTAACTGAAATCAATATATTTGAAAATGTAGAAAAACATCCGAAAATATTTAATAAATTTCAATTGGTATTCTATTGTTTAACAGTGCGATTAATCGCAATTTTTAAAATTGCAGTTAATTTTTTTAGTTAATTGCGTGTGTTAACTGCGATTAATCGACAGCCATACTTTGTAGCTCTTTGCAGTCTGCTTTGGACTTAACTATCTTGAGTAGCTTTGTATCATCTGCAAATTTTGCCACCTCACTGTTTACCCCTTTTTTTCAGATCATTTATGAATATATTGAATAGGACTGGGCCCAGTACAGACCCCTGGGGGACAGCACTATTTACCTCTCTCCATTCCGAGAACAATTTATTCCTATCCTTTGTTTCCTATCTTTTAACCAGTTACTGATCCATGAGAGGACCTTTCCTCTTATCCCATGACAACTTACTTTGCTTAAGAGCCTTTGATGAGGGACCTTCTCAAAGGCTTTCTGAAAATCTAAGTACACTTTATCTACTGGATCATACTGGTCCACATGCTTGTTGACCCCCTCGTATTTATCATACTAGTGCCAAACGAAACAAAAAGCTGGGTGGACTCCTATCCACTCCATATAAAAAAAAAAGGGACCTTCTAAAATCAGGCTTGTGGAGAAGAAACTCACCTTGATGGGAATACAGTACAGGTATGTTAAAAAGGTTGGCAAGATAATTAGCTTATTGAAATAAAACTCTTGTTAGTATGCTTGGAAGGATTATCAGTTGAACAGCGGTACCTAGCCCCAACTCCTCTTTGTACAATTTGGTATAAGGTGGATCAGTCTAGATCCCTGCATGGATCTATTTTTTTAATCCTGCTCCTGTCCTGCCTCCTGCATTGTTTCTTGCATTTTTATCTTGCTCCCACCTGCAAAAAACATAGATCCCACAAATCCCACAAGAGACAGATTCCTCCATGATACAAAAACAAACAGACAAAAAACAACCCCACCACACCATGGTCGGTTATTTATATATATATATATAAAAACGGAATTCAGGCACAATTTTTACCAGTAAAAGAATAAAACAAATCTTGCTTAAACTATGTAAAAAAAAAACAAAAAAAAACTTTAGCCCGTTATAATAGATATCAAATCTCTTTCTATCCCTCGCTTAAAATATAGTTAATAAAACCTTTATTAAAAAAAACTTGCTTTACATTGTTGAAATTCTATTTATGAACAAACTGACAGGAAATTTAGTGTTTTCCCGCAAGTTACTGCAGCCTGTTTTTTTCCCTACCCAATCCAGCCCACAACAAACATTTTATCTGCTCCCACTATTATGGCAGCGGGTTGTGTGGGATCCACAGGATTCCAGTCCCGTTGCAGGCCTCTACATCAGTCAATGGAACTCAAAGCATATTCACTCTACAAACTGACCTCACTGCCACTAAGAAAATGAACTTCCATACAAGAAATGTAAGATCACAGGTATAGAGTAGATAAAAACAGCTTTCCCCAGTTTAGTCTGGACCTCATTAATAACCCAGGACACTGAAGACTCTTTAAATAGGGGTTTCAAAGGCATCAAGCCTGACATGAAACAAGGGACCACATGGAAACTGGTCTACCTTCATCACACTCATAATAAGCTTAAACAGCTACCAAAGTAACATTGAGGGAATTTCTCTTTTACCTTTTTGCTTTGTTTTAAATCGAATTAAAACTGATGGGTGTCTAAATTAGCTGTTACACTCAAGAAAGATATTGGAATCATTGTGGATAGTTCTCTGAAAACATCTGCTCAATGTGCAGTGGCAATCAAAAAAAGCTAACAACATTAGGAACCATTAGGAAAGAGATAGCTAAAAAGACAGAAAACATCATGTCACTATATAATTCATGGTACATCCACACACCTTGAATACTGTGTACAGTTCCGGTCACCCCATCTCAGAAAAGATATATTAGAATTGGAAAAGATACAGAGAAGGACAACAAAAATGATTAGCGTTATGGAATAGCTTCCATAAATAAGAAAGATAAAAAAGACTGGGACTATTCAGCTTGGAAAAGAAATAACTAAGTGGGGATATAGTAGAGGTCTAAAAAAATCATTAATGGTGTGGAGAGAATGTATAGGGAAGTGTTATTTACCCCTTCAGATAACACAAGAACCAGGGATCACGCAATGAAATTAATAGGCAGCAGGTTTAAAACAAACAAAAGGAAGTATTTCTTCACACAATGCACCGTCAACCTGTGGAACTCATTGCCAGAGGATGTAGTGAAGACCAAAAGTGTAACTGGGTTCAGAAAAAGAATTAGATAAGTTAATGGAGGATAGGTCTATCACTGGCTATTAACGAAGATGGCCAGGGAGGCAACCCATCCTCTGGGTGTCCCTAAACCTCTGACTGCTAAAGGCTGGGACTGGATGACAGAAGATGGATCACTCGAAATTGCCCTGTTCTGTTCGTTCCCTTTGAAGCATCTGGCACAGGCCACCGTCAGAAGACAGGATACTGGGCCTGATGGTCTGACCCAGTATGGACATTCTTAGGTTCTTATGATCCCTGTCTGAGGCTTTTTTCAACTCACTAATGAAAAAGCAGTAAAACGTTACCACAGCATATAAGAATTTAGCTCAGACACCTATTAGAGGTGTCTGCCTCAAAACCCCATTATAAATCAAAAGGATTATACCAAAAGACCCTAAGGAAAATGAGTTTTTCTTGCCCATAGCTTTCAGGAGAGATCCAACAGTAAGGTATGCTTCCTTCCCGATCTTTCTCCAATAGGCCAAAAGGCAGGGTTTAAATACTTCCCAGAGAGCCTTGCTCTTGGCAAGGACTACATGCCACCCAGTAAACCTGTGCTCCTACATCTGAGAAAGAAGCCAACTGGGAACTGCCTATTGAGGGCAATCTTAGCCCATTCTGGTCATGTAACATGAGTCAGTAGCATGGGCCTTTTTCTTGTTTCTTTCTATTTTTTTTTTTAAACAAAAATCTTGTCTGAGACCCATTTCTCTCCCCGGACTCAGTGACCATGTCCTCATTCCCACAGGTATTAGAGATCCAGGAGAGTTCCTCTCGCAAACCTTAAAAGGGCTTATACACACTTTCATAGTTACTGTTCCTGATTTAAAAATATAAATCTGCATTACATGACTGTAATATCTATATATATGAATATCCTTGCATTCCTTGCCTCCAGTTCTACTGATATAACAGTTTTTCTCCGTTCAGCTGCCTTGTTATTATTTATTTGTATTATAATAGCACTGAGGAGCCCCAGCCATAGACCAGGACTCTGCTGTGCTAGGTGCTGTAGAAACACAGGACAAATAGTTCTTTTCCTGCTTTCTCTTAATTATAAGAGAAAATGGATGGATAGACAGAGAGACAGGGGAGTACAAGGTAACAATGAGACAGTATTGGTCAGCATCACAGGCAGTGGTTTCTGCACTCCAGCAACCTAACTGTTGTCAGTATTTTGTAGGCTTCACGGTAGAGGAGAGTTTTAAGAAGAGATCTAAAGGAGGATAATGAGTTACTTTGGTTGATGCTAATGGAGGAATTTCTTTAAAGCATGAAGGGCAACATGGGAGAAAGCACAAAGGTGCTTGTTTGAAAATTTAACAAGTGGACAGCGAAGACTGGCATCAGGGGCTGATCGCAGTTGAGAGCTGGCCTTTTGATACTAAATAAGAGATAATAGCTAGGATGGGGATACGTTGTGAAGGGCCTTTAAAGTGAAGAGAAAGAGGTTAAGTTTGCTATGATAGCAAAAAGGGAGCCAATGGAGAGATGCAAAGAGAAGGTGATATGGTTAAAGAGATGGGCTAGGGAAATGATCTTTGCAGCAGCATTCTGAAATAGATACAAGTGGTTCAAGATTGCATTTGTCAAGAGGTAAGGATGTTGCAATAATCAAGATGCAACATGATGAGAGCCTGGACAAGAGTTTATATTTTGTGTATGGATAGGAAAGGCTGTATCTTATGTTATGCAGAAAGACTTAGTCTGGATGTGAGGACCTAGAGAGAGGTCTGAGGGCTTGTCTTCACTACGGGGAGATTGATGCTGCTGCAATCGATGCAGCAGGTGTCGATTTAGTGGGTCAAGAGAAGACCCGCTAAATCGACGGCAGAGCCCTCTCCAGTCGAACCCGTTAATCCAGCTCTCTGAGAAGAGTAAGGTAAGTCTCTCCCATTGACGCAGCGCAGTGAAGACATCGCGGTAAGTCGACCTAGGCTACGTCAACTCCAGCTACGTTATTCATGTAGCTGGAGTAGCGTAACTTAGGTTGAGTTACCCGAGTAGTGAAGACAAGCCCTCAGTCAACAACTCAGGGAGATGGGGGCTGGCATTCCTGAGTCCCTTAAAATTTGTTAGCGCTTATTAGGAACGAACATTCAAGAACAGAGGCACCTACATCGATATAGGGAAATAAAACCCACCTGCAAAATTCTTCACCTACCATAAACTTTACAGTAACAAATAAGTGCTTCCAGCTCACCCTATCAAGGCCTTCCTTTTTTAAGAGTTGTGGCCACATCTAATGGCGTAGACGATTGATGTGGTGATTATTAAGTCAATTAATAACACCTTTATATTCAGAGAGGAAGGATGGTCTTGTGGTTAAGGTATTAGACTGAACCTTAGGAGCTCTGTGTTCAATTGCTGGCTCTGCCAGAGTTTTGCTGTATGACTACAGGCAAGTGAAGGTGGGTGAGGTAGTAACAGAAGTTGGTCCAATAAAAAATATTACCTCACCTACCTTGTCTCTCTCATACTCTGAGATCAAACACCACTATAGGCAAGTCACTTCATCTCTGCACCTCAGTCCCAGTTGTAAAATGAGTATGAAAATAATATTGTTTTCTACTATTCTTTGTCTCTTTAAATTGTGAGCTTTTTAGGACAGGGATCATCTCTAACTCTGTATTTGGACATTGCCTAGTTCAACAGGGTCCTGAACTCAGTCAGGACCTCTAGGTGAGACTGTTGCACAAAGAGTAAATGAATAACAACATTGACCTGATGGACATGGGTTAACTTTGGAAGTATTTGTTCTATCCTTCAAGCAGGAAGTTTTGCCTGAATCTTTCAGCCCTCATTTGTTAAGGATATTGGACAGTAATATGACCTGTTAACATCCTAACCAGAGAATATATGACAAAATGTGGAAAAAGAGTTAAAAATGTGTAACACCACCTTTCTAGATGAGTGTAAATGGTTCCTCCTGGTTAGAATCATATTATGCACATTGCTTTCTTTAATTTGTTATATAAATCTCTTGGTGCATTCACGTAACGGACTGCACGCTCCCCTTCCACCCCCTCCCCCCCGGATGCTAGTCTCTTCCACCTTGTTACTATTTCAAACCTCAAACTTTTTCAAAACCTAAAGCCATTTAAAATGTTCCATTAATTGTTATGTTTCAACTGCATACAAAAACTACATTAAAAGAAAGTTATTTGGGTAGCAAAACCATTTAGAAACTAGGTAATGCCCCTTTATGCACATGGACTATGATGCAGTCTTTAATTATACGATCACACACAATTTTTTCCACAAGACCCCAGCCTCAATCAGTGCAGAGGATGGACAGGGCTCTGGAAATAAGGCAGTTATATTTTCTCAGTCAATATGTAGCCCGATGCATTATTCACTGCACACCATCCAAACCACATACTGAATATGTAATAATTTTTTTTTCCCCAAATAAATTTAATCTTCACAATTCCCTCAAGAGATAATAAATTTAGCTTCACAACTCCCTTGGCAGATAAGAAAGTATTATCATCCACAATTTACAACAAACACATGCATCATGATCAGGATTTGAACCCTGCATCTTCAGTACTGCAGCACAGAGGTCCACAACTAGAGCTACTGGACTAACTGTATTAGCTAGCAGCAAGAGAAAGTTGTTAGCCTGTGTGAACCAGCCACTATAGGAGGATGCACCACATAGCGATACAGTGGGTTATCTATGCCATGTTTTACAGGCACCATAGCCAAGGACAAAGATATGGTAGTTTATTTCTGAGAGGCAGTGGGGCTTAGTGACTGTAATTTGGAGCGGCCGCATTAGAGAGCTGGGATCTATCTGCAACTTGTGTAAACTCGCAATGGGGTAGGAAGCACTGATTAATAGTGAGAGATGTGATGTGAAGGGTATGGAAATATTAACGTCAGTGATCAGAAAAAGTGAATCTAGAACTCTAGTGTCCATGGCAAGGGGTGGCGAGTTCCTGCTCCAAATGGTATCCTCGAAAAGGGGGCATGTGCTGCAGCCTTCCAGGATGTGGCTCAGCTAGCACAGCTCACTTTTCCCCTTTCTCATCCCTCCGCTCTTTCAGCCACAGCTGGGCAGTTTCTGCTTGAGGGTGGCTGTAGTGGCCCAGTCTTAGATTATACAGAGATTTTGTTAGGCTGCAAAATTATGCTGAGCACCACAAATCAGAGATGGGAAATGACAATTTTCAACACCTTATAACAGCCAAATTTAAACAAGATTTCAAGGGATGAACAGAAAAGGCCTGTCCCCAGCCTCAAGGAAATTCCATGACCTAATTTCAAAGGCTTGCTCCAAGCAATGGAGGAGTTAGGAACTTTTGTAATGGAAAGTGATAGATAATCTATATGTAGGGGTTTTTGCCAGCTCCCTCTATACTTCAGTTGCTTTTGAACAGTGTTTGCAATCAAAATATTACAGTACTGAGAACCAGAAAAATGAAATTGACTTAATTGATTTTCATTGCTCAAGCTGAGAGAAATGCAAAAAGGAAACAGCATGAATATTAAATTGGATTTTTTTTACATTTATTTCACTTTTAGAGCCAAATTTTGTCATCCTTATGCTTAAGAGTACCTTGAAATAAAAGGTGCTATTTGTGGAATAAGAAAACATGAGTTAGGGTGGAAAAAGCTGACCCTCTGTGATCTAAAGTATTATTAAAAGCACAGGCAAATAGCCAGCTATCTAGTTCTTGTTGATTCTTCCAACTGTTTACCACAGTAACTAGTTTCTGATTAGTAAACATTAGGACTACTCGTCACTCAAACTGGCATATAAAACCAAGTTCGGACTAACTGTTTCACAGTGAATTAGCAACTAAAATATGTAAAAAACAAACCAAAAATCCCCCACAAAACTAAACTCAAATAAAGCAGAGTATCCAAAATCCACAGCACACTTCTTTGGCTAAATCTCTCTTGTACATTGGTATAGACTGTATATGTCTGACACTTCCTAACTTCTTATACAAGAGCTATCATCCTGCTGTGACTGACAAAAAACTATAGTGGCATGGTATGGTAGTGGGTGATCCTAAAAATAACACAGAAGTGCAGATGGACTACTAACTTTTAGTACCAGCTTACTAGTTATAAAACATGTTTAGAAAGTTCAGGTCTGTATAATTCCAAGGCCTGTCTGCTAAATAACTTAGAGGAAACGGAATTACTTCAAAATCAAAAGATAATTATCATCCCCTAGCGAAACAACGCGTTATGGAGGATTGGAATTGGTCAATCATTAGACAAAGGACTTAATACCATCAGTGCTCAATACATACAGGGAATGTTACTGAAAGGGAGGGATGGAAGTGTTTTCAGTTTGCTGATATTCAGCTCTCTATCTCCATTTTATCCAACACAGAAGATGTGGCTGAGATTCTTTTGCAGTATTGGGTAGTTACTGGGCATTGATTTGAATGAATTGACAGAGGCTCAATCCAAAGAAGACTCAGATGGTGTTGGTAGGTTGGGAGAAGCAGCCACAGAATGTGAAAATGATTATGTTGGCTTCTGTTACTGAGGGTGCCGCTTGTCAGTTAACGGCAATTTTGGGATCTTGTTACCCATCCATGATGGTATTTTTTCCCATCTGTGTCTGGTCAGGAGGTTACAACCTGCACTCTTGGATATGGACCTTGCTACCTTTATTCAAGTTTTCGTTGATTAGACTACTTAAATGTGTTCTACATGGGGCTTCCTCTTAAATCAACCCAGCAACTGAAGCTGGTGTAGAAGGCAGTGGTCTGCTTATTAAGCGTATCTTGCCATGCCCATGAGCAGTGCTCCAGAGTCTGCTTTGGCTGCTTGTGGATTTCTGGGTAGACTTGAAAGGTGTTGCTTAGGACATATAAAACTCTAATCATATTGAGACCTGATCACTTGAGAACTTTCTCTGCCTCCTGTGCCATACTACCACAGCCCCATAAATTAGAAACTCACTCCCCTTGGTCTTAAATAGTCCAAATCTGTTGACCTTTTGGATATGCTACAAAACGGATCTATTTGGGCATATGTCTGGGGACAGCTGAGGTTTTTATCAGCCTGGACAGGTATATAGATTTTATCTACTGGGAGGATTAGAGTTTTGTAGGAGTTAATGGGGCGGGGGGCACTCCAGGTGATGCTTTGGTGTAAAGAAAAGCTGATTTTATTCTACTGCTGTTTTTGTCTTAGTCTGATTGTGTTTTTATCTGGTAATCAGTCTGAGACAGGCATACATTTTATGCCTATATGGTTAAATGAAAATATACATTTAGAAACAATTCATAACATAGTGCAAAACTGTCAGACATTCGGGTACTCTTTTAAAAGGAAACCTACCTGCTTCAGGACTTGTTTGATTACAGCTGCTAACAATGCTGTTTGGTATCAGTGAAGTGGAGGATGCGTGGATTCTTGACTGAGGTGGGTTCAGATGTAATGAATTTCCTAAAGCCATTCCTGACTGACTGAGCACCCCACAGTTCCCACTAGCCTGCATCTGATTTATTAAGCCTGCAAGGTGATTGTTTGGGCCTGGGCTAGTACCATGGATAAAGTTAGTGTTTGCATTCTGGCAGTGCATACCTTCCCCTCTTAAAGGTAAGCTCTGTGTCAATGAATTCTGAAGAGTGCCAGAGTTCATATTGGTGTCTGTAAAATGCATCTGGTTAGCAGAACAAGGCAAAACAGTATTTGAGCTCCCACAACCAGTGGTACTATTGCTGCTCATATGAGAGCTTTGACAACTCATGGACTGAAGTAACTGAGACATAGAACTGATGGGAAATGAACCTTGATTTTGCTTTCTTATCAAATCAGATCCAGGTTTAGGAACTCCAGAACTATCCAAATGAGACTGCCTAAGCAAACTCAATACTGTGGTAGTTGGTTGTTTCCTTTTCCTCAAAGGGTCTTTTTGCTGAGACATCAATTTATCTCGTAGTGCTGCTCGACCACTTTGCCCTTCACTTGTTGGTAGAAGCATGTTGGCAGCAGGAGGAAACATGGTGTTTAAAGTGCTATGTCCTTCATTGTTGCCACCACTGGCAACAGCTCCAGAATTACTACTGCTGCTATTGTTGTTACCAGCAAGTTTATTTTGATTTGCTAGCTGTGCTTTGGCTGCTGCTGAGAGTAAACTACTTGCTGGAAAAGAGGCAGCATTGTGCTGATTCAAGATCTGATTTAAAGGCATTCCCAGCAAACCAGGCTGACTCTTCAGGGGAACACTTCCAGCAGATGCAGTAGGAAAAACTGCATTGCTTGGAGGATTTAGTACATTACTCATTCCAGCAATTATTGGGTTAGGGATGTCCTTGTACTGATGAAGTCCATCAGGCTTGGTGGAAGGGCTTGATGGCATAGATGGTCTTGGAGACCCTATTGTTGATCTTGGTGACCTGGGAGGAACTTTAATACCACTACAAGATGACTGTGGTCCTACTGGAGGCAGCATGAAATTTCCATGATCTGATGATGTGGAAGATGAACGTGATCTTTGGGGAGACGCCTCAATCCTTCCAATCCCAGATGCCATCATATGAACTGGGGATGTCACTGGTGAAGGAGAGAGGGAGGTTGAAGCTGAATGCTGAACTCTTTGTACATGACTTCCATGGTTCATGTGACCAGGTTTTACAGTTGGCAAAGGGAGATTGCTTGGCAAAGGGACAACAGCAGGAGGCATGCTTACATTCATTACAGGTACCTGAGAATGGACATTAGAATGGAAAGTAGTTGGGTTAATGATAACAGGATTCTGATTAACTGGCTTGCTAGGAATAGGGTCAAGAATGCCAAGTGGATCCTTCTCTGATGTTAATGGCTTTTTCTGAAGAGCACAAGAAGGTGGAGGAGGTGGAGGTGGGCCTTGGGGTGGTTTATGGTGAAACATTGCTCGTGGTAGTTCCATACTAGCTGAAAAATTACACATGGGTTTTTTCATTACTGGGCTTTTTGTGGTCAAGGTTGGGGAAAGAGGTATATTAGTCCTTCCAGCCATTGCACAGGATGACTGAACTGGAGAACCATGTAGCATTACTGAAGGTGGAGATAAAGGAGTCCTGTTCATGTGAACAGGACTAGAGTTGGGTGCTCCATGAAAATTGGAATTGTTCCTTGTGAAAACATCAGGGCTTCCAAGTGGATCAGTCCTAGGAGAGATTGAACCATCTCCATATATCTGTGATCCTGATGAAGCTGGACTAGGCATTCCACCATGACTGCCACGATATGGAGACTTCTGTCCATGATCATTACTGCCCAATCTCTGCCTAGGATAGACAGAATGAAGATCTTGTTGCTGGCTTCCAGTCACTTCTTGTACATAAAGCCTACCCATGGCATTGGATGTCCCTATCATTAACTTGAAAGGAGTTTTACATTCTGGGATCACAGAATTTGTAATTCCTTCATGTGACTTATTCCTCATTGATCTTGGAGTTGCTGCTCGAGAAGGTACTACTGGAGTTGCACCTGATATTAAAGAAACAGTAATTACTATTTTGAAATTTGTTTAAAAAATTAAGTTTTACACATTCATATTCATCTATAGCTATCACATATAAAAACAAAGAAAAAGTTATTTAGATTCCAAAGCAAATATTCAAAAGTTAGGAAATCCCAGATTTACGGTTGCCTGTTCAAAAATAGTACACGATCATATAATTAAAGACAAAAGAAGCAAAACTGAAGTTGCATGGGCAATCAGTCATGAGTCATTTCCTAACTTTCAAGTGTTTGACTCTACTATTTAAATAACTTTCTTTTGGCATAGAAAAAACTACATCGTTTCATAATCCCCCGCCCCCAGAAGATAGGTAAAAACAATGTTTTGTGCAACTGTAACGACCCTCCCCCTATGACACATCATCATTAAGGCTACCTTTTAGTCACGGGTATTTTTAGTAAAAGTCATGGACAGGTCATGGGCAGTAAACAAAAATTCACAGACCGTGACCTGTCCTTGACTTTTACAATATACCCCTAACTAAAACGGCGTCCTGGGACCCTTGCTGGTGCCGGGAGCAGGGGAGAGGGCTTTTGGGGCTGGCAGGCTCCCTACCCGTCTCTGACCAGCATGTCCCTGACGCTCCTAGGGGGAGGGGAGGCCAGGAGGGCTCCACACGCTGCTCCTGCTACAAGCGCTGGCTCTGCAGCTCCCATTGGCTGGGAACGGCAGCCAATGGGAGCTTCAGGGGCAGCACCTGTGGGCGCAGGCAGTGCGTGGACCCCCTGGTCACTCTGCTAGGAGCTGCAGGGACATGCCGGTGGGAGCCGGGTGGCTCCCCTCCCCCAGGGAAGCGCCACCCTGCACCCCAACTCTCTGCTCCCTCCCACACACCCAAACTGCTGCTGCTGGCCGCTGTAGAAGTCATGGAGGTCACAGAAAGTCATGGAATCCATGACTTCTGTAACCTCTGTGACAGACACACAGCCTTAATCATCATCAGGGTTTGACCCCCAAACTTTCAGCACCTCAGCACAGGCTGCTATCACTTCAGCTACCAGACTAACTATCCTTTGGGGGGGGGGGGGGGAGGGTTAGCATTGGCTTGCTAAACTCAGGATTGTGAGTTCAATCCTGGAGGGGGCCATTTAGGGATCTGGGGCAAAAATCTGTCTGGGGATTGGTCCTGCTTTGAGCAGGGGGTTGGACTAGATGACCGCATGAGGTCCCTTCCAACCCTGATATTCCATGACTCTAATTACAGGCAGGTTAGCTGGCAGCAGCAGAAGGTGGTTATTCCAAAGGAAAAATGGGCATCTGGCATCATGAGCTGGGTGCAGTGGGCTATGCTGTGCCCAGTTCTGCTCTCTCTCTCTCACACCCCGCTCCGCAAGAAAGGAGGGGCTCCTGTTCCATATGGGAGTAGGGGATGGGCTGCTGGAGCCATGTACTGGGCCTGAGGGGCTTACCCTGATGATGATTAAGGCTGTGTGTCTGTCACAGAGGTCATGGATTCCATGACTTTCTGTGACCTCCATGACTTCTACAGCGGCCAGCAGCAGCAGTTTGGGTGTGTGGGAGGGAGCAGAGAGTTGGGGTGCAGGGTGGCGCTTATCTGGGGGAGGGGAGCTACCCGGCTCCCACCGGCATGTCCCTGCATCTCTCTCTGTGTTCCCCTAAAAGTAAGGGTTGTTCATGGCTGATGAGGGAAAAATATGGGACAGAGTCATGTGCCAGCTCTGGGAGTATACTGGAAGTGGTGGCTCCCAGTCCAGCTCTTCCACAATTGTTGCCACAATAGCTGCTCTTGCAGCTCCTAGGCATTCCCAGTACAGTGTATGACTGTGTTGCTGCTTCAGCGGCGACTTGGGCTGAACTCTTTAGAATGTTTGTGTGCAGTTATTATTTTGCCATGATGCCAAAGTTTTCCTGTGGAACGCAAACAACTGAAGGGAAATGGTGATTTTTAAATAGTCTATAAGTCAGTTAAACCTGATTGAAATTTCAAAGGCCTATTGCAAACAACAGACATTCAAGCGTCTCAAAAAAGTAAAAATAAAAAAACCCAAGCAACTTTTATAATGCACTAGGCAACTAATCATATGGGTTGCTTCCAGCTCCCCCTGAAATAAAACAAGAAACCATGAAAATAACCATCACAGGCAATCAGGGCTAAATTCTCTCGCCAATATGCAGCTTGATTAAAGTGGGCGTTATTCTGGAAAGTCTCTAGGCCGGATATAGAATCTTCCCAGTCCCGCATCTGGCTGATCTCCAAGCTGCAATAACCCATGGAAGCGCTGCATCACACTCTGTAAGGGACTATGGCCAATCATCTAAAAGCCCTTTTCCACACTTACTGCTCCTGGGGTATGTCCACATAGCATCTGGAAGCGTGCCTTCCCCAGGTAGGCAGATTCACGGTAGCGCTGGTTAAGCTAGTTCAATTAAAATAGCAATGTGGATGTTCTTGCACAAGTGACGGCTTGGGCTTGCTGCCTTAGTCCAAGCCTGCCCAACCCTGAAGGTCTGAACTCAGGTGGCTAGCCTAAGCTGCATCCCTGCCGCAACATCCACACTGCTGTTTTAAGCGTGCTAATTCAAGCAGGACAAAGGTGAGTATGTTTGCCCAGGCCGGGAGGCAAACTTCCAGCTGCAACGCAGACATGTCTATGTAGCAGAACAACCCAGGGCTTTCCATGGCCTTTATTTGGGCCATATGATTTGGCTCTTAAAGTCCTTCTACATTGATTATTAAATGTAAAATTAAAATGATAAGTTTAAACGTATCATCTTTTTTCATTAAAATTTGAAGTCACCTTTTCTGTTTCTAATTGTAATTGAGAAACCATATGGGTTTTTAATATTTATATTTTAATTCTAGGCAATCATATATATCAATATTAGCTCTTAAAAAATAATATGCTGAAAGTACACAATGGTAGGACTAAACAATACTTTGAGTATATGACATTAGAATACCAAAAACACAAAAAGAAAAAAAGCAGATCAAATTATTTAGAATGAATGGATATATTACTATGAAAAAGATAATTAATTTTGAAAAGTTTAAAAAAAATCCTTTCAATTAAGTGAATATAAAATTATTTATTTTGCCTTTGAATTGCAGATATGATGTTGTTGTTGTTGTCATCGTAGTATTTATTTATTAAGGTTCTACAGCAAAGGTTGCCGATCTCTGCTCTACAGGGTCAATATGTTAGGATTTGAGTTCCAGGTAGGGGGTTGGAAGGGCACTCTCTCTCTCTCTTTTTTCAGGGTGGGGGGGCCTTATTTAAAGTGTGTATACGTGTACATATACAAACTGTGTACTTTTGCATTACAGATATACTGTAAGTGCATAATAAATTAGGCAGTCCCAATTTCAGCCTCAGTACTAGTTCTCACACATAGATAAAGATCGTTTTCCTTTTCTACCTACCAATATCTATTTTTTTCTAAATCCTCTATTTCCTCTTTTTGCCTTAGGGATGGCATCATAAACAGCAGAAACAGGTATGGACGCCTTTCTGCCAAGTTTGCTTACTCTAGGTATTTGCACCTCAGACTGCATTCATTTCACCTTACAGAGCACCACTGCATTCTTGGCATGCAAAATTTAATTTGGATAAGAGAGACTGCACATTCAAATATATGCAAAGGTGAATATAAATCCCCCCATTGACAAGTAGTAAATTCCCACCTCCCCAGCGACTAGGGTTGCCAACTTTCTAATTGCAGAAAACCGAACACCCTTGTCCCACCCCTGCCCCGAGGCCTTGCCCCTGCTTACTCCATCCCCCCTCCCGCCGTTGCTTGCTCTCCCCCACCCTTGCTCATTTTCACCAGGCTGGGGCAGGGGATTGGGGTGCAGGAGGGCGCTCTGGGCTGGGAGGTGGGGTCAAGGGGCATGGAGTGTGGGCTGAGGGGTGGAGCCGAGGGGTTTGGAGTGTGGGAGGGAGCTCCGGAATGGGGCAGAGGGTTGGGGTGTATGTGTGTGTGGGGGGGGTGAGGGCTCTGGGATGAATTTTGGGGTACAGAAGGGGGCTCCAGGCTGGGGTCAAGAGGTTCAGAGTGTGGGAGGGTTAGCTCTGAGATAGGATTGGAAGGGTGAGGGCTCGGGGGGGAGCAGGGATGATGGTTTTGGAGTGCAGGATGGGGCTGTGGTCTGGGGCTGAGGGGTTCAGAGTGCGGGAGGGGGCTTAGGCAGGGGGTGTGGGAGGGGGTTCCGAGCTGGGGCAGGAGGTTGGGGCGTAGGGGGGGGTTCGGGTTCTAGGTGGTGCTAACATCAAGTGACCCTGGCATTTCCCAGGGACGGAGGAAGTCTGCCTAGCTCCTGGGAAGTGGCATGTCCCTGTGGCTCCTAAGCAGAGGGGCAGCCAAGGGGCTCTGCCCCCTGCCCCCCTTGCAGGTACCACCCTCTCAGCTCCCATTGGCCCATTCCTTGGCCAATGGGAGCTGTGGAGCCAGCGTTCAGTGCGCCGTCTGTGGGCAAGGGCACCACGCAAAGCCCCTCTGTCCACCCCTCCGCCTAGTAGCCGGAGGGATATGCTGGCCACTTCCTGGGAGCCACACAGAGTTGGGCATGGAACCTGCCTGCCCCACTGCAGCCAATCGGAGTTTTAGCGGCCTGGTCAGCTGTGCTGACTGGAGCTTCAAGAGTCCCTTTTCGAGTGGGCGTTCCAGATGTAAATCTGATGCCTGGCAACCCTACCAGCGACAAGGCCAGCACACACACCAAGGCCAGCACACACACACACACACTCTGCAGTGACAGGCCGGGCCTTCATCCTAGTTGCCAGTCTCTCCCCACTACACCACTATGACAAACTGTCTTCCACTACCCCTTAACAGCTGCAGAAACTAATCCAGCCCCCATAAAATATACATAAATGTGTATGTTTCAACAGCAATCAGATGGCTCATTCAAATGCATTTGACTCTGTGACTAAATTACAAAATCAAATCTATGCAAGTACATAATATGGAATGTGGCCTATAGTCATATATTAACATGTATGGAAGTGTGCCTATCTAAAGAGGCAATCTTCTTATATTTGCTGGGGCACTTAGTTTTGGGAGGAGCTGTGTATTGGAAAGGTTTCTTCAACTGGGAGATGGATAAGAGTGTAGTCAGGAAGGAAAGTAGGGAAAACTGGGCAGCTAGGATTAGTTGGCTGGGGATAAGCATATCATTTTCTTTCTTCTTTCCTTTTATAGAAATACAATATAAAAACTACATGAAGAAAGCTACAGTACATTTATGCAATGATAAAGCTGAAACTAGAAATGCACAGCAGTGACAAAACTCCAAAGTTAAGGCTCCTAATAGCATTAGTTACATTGCACATATATATATGACCTTTAAAATCATAAATGGTACTCCAAAAATACTAAAGTACATATGTACCATGTACAGTTGTGTCTGTTAACATCTCTGTATGTATCTTAAATTTGGATTTTTTGTTACTTTTCTACTTTAAAATTCTCCTCCCTAAGGTTTCATCAGCACAGGGGGTTGAAATTAGTTATTTACTGTTTTAGAGATGTAGTTTCTAATTTTTAAAAATCATGTAGTCAAATTAATCTTTTTTTTCTTGAATAACATTACTCACTTGTTCCACCCCCAGGACTAGTAAGAACCAGTGAAGGATGTGGAGCTTCCATGCTTTTATGAAGTGTAGCCACAGCAATAATTTTCCGTTTATGGATGCATAGCTTAGTGACATCTTCATCTGCTTTAACATCTTCAGCAGTTCTCTGTTTCACAGCAGCTCCAGGATCAAAATTAAATACCTGAAAAAATAATCCTAATATTAGATACATTCATAACAAAAGGTAGCAAACTCCAAAAATATACCTAAACTGGAAATGCAATCAGGTTAAAACTAAATGTGCCTTAGTTCCTTAAATAATCTCCCTCACATGTCTTACATTTCATGGTACATCAGCCTTTTAGCATGTTTTGGAGGATCTCTTGCCTCACCCCTAGACTGTCCTAACATCTCCTTTATTGGATGCTGCTGGCGATCCCACCACTCCAGCTGCAGAAAGAGCCTGCTGAATCCAGACAGTGGTGGGTGATACACACCTTCTTGTTTTTCCTGCTTCCACCATGGAGGGTTGGGTCCTCTCTCACTTCCACCCATCTCCTCCTTTCTCTGTCCACCCAACTAGGGGAGACTGATCGAGAAAATGAATTCCTAAAGCAGTTCAACTAGCCAGCCACTAATCAAGAGAGGACTGGGTTAGAGAGGGCACATGAAAGAGCACCATAGTTTTGGAATGATTAAAAAAATGAGTGGATGCCTAAGGCTGCTTGCAGTAGTAATGAGGCTACGTGGTAAGGGAAGATGGAGGGAAATAATTTACCACATTTCTCTTTTGAGGTGTGTGTTTCAGTGAGTGGTGGTGGGGAAGGAGAAAGAATCTATGTCCCAACTGCACTGCAGCATTGATTACTGTTAAACCAATGATAATTTTAAAGAAAACAGCTTTAGTGCACTATATATCCAGCTTAAAAAAAAAAAGAGATCCCATAGGTGGCTGGGATTAAGGACAATAGTGTACAATCATACACTAATATCAGTATTATGATTTTCAGGATTTTACCATTACTTGACCTAATTTCCAGATACTATATGAAAGGTACTCTTATATAGCTCTTTATTGCATGTATATATATATATATAATGAATATAATGAAGAGCTATATAAGAGGGGTGGCATTCAATGTATATTAATAATTTATATTTTATAAGCAGAAAACAAATAAATTATGGGCCAGAACCCAAAGGTGTTGAGAATCCTACAGAAGGTGCCGAGTGTCATCAGCTTGCCTTGAAACTACTATATTAGTCAGTTTCATTTCCTGGTTCTCATACACTAGAACAATGCTATTGCGTTACGTTTCCAACACTACAAGCAAATGTTTAAACAAATGAAAAATTTAAAGAAAAATAAAATCATGAAAAATATTTGTATTAATATTAGGTTTTATACTCCCACTGCCAAGACTCCTTTCCTCCAACCAACCAACCTCTGTACAAAAACAAAAATATCCTATATTTTGGATCTAAACAGCATAATATGTCCTCATAAGCGTACCATTTAAATAGGAATAAAATTATGGCATGGCAGAAATAATGACATAATAATTTATTTGATAGGCACTGTAGCATACACATTTAAAGCTACTTTTTACCTTGGGAAGAATGAGAGGACATTCCAAGCCACATTTGCAGGTTCCATCAGTCAACAGGTATGTCTTAACCTGCTCCAAGCAGGATAACAAAGACCCACTGGGACTGTAAAGGAATAATATAAATGAATTAATATTTTTAGTTAATGGTTTCAATGTACAGTTATGTGAAAAATAAAAAAAATTAAGATAGTAAATGGTTTACATTTTTATTATGTTTGATAGCTTGTTTTTCCATCAGGAGTATTTTATTGGTCAAAATCACACTTCAGAAAAAAAATGCAGATGCAAAGTTGTTTGTGCCAGCCACATTATTTCTTAGAAACCCCCTGATTTTAATGCAATAACAAAAAGGTGGCCCTACCCCCCACAAGGTAATCAAATTTATCAGTATTTATTTATTCATATTGCAGTAATACTTTAAGGCCTCAAGCAGAATTAGGGTCCCATTGCACAAACACACTTATGGCCCTGTTACAATATAAGATCCACAGGTGGACTGTAGCAACCACATAGATTCCCTACTATGAAGTCAATAGAGCTCCAAGAAGGTGCAGCAGTACACCTGCACACTGTACTTCACCTGATCAGACCCTAATTTAAGGATGGATGTCACAAGAGGATACATAGGCCAGTTAAGTGTACATCTTGATTTTGCTGAAACTAAGTTTACAAGCAAGCGATGTTACTCCAGGAGGACAGTCGTTATATATTTTTTGTGCTTATTATAGGTTGGCTTTTTATTAAACACGGAGGCCCAAACCTCTTTTTCTGATAAACTGGACAATTACTACACACTTGGGGTTCTATAACTCTCTAAAGAAGATCGTTGTTTCCATAACCAAAAAAGAAATCATGTTCTATCCAGACCAGTAATCCATGAAAGGAGGAAAGATTGTATGACTGAGGTCTCTGCTCCCAGGCTGCTCTTTGTTACTTGGTTGTCTAAGCTTTTTATTAAGAAAAGACTAACATTACTAGAGTGGGATGGCTGAATTTTTGGTGAATAAAAGAGTAAAGAGCCAACTATAAATAAAACTCCTATTTTGAACAAGCCAACAAACCAACCCTCTCTACAACATTGATATTTGGATCTATGAGACAGCCAGAATTCAAACATTTAAAACAGATACATGAACAACTAATTTTAGACAATAAAAATATTAAGCTACACTCAGGGTCAACAACTGCATATGACATTTCTATATGACAGAGGTTTAAATCATTAATTTTTCTTTTGAAGCTGACTGGAGCATTCCAATTTATTTATGAAATAATTAATTAAACTTAACAATACTTTAAGTTTTTGTATATAACACAATCATATAAGATCTGAAGTGCATGGGATGTTAAACTTTTAGATTAAAGTTTCATGTGAAGAAAAATAAAATTAAACAGTAATTTAAAAAGCATACAACAAAGGTATGAGGTATAAAAGTTAGGTTGGAAAGAAAAATGCTTCCGCCTCTAAACTGAAACACTCTAAAACAGCTCTTACTCCTCTGAAAAGACTCAGGCATAATTTTACTATAGGATGATTAAAGCAAGATCCTCTCATTATTACTTCTTCACTCAACAAGTATTATCCCTAGTTTTCAATGTTGTCTCTGGAATTCCAGAACTAACTAGTCACGTAGCGCTAAATGGAACCGTTACAATCTGTTCTGAATAAGCACACCACGGAACAAATTGTCACTTAGGTTACATCTACACTGCTGAGTTAATTTAGGTTCTTATTCATGTGTTGCCCCAACCCCCACTCTTGTCCATATACAAAACCCTCTCACCTGAGTTTAGTGGTGCTTTAAATACAGATTAGTTGGCACAGTTGGGGGTATGAGTTAGCTCTAAGGCATGGAGGCCAGGAAAACATTCAAGAGCTTACGTGGGATCTCTTGTAGGTCCTCCACTGGTATCTTAAGGAAACTGGCTACATGTCTTAGCAGACCTTGAAAGCTCTTGTAATCATCTGGGTGAGAAGGTACAGATGGGATGATAGTAGCTGGCATCATCTGATATTGAGCCTGAGGCTGCTCCTCCTCAAATAGTTCCTCGGGGAGATCAGATTCATGGGCTGAAAACTTAGACTCTGTAGCTTTCCTGGGATGGTGTAAGGGAGGAGGTTCTCACCCACAGAAGTCATGCAGAAGTGAGACATCTTGAGTAGTGAAGACAGGACAATGTTGGAACACTACAAGCAAAAGAGTCTGGGGACCAGGAAGAAGGATACTAGGGTATATGCCTTCACTTATACCCCCTACGAGATCTAAACATGTCTGAAGCCCTTGACACTTCCTCGTATTCATAAGGTTCAAAAAAGGGGGTCCCATGGAGAATATACAGGGGATCCCTCCATGCTGTGTTGGGAATCTGAAGATGAAAAAAAGCATTGTAGATCTGAAGGGCAGTGAGGAGCTGCCAAAGCTGGGGTTGTAGGTTGCATTATAGTAAGTTGAGAGATAACAATGCTTAGCCAGGAGCTCAGTGCTGATGAGGTAGAGGGCATTGCTATCATAGTGGCAATGTTTAGATCTGTGGAGTGCAGTGGAGAACACAACTCATCTAAGACCTGAAGATCCCTCAGTACCACATACTTCCTTGGTACTGAGAGAAGTGATCCCGTAAACCTTGGGGTGGGAGCAGACAGCACTGGGGTTCACAGTACTGATGAGTCTAGTTTCACACACTCATGCTGAAGTGAGCAGCACCAAAGAGACTAGTACCAATGGTACTGGTACCATAATAGCCAGTGCTAAAGTGCTCAGCGCTGAGGTAGCTCCTGCTGCTCTGGCCTCAGTAACAGACACAGGTTAACTTTCAATCCTAAAGCGGTGAAGGAGTCCCGATACCATGCTCCTAGGGAGCTCAGCGTGTGGAGACTCCTTTCATTGGGAGCAGTGGGGTGACCTGAACTTCGTTTTTACTGGAAATTCCCAGGTGGCATTTGCCTTTGCTTTTCTCAGAGGGGTGATGCTCCTTCTTCTCTGAAGACTTAGCTTTAACAGTCCTACCTACATCCAAAGCTGGTCTTTGAAATGAAGCCTGGGAGCCAGAACTCACAACTCTTGCATCTGAAGAAGTGAGGTTCTTACCCACGAAAGCTTATGCTCCCAGTACTTCTGTTAGTCTCAAAGGTGCCACAGGACCCTCTGTTGCTTTTTACAGATTCAGACTAACACGGCTACCCCTCTGATACAGAACTCACAGAGGCACTTCTGGACAGAGATGAAACTTCTTGAGAGTTGCCTGCCCTACCCAGATCAGACCCCAGACCAACAAAAAACAAAAAAATGTTTAGACATGCCCTCTTGCCTTTTGAAGTCTTCTTAGAAAAGGACTTGCACACCAAGCCTTGTCAGGGATATAGGCTCCCCAAGACAAAAATGGGAACTGATATTTCCCATTGTTTAATGGAATTGCCACAGCACAAGAATGGCACAATACTTAGAGTTGGACAACTTTGTATGGGGCATCTCTAAGCCCCAGGACTGGGAAGACGTTCCTGATAAGATTTAAAAAAAAAAAAAAAAAAAAAAAAAAAAGGAAGGATGGAAGGTAGGTAAAACTTCCAAAACTTAAAAAATAATCAAAAATCTGTCAAGAGGTAACTCTCTTAACTAACCATACCTTTCAATAACATACAGAATCATCTACAAGAGACTGTGAAAAATGTTGCACCCAGATGCAGACACTAAGAAGTTCCATTACATAGTCATGGGAAGTAAGAGGAACTGAGTGATGGTTGAGCCCACTCCAGCATTTCTAACCTTGGTATGGGGGCACGAGGACAGTCAGGTTACATGAGTGGCCCTAAAGGAGACTGCTGGCCAAAACACTCTGACCTCAAATGCCTGGAGTGTATGCACCCCCAGAATGGACAAGCACGTGAAGCAGCAGCAAAAATTTGGATGCCTCCTGTTTATGGCTGACGGAAAGGAACTTAGCGTGGCTGGGGCTGTGGTCTCTTGCACTGTATTAACTCACCTAACATCTGGATCTGCAAAACAGTATTGTACATGGCATACAGAAAGTTGGGACAACTGTGGCCAGGAGCTGGAGAGCTGCAGAAGCAGTTCTTGATGTTTACAGCTATTACAGGGATTATCCTCTTAACTTCCTTGCACAAGGAAGTTTAGAAAAGATGTAAAAACAATGGATATTTGAAACAAGACTTGTGGTTGGGAGGAAGCGGTAAACGTGGTATATCTTGACTTTAGTAAAGCTGTCTCGCATGGCCTTCTCATAAACAAACGCAGGAAATAAACCTAGATGGTGCTACTATAAGGTGGTGCATAACTGGTTGGAAAACCATTCCCAGAGAGTAGTTATCAGTGGTTCAGTCATGCTGGAAGGGTATAACAAGTGGGGTCCTGCAGGGAACAGTTCTGGGTCTGGTTCTGTTCAGTATCTTCATCAATGATTTAGATAATGGCAGAGAGAGTACACTTATAAAGTTTGTGGACAATACCAAGCTAGGAGGGGTTGCTAATGCTTTGGAGGATAGGATTAAAATTCAAAATGATCTGGACAACCTGGAGAAATGGTCTGAAGTAAATAGGATGAAATTCAATAAGGTCAAATGCAAAGTACTCTACTTAAGAAGGAACTATCAGTTGCACACATACAAAAAGGGAAATGACTGCCTAGGAAGGAGTACTGCAGAAAGGGATCTGGGAGTCATAGTGGACCACAAGCTAAATATGAGTCAACAGTGTAACACTGTTGCAAAAAACAAAGTGAACATCATTCTGGGATGAATTAGCAGGAGTGTTGTAAGCAAGACACAAGAAATAATTCTTCTGCTCTACTCAGCACTGATTAGGTCTCAACTGGAGTACTAGGTCTGGTTCTGGGCACCACATTCCAGGAAAGATGTGGACAAATTGGAGAAAGTCCAGAGAAGCGCAACAAAATGATTATAGGTCTAGAAAACATGACCTATGAGGGAAGAAGGAAAAAACTGGGTTTGTTTAGGGTGGAAAAGAGAAGACTGAAAGGGGACATGATAACAGTTTTCCAATACATAAAAGCTTGTTACAAGGAGGAGGGGGATGAATTGTTCTTCTAAATCTCTGAGGATAGGACAAGAAGCAATGGGCTTAAATTGTAGCAGGGGAGGTGTAGGTTGAACATTAGGAAAAACTTCCTGTCAGGGTGGATAAGCACTGGAATAAATTGCCTAGGAAGGTTGTGGAATCTCCACCATTGGAGATTTTTAAGAGCAGGTTAGACAAATACCTGTCAGGAATGGTCTAGATAATACTTAGTCCTGCCATGAGTGCAGGGGACTGGACTAGATGAAGTCTCAAGGTCCCTTCCAGTCCTATGATTCTATGATAAATCTAAGAAGACTAAGGCAAAAGAGGTAAATGTAAAATATTTTGAGTTTGTATTAAGTGGTCTGAATAATAAAAAATGTATGTGATGTTATATCTGACATAGTTTCAGCTATAAAAATCTATGTGAACAATTCAAAACCACAGAAAAATAAGCAGCAGCATAGAATTATTCATGCTACTTTATATCAGCCCTAGTTAAAAAAGTACAGTAATTAAAACTGGATACTGGAATTTTTAAAACAAAGCAGCAACAAAAAATGAACGATAGGCCAAATTCTCTGCTGGTCCAACCTGGAACAGCTCAGCTGATTTAGACAGAGCTGCACCAATTAACACCAGCAGAACATTTGGTCTAATATTTCCAGAAGGAAAAATACATAAAGTTACTGTATATCATCAGGAGAGTCACTGCCTTAAACCAGCTTTCTGTCATTATCAAAATAAATAAATAACTAAATAAATAATAAAAAGAGCACAGAATTTACATAATCCTCACCTGATATAGAGCACTCCATTTTGATCCACTCGACGTTGCCAGCCAACTGGAACTTGTACTGCTGGCGGACCTCCATCTTTGTCCCCTCCGTCACACTCCTTTCCGCCATTCATTTTTCTGTTTCTGCTTATGACTCTTCAAAGATATCAACAGTAAGATGATATCCTTATATTACATGTCATTATGGCCGTCAAAAGAAGGCCATTCAATACATCTTTTCCCAGATTGTACAAAGTGCATTGGGAGGCTCCAGCTCAATTTGGAACCAAGGCCTTAAAATTTGCCATTTTTTTTGCTAATGAGTCAGTTTCCCATTATAATGCACATTAAATATGCAATGTTTATTATGTATTCATAAGGATGAACTACATGGGTAAAAATGAATGCTTCCAATTTAGGAAAATCATAATTCACCAATGCTCTATTACCTGTCAGAAAGGGGAGGGGGGGGGTGAATTTTTTAGTTTGACAGCATGACTCCAAGCTTGATGACTGTCTAAGATAACTTGTATTTTGTGAGAGCTAGTCTCATTTTTACAGATATGAGTCAGAGTTAATACCTCCAGGTATTACACCCTTTATATGCCACATTCTTTTTGCTTTCTCTTTATCTTCCACTCATTATCCAAGGTGCTGAGGGTATCTTCCTGTGATTCTTTCATGACTTCACAATTCCAATGAAACAACCTGAAAAAACACATAGCTGTGTAAAACACATGCAGCTAAACAAATGTGCAATAAAATGATCTGAAAATTCAAATACCATAAGCCACTTATTTACTCACAAAATCATGCCTTGGGTGATGAGAGAAACTGTTACTCACTAATATACCCCATCTATTTAAGGCGCTCAGAATCAAACCTTTAGCACTTAAAGAAATTTTCAAGTAAACCTTAGAGGAAGTGTAAACTTGCAAATGTATATCGTTTACATATAAATGCTACTGAAGTATTCACATATTAAATCTAAGAGTGTGCGATGTTAGTCACTAAAAGGTTAACACGCAATTTGGATCAATGAAATAGCCCACTTTAACTCAATGGTAGTACAGAAGTATTCTACTATAAGTTACAACTGAACCATTTGCCTTAATGACTTAAAAAAACTTATTTCTAAAATGGAATTTAATTAAATGTTTTTAAACTGAAAAATTACTGCAGAATAGGCTAATATATTTGAGCTTTAATTCTACCCAGGTAATCAAACCAAAAAAAATCATAGCAAAAAGTAAGACAGCATCACTTGATTTCTCAGTGCAGATGTGGTATCCTAGTTTGCACGTTCTTCTGCATGATCTCATCAGAGCACCTACTGAACTGCCTGATTGGCACAGGAAAGTAATAAACTTGTCGCATAACATTATATTGTATGAGTAAGCCCTATTAAATATGTTCACAATGACATGAACTCCTGTTATCTCCCCAAAATGAAGACATACAAGTATTTCAAAAAGAATTAACTCTCTAGAAAGCAAGTTTTATTAAGGTGAAGCTGAATAGGAAAGATTTAGTTCAAAATATACTGTAAAAGCTATAAAAATAGTTCTAGAAATCAAAAGGTAAGACATTGATGAATCTCCATAGCAGTAATGATGCTGTTAGAGCTTTTATTTTGAATTAGTTTAATGCTATATCTGCTCTATCTTTCCTCTTGCTAACTATTATTTTTCAAATACAATACTTTGTCTATTGAACCAGCTGATTGTAACAGGGAATGTGCTTCAAGAGAGAGAGATTTCAAATGTACTGCATTTAAAACATCCTATGCTAGTTCAACATTAAGGTTACAGAGAGAGAGAGAGAGAGAGAGAATGCAAAAATTAAAATTTCCTACACCAACACCGTCTTGTCTATAATGCAAATATTTTGTGATATATACTTAAAAGCAAAGCAGTTATATATTAAGCTATGGATTTAACAAGAAAAACAGAACAATCCACCTCCCACAAACAGAACATTGAGCATATACATCCTATAGAAACACAGACATTGCTTGTATCATATGGGTTTACTTAAGCAATGCACATTCTTTGAACTGTGCTATTTTTACATATGAACATCAAGAAGTTTACACTTTCTTTCTTTCTTTCTAAGACCCTTGTGTGATATTTACTAGAATGGCGTGATCTAGAAGGACAAGGATGCAGGCTGGACACTGTCTTGGTTAAGGTTGCAGAGACTTGGGAGTAAACCTTCAGTTGGGATAAGGGAGCCAGATGCTGGTTTTGGGACTTGCTCCTCAGCCATGAAGAAGGCCCAAGGAATAGCTTGTAATCTTGCACTGAAGGAATCCATTTAATATTTCCCCCACTCTGGAGGTCCCTTATGGGGATCTAAGCCTTGAAAACACACAGAATTTTAAATAAATACAAGTTTGGTGGAGAATAAGGGGCTTAAAGATTGGTCAGGGAAGGTCCTGGTTAAAAGACAAAAGTCAGGCTAAATCAAACTGCTTCTTCAAACCTCATGAGTTGCCCAACATATGCAGGGCATCTTGCCTGAAGCATGCGCCTCTTGAGTTTACATTTTGAACTGTAAATGCATGCCTTTTAAGTAACATAGCTTATTTTATTACTAAACTGCGAGGTCTTACAAGCGCCAGTGAACACAGAGAAAGGATACAAAGGAATAGAGAGATTAGATACATGGGCAGGAAATAAATGTAAAAACGTGGAAAATTTTATACTAATTTATCTGATGAATAATAACCCACAGATATTCAAATTATAGGGAGAAGCCTAGGATTTAGGTGTCCGGTATCTTCAGCAGTGCACTCTCAGATGAACGTCTCTGCCTTTGGAACTTCCTACCTGCCACTGCCCATACAAGCCTGAAGGTGGAGGACTACAATGGAATTGATCTAGGAGTCACCATGAAGGTCATACAGAGACTTCAGCTGACACAACATGCAGCCTCATGTCTCTTTCAGAACTATATGTCAACAAGCGCATATTACATGTCCTGCCATGCACTACACTGATTTACCACCCGATATCAGACCTTTTTCAAGATCCTGGTCTTCCTTTACAAGTCCCTCAATGAGAAATAACTTGGAAGCTACATATATAACCTACTGACATTGCAATGATGGACAAATATACTGCAGCTGATGGAGCCTAAGATGAGCTTCATGGAAGTCAGAAGCAGAGCTCTGCACTATAAAATTCTCTTCCACCACAGATCAGATTGAACTCATATCTTGTCACTTTCAGAGTTCAATATCTTCTCTCTTCTTTTCACAGATCTTTCCTTCCTATCCCACCAATACAGGATGCTACCAAAGAGCATGAAGACACTTCTCTCTCTCTCTCCAAGAGTTCATTCACTGCAATTTTAAATGCTATAACTGAGGGAGCAGCAGAGATTATAGTCAAACAACTAAAATATAGTCAAACAACTTGCCTAGTGTCAGACAACAATAGACCTATCTTTTAATCTCCGTATTTGGCAATCAGAAACCATGGTGATAGGCACATTAGAAATACATGGATATGATAGACTAGATAGAGTTTGGCAAAGTGCAGGTCACACCGCAAGACTTTTTTGTGCAGTCAAGATTTAGCGGAACATTATTTTATTTTATTTTTGTTTGTTTGCTTTGTTCTGATTAGTTGGATGTCTTAGGTCAAGTCAGTTTTTATGAAGAGCAAGACTGAGTTAGTTTTTAGCTCTGTATATTATTACTATGTGTACTTTTGTTATAGCTTCTGTATTAGACAGTGAAATAAGTCTATTTCAGTTAGAATTAACTTTGTATAATAACATAAAAAATCATCCAAATTTAATTGGGGGGAGGGATAGCTCAGTGGTTTGAGCATTGGCCTGCTAAACCCAGGGTTGAGAGTTCAATCCTTGAGGGGGCCACTTAGGGATGTGAGGCAAAATCAGTACTTGGTCCTGCTACTGAAGGCAGGGGGCTGGACTTGATGACCTTTCAAGGTCCCTTCCAGTTCTAGGAGATGGAATATCTCCATTTATTTATTTATTTGCCACATTGAAGCACATGGGATAAATATTAAGGAGAACTGCCATCTCTCACCCTGCTAATAGGACTACTTCGCTTCCTCATGTTGCTATTGAATGTAACCATATTGGATCCACTACCAGGAAATTATAGACAATATTTGAAGATATAGTTCAAGTTATTTTTAAGTAACCCTATTTTATTGGTTTTGCAATGTATTGTATCAGCTAACACTGATCAATACCATGCTATTTAAAAACAGCTAGTGTTGATCAGATCAGCCATTTCCTATTATCATATTTTTCAAGCCATGTATAAACAGTGAGAGTAATTTGCATAACTGCCTGCATAGAAATTTTAAAAATATTTTTAGCGTGTACAGTAAGGAGGCACAAAATGCTTGTTTCAGTCAAGAATATCTTTTTTAGACTAAGGCTTCTTTCTGTCAAGCCTTTTGACCTTGAGAAATGTTCAAGGCTGAAGGATATGCAAACAGCAACAGTAGGATTTTAATAACACAAAAATAGGAGCATATGTATGATTTAAATACATAGGCCACATGGCATTGACATGTTAGTTTTTTTCAGATACAAGTATTGCATACAACATACTGCAGTGAAGGCCCTAAATAGAAAACACTGAACTGTGCTACTCAGCTTGGCAAACATGGGCTTCTGATCCTGCAATTTACTGCACCCGTGTGAAGCCAGTGACTCCACATGTAGTGAATTGCAGGAATAGGGCCTTGGTTCTTGTCTAGAAGATCTCATACACAGGAGCACATAACATTATAATTTCAATCTTTGACTAGTCACATGCATATGTCTGTGCATGTATATGTTGGGGAATGCTAGTGGAAAGTGTAATATACTACAGCAGCATTGTATGCATTTCCACTATATTAACTGTAATGATAAATTATCAACAATTATTTATTGTAGCCATTACACATTACTATCAATGTATAATTAATAAAAATAAGCAGCTGACATGAACATTTTTGTACAAATCTTTCATTAGCCACATTGGTGTGGTGGCAATCTTCAATTATTTTATTATGTAGAACCTATAATAAGATATGCATGATACCAGAAATTTACATTTTAAACATCTGATCTTACAAAGTGTTGATCACTGCCAAAGCAGCACTCAGCATATCCCTAGTATCAAGCCTTCAGGCAGGCAGTAAAAAATGATAATGAAGTCCAATGACAGACAAAGGAATGGGGGAAGAGATATAATTCAAATTGTTTAATCATGGCACACTTTTTTGGTCATAGATGCGTTTAATAAAAAACAACAACTGAATTATAGAATCATAGAAATGTAGGACTGGAAATGACCTTGATTGGGAACCTAGTCCAATCCCCCTGCACTGAGGCAGGACCAATTTTATTTAAACATCCCTGATAGGTGTTTGTCTAACCTGTTCTTAAAATCCTCTAAGGACAGAGACTCCACAACTTCCCCAGGTAATGTGTTCTAGCACTTAACTACCCTTGAAGTTTGGAAGTCTTTCCTAATGTCTAACCTAAATCTCCCTTGCTCCAATTTAAGCCCATTACTTCTTGTTCTGTCCTCAGTGGTTAAGGAGAACAAATTTATCACCCTCTTTATATCATTTTTTTTATTTAATTGAAGATAGTTATGTCCCCCACCCCGTCTTCTCTTCTCCAGACTAAACAAACCTAATTTTTTCAATCTTTCCTTGCAGGTCATGTTTTCTAGAACTTCAATAATTTTTGTTGCTCTCCTCTAGACTTTCTCCAATTTGTTCATATCTTTCCTGAAATGTGGCGCCCAGAAATGGACACAATACTCCAGTTGAGACCTTATCAGTGCTGAGTAAAGTGAAAGAGTTACTTTTCATGATGTTGTTTTTATAATCAATGTTATATGAAAGCACAGGGCAAAGGATTCTAGATGGATAGTTAGTTGTGCAGACCTAGACAAAAGCAGTAAGTTATTAGGAGAGAACTGAAGGAGGGGAAAGAAGGGCAGTGGCGTGGCATCACCACATCAGTAAGTTAGTGAACATTTTGGTGGTTCAATGTAGATTTCAATGCCAATAAGGATCAACAAGTAAATCATGGAATCAAAGAGAATGACAGCTTCCAAGGTGAAAGTGTGTCACCCACAGAATACGTGGCCTCGACCTAGCTTCTGAGATCCCTACTTTTCTCACCAACTCAGGGTCTTCTACTAAATCAACATCAAAAAAATGATTGCTCCTCCTGACTAGCAATTTTTTTTAAATATCTTGTCAAAAATCTCCATATACTCGCTCTATCCTAAGGTAATGACTCTCAGACATCAGGGCCACCCATTCTAATATGCATATTCTGTGCGTAACCTCTTAGCAAATCAAGAGATGGGGAGTTGCTCTTCTGTTTATGCTGTCCTATCTATCTTGAATGCTCTCTCCCTCTCCCCACACCAAGTCACTGCCTCTCCTTATACTGTGCTTTAAACCATTCTTTTTAGCTTTGTTTTGAAGTTAACTCAGGGAAATATGTTAAAAGATATTCATGTAAACACCATATAAAAACACTGTACTGGTATTTGTGTTATCACTTTCTAAAAAAAGCTTCCTCCAATTATTACTTTATGTGCTTTAGTTTTTAATAATCCATGTTCTTACTTTTTTGTAATTCTGCATTTTAGGATGTACGAAACCTGCCCCTCTCCATGCTATGTAGTCAATGCTTCCAAATAAAACATTATCAGTTCTTTTTAAACCCATAGTAAAATGGGAAAATTTAGTGCAAAACAAAAAGTAATTTAGAAACTAAAAACAACAGTCTAAACTTGTGCATTATCACAAAACTACAAACATAATATTTATTTCACTGAGTTCAACTAGTAAGAGATAAACTCAGCTAATTAAATGTTGGTGACCTAATATATCCAAACTAGTCTATACAATTTAAAAAAACTAATAACTCCACGAATGTCCAAAGCATCTACTGTGCAGCCAGAGAAAGGATACTTATAAGACTTGATGGATGTTTGCTGACTTGTGTGTGTGCAGGAAACAGGGCTTGCTTTTTCTTGGAGAAGGGCCCCAGACTCTAGACTTAACTTTCGCAAGAACTAAGAGCATCCACAAAACTCCCACTTTATGATCCAAAGACAAACCTCACTTTTTTTATACTTTGCTTTCCCTTACAGAATTACTTATTAGTTTTCTTTATAACTAAAAACAAACACCACATGCACCTTTCCTTCCTGTGGGGAGAAGTTGAGAGAAAAATTTGACTTGCCTGAAAGTCAATTTATTTATTTTTAACATTGGAATAATTCTAGATAACACAGTGATGAGTGTCACATAAGAACACAGAACAACAAACAAACAGACTAACTACACGCTAACAAAATAGGAAATGCTCTTATAAAGCATAGCTCTGGGGATGGAAGCACAACAGCAATTTTTAGCTTCCCACAGTAAATAACTTGATGTTCAGGCTATGCAAAGTTAAAATGAGACCTCATTTGGCTATTACTTGCTAATTATTAATCTCTGTTTAAGTATTTCAAAGCAATTAATTAGGATTCTCAACTGTCATCTAATTAGACAACAATGCTTGTTGCTTTAATTTATGGAGTGTTTTTAATTTTTAAAACTCCGTATTCTGCTGACTAATGAGATTAATATTGAACATTTTGTGAAGTGCTATTTTCACTTAAGCAATTAACTTAATCACAACAAATGTGAGGATAAAGGTTTCCTCTCTCTCCTGATCTTACTTTGTTGTACTGAATTTTAGGAGTAAAGTATTGCTGCACATATAATGACATAATACATTACTTTCTATTTTGAGGGAGACCCCCCCCCCCGCGCAAACCGGCCCATAAATGGGGAAAACAAAGGTTAGACTGTGGCAATCTTAAATCTGAGCTATGATGAACTGCGGAGTTGAAATGATACATTTTTAAACTGCACCAGCTTGGCGTAAGGTTTGAACTACTGCTGCTTACTTTGTTATGATACTGGCCTCAACTGTATCAGTGTGTGAGCTCTGCTTTGTGCTGGTGCAGTATTTCCGCACTGGGGGTGGAAGGGGCAATAGTGTAACTACATTGGCCTAGTTGCACAGGTATGAATTTCCTTAGAGCAGACAGACTTTGATTTAACCATTCTGTAAAATGCAATAATGACATCCTGCTTCAGAAGGGTCTTATGTTTAATTCACTCATGTTCATAAAGAATTCCAAGATGCTTGAATGAAAGGTTCTATAGAAGTGCAAAATATAATAGAATACATTTTTTCCAATGTACATGGTATTCATAATGTCTTTAAATCAAGAATGGGATATCTTCCAAAAAATGTGATGTTAACCAGAAGTTATGGACTTGGTGCAGGAAGTAGGCGTGAAATTCTGTTGTCTGTGTTCATAGAATCATAGAAAGGTAGAGCTGGAAGGGACCTTAAAAGGTCATGTAGTCCATTCCCCCGTGCTGTGGAAGGACCAAGTACACCTTAACCATCCCTGACAAATGTTTGTCTGACCTGTTCTTAAAAACCTCCAATGATGGGGATTCCACAACCTCCCAGTAGTTACCTATCCTTAAAATTATAAAACTTTTCCTAAAACCCATTCTATATCTCTCTTGCTACAGATTAAGCAGATTACTTCTTGTCCTACTTTCAGTGGACCTAGAGAACAATTGATCGCCATCCTCTTAACAACAGCCCTTAACATATCAGGTCTCTCCCGTTCCCATTCTTCTTTTCTCAAGACTAAGCATGTCCAATTTTTTTTAACCTTTCCTCTTGTTGCTCTCTTCTGGTCTCTCTCCAATTTGTCCACATCTTTCTTGAAGTGTGGCACCAAAAATGGACATAGTACTCCAGCTGAAGTGGGACAATTACCTCCCATGCCTTACATATGACACTTCTAAAACACCGCAGAATTATATTAGCCGTTTTCACAACTGCACCACATTACTGACTCTCATTTAATTATGGTCCACAGTAACACGGGTTCTCAAACTTCATTGCACCCCGACCCCCTTCGGGCAACAAAAATTACTGTCTGACCCCAGAATGGGGGACTAATGCTTGAGCCCGCCTGAGCCCCACTGCTACTGGTGGGGTGGGAGGCAGGTGAGGGCAAAGCTGAAGCCCAAGTGCTTCAGTCCCAGGCAGGGGGCCTGGAACCTGAGCTCCTCCGCCCAGGGTCAAAGCCCTTGGGCTTCGGATACAGCCCCAGGCACTGGAGCTCGGGTTTCAGGCCCGGGCAAGTCTAAGCCAGCCCTGGCAACCCCATTAAAATGGGTTCACAACCCACTCTGGGGTCCTGACCCAGAGTTTGAGAACCTCTGCACTATAATATAGCCCCTAGATGGTTTTGGCAGTACTACTGCCTAGTCAGTTATTTCATATTTTGTATTTGTGCATTTGACTTTTCCTTAAGTGTATTTGTGAGACGGTGTTGAGGAACAGCAGCTGTACCAACACTCTCATTACTGTGTCACCAATTACATCGCCCCAGAGTAAACCTGAGAGGCACAGTTGTGCCAAATTGACAGATTGGGAATGGGATGGAGAGAACTCCAAGGCTAACTAACCTATTAGCCCAGATAGTAGAAAGGCATAGGAAGGAAAGGGAGGGTGGGGGGGGGAGTCTGGCGGCTTCTGAGAGTCAGAGCCAGGAGATATCTCTGAAAGGGAAGATACCTTCTGTCTCCACTCTCCTAGGCTGTGTGTGCTAAGGGGTCTATGCTATTATAAATACAATTCTGCACAATTTGTAAGGATGGTGGGGAGAACACTGTAAATAAATTGCAAAAGGTGTTTGACCAGAAAAACGTTTCTGAGTGGTTTGTGGTTAGAAAAGAGATAAGAGTTGGATGACACCCTGTCACTTTTAACTTTTCTTTATGGAATTTCATCTTGTTGACATCAGACCAATATATTTTCCAATATATCACGGTCATTTGCTCCCCAAAGTGCTTGCAACTCCTCACAGCTTGGTATCATCTGACAATATTATAAGCATAATCTCCACTCCATTATGAAAGTCACTAATGAAAATATTGAACAGTTCTAGACCTAAGATAGATCCTTAGAGATATCCTCCCAGCTTGAAAACAAACCACTGATAATTACTTTTTGAGTGTGGTTTTTCAACCAACTTTACATCCACTTTACAGTAATTTAATCTAGACCACATTTCTCAAGTTTGCTTACGAGAATGTCATGTGGGACGGTGTCAAAAGCTAAATCACGCCTACCACTTCCACACAGTAGGCCAGTATCCCTGTTGAAGAAGGAAATTAGGCTGGTTTGGGGCATGTTTTATTCTTCAGAAACTCATGTTGGTTACTTGTTATTTATTACTCTGTTATCCTCTAGGTACTAATTTATTGTTTGATAATTGATTAACAATTTGTTACAGTATCTTTCCAGGTATTGAAGTTAGCCTGACTGGTCTATAATTTCCTGGATCTTCTTTGCTCCCCTTTTTAAAGGCAGGTACTATATGTCTGCCCTTCTCCAGTCTTCTGGGACTTCATCTGTCCTCCAGGAGTTCTTTTAATTTAAGACAATTGCTAACGGTTCACAGATTGCTTCAGCTAATTTCTTACATACCCCGGGATGAATTTTCTCAAGCCCTCCTGACTTGATTACATTTAACTTATCTAAATATCCTTTAAATTGTTTCTTTCCTATTCTGGGTTCTGTTCCTTCCCCCTTGTTGCTAATAATAATTGTGTTAAGTATCCGGTCACAATTAACTTTCAGTGAAGACTGAAGCAAAATAAGCATTAAACACCTCATCTGTTATTGGCTCTTCTTTCAAGTGGTGGACCTACACTTCCCTTCATTTTTCTCTTGCTCCAAATGTATTTGGCGAACCTCTTCTGATGGTCTTTTATGCCCCTTGTTAAGAGTAACTCTTTTGTGCCTTAGTCTTTGGATTTTGTCCCTACATGGTTGTGCTATTCTTTTGTTCTCATCCTTAATAATTTTCCCATGGTTTCACATTCTGGCCTCTTACTTTTCCTCCTATGTTTCCTTTGCATCAGGATAGTCTGCTGTCATACTGTGTTATGCAGGTGGTCAGTCTAAATGACCACAAAAATCCCTTCTGGCCTTAAAATACATGAATCAACGAAAGCGTAAAGTTTTTTATCTTGTTTCAATGATGGCTAGGGGAAAAAAGATAAAAATATTTAAAAAAATGTGATTGATAATGTGAAGGGTACATTACCTATCAATTTCTTTGAATACTGAACATATGATACTATAGGTACTAAAATGATAAACTAATAATACTGCCTGTTTTGAGTGGGGAGGAAGAGTTGATGAATTTTTACGTGCAAGTACAAGGAATTTAATGGTGTAAGCCAAGCCTTATGCCTGATCTTCCTACCAATGCTCACCGCGTCTGAGGAGAAATAGTCTCCACAGAACTGTGGTGTCCCTCCAACCATGCAGTAGCCAGGATTGTGAACTGGCCAGCATACACTGTGCCAGGTATAGATTCCCCCAGAGAGTTTCCTCCTGTGGAGCAATGAGGAAGTTTGTGACTCTCTAATGCCCTTTATTCAGGGCAATTTATTTTTCATACTCTAGCACTATAGTCAGTGAACAACAATTACATAATTTACTCTTTCTTTAAAATTAAGTTATCACCGCATATTGCCAAACTGAGTTTAAAAATATAATGAAGCAAGAGGTTGTATCTGAACAATCCATGACAAAGATTGAACCATTGGAAAATTCACTGTAAATGTAGAATTTACAGTCTGCGTCTGTAAAATATTCACCTGTACCAACACTATTTCAGAACTATCGGGAAAGAACTAGGTTCCCATCATGCAACAGGCGTACACTGATAAACTAAATAAGAATAGCAGAGCTGGTGTATTATTAGTTTGTGAAGAAGTCACCAATCAGGGCCAGATTTATTTCAGTTCATGCAGGATCTGAATTGATAAGCAAAGGGTCCTGTGTGCCAGTTTTACACTTCCAGTCTCAGAGCCTCTGACCCAAAGGGTTGTTGTAGCAGCTAGCAAATGCTGGAGGGCAGCAGTATTCTGACCATGTCTCATTCACTTGTTAGGGACTGCTGAGGTGGGGTTTAACATAGGGCCAACTATGCAACTCTCTTTATAGTATAAAACTTGGTACCGTATGACATTTTGATTAAAAAACTACTACAATATAAAATTAAGATGGCATACATTAAATGGGTTAAAAGCTGGCTAACAGATAGGTTTCAAAATGTAGCTGTAAATGGTGAATCATAAATCAACCAGATGTGTTTCTAATGGGGTCCCGCAAGGATCAGTTCGTGGCCTTATGCTACTTAACATTTTTATCAATGACCAGGAAGAAAACATAAAATAGGGTTACCATTCGTCCGGATTCCCCCGGACATGTCCGGCTTTTTGAGCTAAAAATAGCGTCCGGGGGGGAATTTGTAAATGTCCGGACTTCCCCCCCGCCCCATGCAGAGCGTGCGCGGCTAACAGGGCAGCCGGCCGGATGGTGCCACTTACATGGGGCTCGGACAGCCAGAGAGAGCACCTCCTCCGCCTCCCCTACAGCAGAGATCACTCCCTCCCTCCCTGCATTCGCAGATCGCCTCCGGCTCCTCCCCGCTCCTCCTCCACTGCTGCCCAGCATGCCGGGACGAACGGCTCAGGCCGTTCCTGAGCTAGTTCACAGAGAAGTTAGGCGAAGGCAAACAACAAGGGGGCCAGGGGGTCGGAGAAGGGGCAGGGAGGTTTTGGAGGGGGCAGTCAAGAGACGGAAGGGGGGTCGGGAGTTCGGGGGAGGGCTTTCTGGGGGGGATGGATAAGGTTTTGGGCAGTCAGGGTACAGGTAGGGGGTAGGGTCCTGGGGGGCAGTTAGGGTGAGGAGGGTCTTAGGAGGGAGCAGTTAGGGGACAAGGAGCGGGGGGGTGTTTGGGAGTTCTGGGGGGGGCTGGCAGGGGTGGGGAGAGGGATCGGAGCAGTCAGGGGCCAGGGAGCAGAAGGGTTTAGATGGGTTGGGAGTTCTGGGGGGGGGCTGTCAGGGGGTGGGGAGTGGTTGGATGGGGCGTGGGAATCCCAGGGGTCTGTCTGGGGGTGGGGGTGTGGATAAGGGTTGGGGCAGTCAGGGTATAGGTAGGGGGTAGGGTCCTAGGGGGCCAGTTAGGATGGGGGGAGGGTCTCAGGAGGGGGCAGTCAGGGTATAAGAGGCAGAGAGGCTTAGGTAGGGGGTGGAGTCCTGGGGGGCAGTTAGGGGCAGGGGTCCCAGGAGGGGGCAGTCAGGGGACAAGGAGCGGGGGAAGGGTTGGGGGTTCTGAGGGAGGCAGGAAGTGGGAGGGGCAGGGGCAGGGCTAGGGCAGGACAGGGGTGGGGCTAAGGCAGGGCTCCTCCCATCCTCTTTTTTGCTTGCTGAAATATGGTAACCCTACATAAAACCATCAGTGATGAAGTTTGTACATGACACAAAAATCAGGAGAATGGTAAATAATGAAGAGGACAGGTCACTGATACTGAGCAATGTGGATTACTTGGCAAGCTGGGTGCAAGAAAACAATATGTAGTTTAATATGGTTAAACGTAAATATATACTTCCAGGAACAAAGAATGTAGACTATACATACAGGATGGGGGACTCTATCCTGGGAAACAGTGACTCTGAAAAGGATTTGGGAATCATGGTGGATATTGCTCAACATGATACTATGATCAAAAAGGCTAATGTGATCCTTGGATGCAAAAGCAGGAGTACAGAAGATACTTTTCCTCTGTATGAGGCACTGGGGCAACCAGTGGAACCATGCTGTGTCCAGTTCTTGTGTCCGCAATTCAAGACAGATGTTAATAAATGGAGAGGGTTCAGAGAATAGCTATAAGAATGATTAAAAGTTTAGAAAGCATGCTTTATATAGTGATAGACTCAAAGAGCTCAATCTAATAAGTTTAACAAAAAGAAGATTACGGGGTGCCTTGATTACAATCTATAAGTACCTACATGGAGAACAAATATTTGATAATGGGCTCTTCAATGTAGCAGATGAAGACATAACAACAAGATCCAAAGGTTTGAAGTTGAAGCAAGGCAAATTCAGACTGGAAATAAGGCGTACATTTTTAACAGTGAGGGGTAATTAACCTTTGGAACATTTTACCAAGGCTTGTGTGGCTTTTCCATTATCAGCCATTTTAAAATCAAGATTAGATGTTTTCCTAAAAGATATGCTCTAGGAATTTTTTGTGGGAACTTCTATGGCCTGTGTTCTACAAGAGATCAGACTAGATGATGGATGGAACCTTTACTGAATGGGGGAGGCAAGCTAGCGACAGACGATGTGGAAAAAGTAGAAGTACTCAATGCTTTTTTTGCGTCTGTCTTCACAGACAAGGTCAGCTCCAAGGCTGCTGCACTGGGCAGCACAGTATAGGGAGGAGGTGAGCAGTCCTCAGTGGTGAAAGAACAGGTTAAGGACTATTTAGAAAAGCTGGACATGCACAAATCCATGGGTCAAGATCTAATACATCCGAGGGTTCTGGCTGATGTGACTGCAGAGCCATTGGCCATTATCTTTGAAAACTCGTGGAGATCGGGGGAGGTCCCGGATTATTGGAAAAAGGCAAATATAGTGACAATCTTTAAAAAAGGGAAGAAGGAGAATCTGGGGAACTACAGACCAGTCAGCCTCATCTCAGTCCCTGGAAAAATCATAGAGCAGGTCCTCAAGGAATCCATTTTGAAGTACTTGAAGGTGATCAGGAACAGTCAACATAGATTCACCAAGGGCAAGTCAGGCCTGACCAACCTGTTCACCTTAGCTGACTCTGTGGATATAGAGAAAGCAGTGGACATGATATATCTTGACTTTAGCAAAGCTTTTGATACAGTCTTTTACAGTATACTTGCCATCAAGTTAAAAAAGTATGGATTGGATGAATGGACTATAAGGTGGATAAAAAGCTGGCTAGAACTTCGGGCTCAACGGGTAGTGATCAACGGCTCGATGTCTAGGTGGCAGCCAGTATCAAGTGGAGTGCCCCAGGGGTCGGTCCTGGGGCCGGTTTTGTTCAACATCTTAATTAATGATCTGGATGATGGGATGGATTGCACCCTCAGCAAGTTCGTGGGTGACACTGAGCTGGCAGGAGAAGTAGATACGGTGGAGGGTAGGGATAGAGTCCAGAGTGACCTAGACAAATTGGAGAATTGGGCCAAAAGAAATCTGATGAGATTCAACAAAGACAAGTGCAGAGTCCTGCACTTAGGACGGAAGAATCCCACACACTGCTACAGGCTGGGGACTGACTGGCTAAGTGGCAATTCTGCTGAAAAGGACCTGGGGATTACAGAGGACGAGAGGCTGGATATGAGTCAACAGTGTGCACTTATTGCCAAGAAGGCTAACAGCATATTGGGCTGCATTATTAGGAGCACTGCCAGAAGATCGAGGGAAGTGATTATTCCCCTCTATTCGGCACTGGTGAGGCCACGTCTGGAGTATTCCATCCAGTTTTGGGGACCCCACTACAGAAAGGATGTGGACAAATTGGAGAGAGTCAGTCCAGCGGAGGGCAATGAAAATGATCAGGGGGCTGGGGCACATGACTTATGAGGAGAGGCTGAGGGAACTTATTTAGTCTGGAGAAGGGGGGTTTCAAAGGGGATGGAGCTAGGCTGTTCTCAGTGATGGCAGATGACAGAACAAGAAGCAATGGTCTCAAGTTTCAGTGTGGGAGGTCTTGGTTGGATATTAGGAAAAACTATTTCACTAGGATGGTGGTGAAGAACTGGAATGGGTTACCTAAGGAGGTGGTGGAATCTCTATCCTTAGAGGTTTTTAAGGCCTGGTTTGACAAAGCCGTGGCTGGGATGATTTAGCTGGAGTTGGACTAGATGACCACCTGAGGTCTCTTCCAACCCTAATCTTCTATGATTCTATGATCACAATGGTCCCTTTTGGTCTTGGAATCTATGAATCCTCAGTTGGCCAGAGTAATGAAAAGCAGAATTAGTGGGGGCCAGTAACTGGCCCACAATGTCTAGACAACAATATACAGTAAAAGAATGGAGAAAGCTGCATGTAATTCCTCTGGAGATCTGGTGACAATTGTTGGCTGCTACCATCACTGACATACCTCTGATAAAAGAACTTTTCACCTGAATTTCAGTAACCAGACAATCTCAATGGAAAATGAAGATGCAAAACCATAAGTAGTTTTCTTATAAAGAACTAAATGCTACTCTGTAAAGTGATCAATATTCTTATAATTATGTTCTTTTGTATGCTCCATACAAGAATCAAAGTGGACTTAAGATACCTTTTCATACACCCCACAACGTCTAGACTTTAGGGGGTGGGGGGGGGGGGGGAGAGAGAGAGAGAGAGAGAGAGAGAGAGATATGCCCTGGCTATGAACAGATAAGAAGTAACAGCTTTTCCTTCTTTCTTTTAAAAAATTATTATATATTCTATACTTAGAAAAGTATCACTCAATATCAAGAAATAAGTACCCACAAATTAATTCTTATATATATTTCTAATGCATACATTAGAGCTACAGAACAATTTCATCAGTTTAGGTTTGTTTTTCTTTTTAAAAATAAAATTTGTATTCAGTCTAACAATTTACATTCCAAGTATGAACCTGAGGCAATTTAAAACAGTGAATTTACTCTGTAGAATGGAATTTTAAGTCATTATTATGAATACAATCCACTTGTGTCACGTTCAGGATGGACTCAATGTACATTACCAAGTGCCTCTGGCTTGAGCACCAAAGGTGACCTGGACAGGACCACAATGGTTCGTCTACGTTTTAAAATGGCTGAAAGCCATTCCTATTATTTTCAATAACTGGCCTCTTTTCAATCCAAAAACACGAAACTCTAATGAACCCACTTCCTAATTAAAATTGATAGAACTTGTTTTCGAACTTTAAAGAAGCAAAAAAACAAAGTACTATATAGCAAGAACCTGTCTACATAATAAAGATTCCAGTCACACATTTCAAAATATTGTTATAATGTTATTTAGATGTCTTGAAATATTTTAAGACATTCTAGCACATAAAGAGCAAAAATATTTATAACTCTCTTTCATAAGATTCCTTTTTTAAAAAAACAACAACAACCCAGACACCATGGCTAACGAAGACAAGCCTCCAAATGGCTGGGGAACATTTTTTCCCCCCTCTCTCTTGCTTCTGTTGGAGAGGATTTTTCTGTCTCCCCCAATATTTACTTTGCTATGGGAGAATTTCCTGACCCTTACCACACTTTAACTTCTGGAAGAGCAGTTTCCCTCTAGATCTTAATTGTTTGGGGCGAGAATGAGTGGCTGATTTTCTGGTTGCATGGCTTTTAGCTTAATTCTATGTGGCTGATCTGTGAGCTGGATTTATCAGTTCATAAGAGCTTATTTCAGGTCACGGCTTCAGCAAAACTTTCCCACAGCTCATTGACATTCAGTTAGCTCTGGAAGACCCCACCACTGATGGTATTACATACTAGTAAGAAAGACAGATTCCAGACCAAGAAACAAGGAGGCTTCAAAAAGCCAAACACAACATTGTGCAGCTGAAGGAGAGGGAATTTGAACTTCCAAAGTGCAATAGGCACAAGAAAGGACCTTTAATATTTAAAAAATGTATTCAACATGTCACAGGCTTAAATGCTTCTCTTGCTGACCTAAGTTAATAAATCTGTTCACCGAAAATTATCAATGTAGTTTTTGAATTCTGTCAGATCAAGAGAGAAGGAAATGAAAAGAAAGTTAAGAAAATCTTTGAAGGTCACATTCTGATTATGACCTCACATCTAATTCAGCTTCAAATATTTTTAAAGCACCGGAACAATGTTGCAAATACAGGAACTAGGAGTTCAAAGGTTGATCCAAGGACATAACATAGAAAGATCAAATTTATTCACCCAAACTCCAGACCCTTGGTTCCCAAAGGCCAAATCACTTAAGGTGAACTCAGTTTTCATCAGTATTTTTAGACTATAGACTATATGGCCAAACGATTAAACGAGTACCTTTTTGCTGTACATTCTAGAGGCACTTGATAAGTAAGTGCAGAAAATACTGACCCAATAAATATCAAATTAACTATTTGTAAATTTTGCTTTTATCTGACAGCTTCTCAATAGATCATTTTGCACACAGGCCATTAAGTTGTGATAAAATACAGAATAATAATTAAAAAACTAATGTAAAAATGGAACTCAAAATTTCCATTAGTTTTTACTTACATGCTTTTTTAAAAATCAGCCCGCTGGAAATATAGTCAGTGGATATGATCTGTTGGTACGACACTCATCCCTTGCTTAAGATGACCCCAAAAGTTCATTAATTGTGCAATGTGTGAATTCAAAAACAAAGCATTTGAGAGTAAAAAAAATAAAAAATAAAAAAAAAAATCACACTTGTGCAGAAAGAATGCAGAGATCCAAATTGTATAAATTACATTAAATCATCTTGCTTTGTACTAGGAACCGAGCACTCAATGCAGAGAAATATTAAGTCATTTGAGTCATTCAGACTGAGCTTCTGTGCAAGAGAATGTCAAAAATATAGTGGGATTGCAAATTAAACCTGTAAATTATGCTTTTGTGCTAAAGTACTAAGTCATGTGACTAAGCTATTTTTAGAGACATGAAATGTTTTTTTCCCCAAGTGCTGTTCTTAAAATTGTTTACTGAAACATTCAGCAAATAATCAACAATTTCCCTAGTCTTTCTTGAGAAGAATACTCTTAAAATAACAAACTATGTTAACATAAAATTAAATATTCAGGCACCTTAATGCAAGCTCTGTATCATTACTTGGTCTAATAAAACAGTGTTTAGTGAGCTCATGCTGGCTGTCTGTAATGTAGTATGCTGCAGACCTGTACAGAATGATTTATGAATGTTTCTATTGCAATAATACAACATCTTTCATTGTTTTACAAAATCTAACAATTAATTCTAGTGGATTTCCCCCCCCAAAAAAAGTGATTCTCAATAGACTGAAATGGAAGACCAAACCTTCCTTTATTGTAAGAAGATAAAAGATAAAAACCCCTTGATAACTTTATTTGAATTTTTTGGTTTGAATATTGAAGCAACTCAGTAATATATGTTTAAGTACAACAGCAGAAGTTGAAATCCTAATATTTTTGGATCAGCCATATTGGTCATGAATGCTTTAAATGATTCTTGTTGTCCAATGTGCATTTGTAGATGAAAACTTTTGTAATTAAATTCAAGTATTTAGATAATGTGGTGCTCACTATGAACAAGCAACAAGAATCAGAAAGAAGGAAGTAAATCAGCATTTGAGTATGTGTTCAAACCACCCAACCATAAGAGTTATTTTAAATAGGCCATAGACCTAATTATACTTTTGTGTAATATTAGCATTTAGCAAGTTTAAATAAATACTTCTTCAAACACATATGAAGTTGTTACTCCCAAAAGACTATATTTTTCCCTTCTGTGCATGTAATGCTTTGGTTAGCATTAATGGGACTTGTGAGTGCAGATGGAAGAAAGACTATATCCAAAATCTCTGTTCCATTTAGTTGTGAAGATAAATGATACTAAATCAATGCTCTTTATTTTGATAGATAAAAATGTTACCCTAATGCTTTTTCTCCCCTCAGGGAAAAGTTTCTTTGACTTATTTTTCTTTTATGAAAAAAAACCTATGGCAGATTCAATATTTCAAACAATTTTATTTGTAACATGGTGGATGAGCCACTTATAGCATGTTTTGAAAACTAAAACTAGCTGCTACCAGTATAGACGTTTTGGCATTCTTTTTTAAATAATTTAGGATAACGTTTAATGGTGTTTTGGTGCCAACCTGCAACTATCATGCACTAAAATAAAATGAATGTCTCTTTAGGATTCTAATCTACGTAGATAAAGACATTAAGATCAGTTCTTATATTTTGAATTTGAGTGATTCTGAGCCCTGAAGAGATGTTTGCAATTTTTGGACATGATCCTGCACACACTTACTTACATACATATTCTTACTGTTTTCAACAGAGTTGCATGTGCAATCAAAGGGTATTCATAGGATTAAATGTGCACAGGATTGGTCCCTTAAAGGTAAATTAAAAACAAACAAACAACTGCCTAATCTACGTCAATGTTGAAATATTAGGGGCAAGCCAAATATCATATACCAATTTCAGCTTACTTTTGTACTGTGTGGTAAAGAGCTGACATGTAACATCAGTTTACTATTACTAAAATTACATTAATAGGCAATTTAGATATAAACGAAAGACCAGATGTGGATGATAAATTATAGAAAATTGCTGGGGTAACTTCACACCACATGTGCTTACAGTCTACTTAGCCATACATATGGAGAATTCCCCACAGTGTAGGGAAATCCTTGGGTGCATAGAGGTACTGTAGGGGCTCCAATGTCGCCTCCCACCTTCCTGAGCTGCCATTGTGAGGGCTATGCCAGGGCAAAATGGAACATGCTTGGCTGATCAATAATTGCTGGAACAACCTTTTGGGGCAGTGACAGTCAGTGCAAATTTGAGCAGCCTCTACTTACATTGTTCTAATTTATGCTTGGTATTTGACTGTTGCACAGATGGTCCTGGGATTAGGACAGTGCAAGAAGGGCGTAGAGCCATTCATGCCACCCTCTCTCCCTTCCTCCTGCTCCAGTTTCTATATATTAAGATGTATGCCATATAATTTCTTCTCAGAGATATGTGGCTGTGGCTTTTTTTTTTTTTTTTGGGGTACAATTACAGTATTATCTGATTATCATCACTTTAAGGGACAGTATTTCAGATGTGTAGCAGGTACACTTGCATTGGTATGAAATGTTCTTGCACTTACTCAGTTAAGTATGACAGCTTATGTTTTAAAATACGTGGCAATACTTGTCACTCATGTGGGACTAAAATGTGGCTCTTATACTTTTTGGACTGAATCCTGGTCCCATTGAAGTCAATGGCAAAAAATTCTATTTACTTTCTTGGGACCAAAGTTTTGCTCTTAAATTGTGTAGGAAAATATGGATATAAAGTAACTGTCAATAAACAAGCAAACAAAAGAAAAACCATTTTAACTTCTGCAAACTCTCTCACTCATGAGTAGTCCCCCACTTCAGTTAATGGGTATCCCATTAATAAACATAAGAAAGAACTACTTGTGTACATAAGGATTTGCAGGATTTGGCCCTACTGAAACATTTATAAAGTATTCTGTATTAAGTTTTCCCATTCTTAGTTAGTTATCTCTACACCTGACAGATGGTCTCCTGAAAAGGGGTCCAGAAGCTCAAGCATTTCTATAACAACAAAAAGCGGGTGATTTTACCCCTTTTATTTGCCTCCACTCCATGAACAATTACCACACATACATCTCTTTTGGCCCATGAAGCCCATTAACTATAGGGGTAATAATTCAATAAATAAACCATCTTTGTATATATGACATTTTCTTATATCTTTATTTTCTCCATCTGCTAGAGCCAGTCAGAAAATAGAAACCCCTTCAGCAAATAAATTTTGCAAGGTGTGTGTGTGTGTGTGTGTGTGTGTGGGGGGGGGGGGGGGATCATTCCAAATTGGGACAAAAAGCCAAAATGGCAACCTTTTTTTCCAGGAAGGGATTTCTAGAAAAATTCAGTTTTGGAAGAACCAACACAGAATTCTTCCATTTCCCATCTGGAAGACTTGTCAGTTTCACTTTCTCACAGCAGATAAAGTGAAATTGATAAGATGCAGAGAGGGGGATGCTCAGCCAGAGAGTTAGGACACAGCCTCTGGCAGGCTGCTTGGAAGCCATTATTTTGATTTTCCTCATGGAAAACAAACTTTTCAGCAAAATTGAAATTTTCCTGTGAAAAATTTTGATTTTCTGATCAGGGCATTTTCTATTGGAAAATTATTCAGAAAGAAAAGTCTCAACCAGCTCTTCCATCTACATTATTCAACCTGAGTGAGTTGTTTAGGGAATACACTTCTCAGTTAGAAAAGTCTCTCTCTCCCCATCCCAACATGCATTATTTTGGTTTATTATACAAGTCATGTGATCAGAAGTGGTCCAACTAAAAAGTACTTATTGCTTTTCAATTAACAAAGTAAGGTACAGTATTTAATTGTAGCAGGAAGCAAAAACTGACCTTTTTCCTTGCTAAGGATTAGACATAAGGTGGGTATGTTCATCCTGTTCATTCTAAGATGAAAAACAAAGGACTAGTTGATAGAGAAGATACACAAATGTATATTATAATAAAAGTTTAACCTTTAATAATTCTCAGTTTGCCCAAAAATTTTATAAACTCACTTGGGTAGACAAATTTCGTAGTCTTTTATTTCTACTAGCAAATGACTTTGAAGCAACTGCCTGCTTGTTAACACAAAGGCACATCGTTTTGTTTAAAACACCACAAGCATGGCAAAATAAATCTGATGTTTAAATCTGTTCTAATCAAGATTATTTTTATTTTAGCAATAATATTAATAAAGTGCTCAACTGTGGGTTTGCCTTTACTTCAGAGTAAGGGGCAGTGTAGTTTTGTGCTCCCTGAATCGCAATCTCTCTCCTATTCCAGCAAGGGATTAAAATTATGCCAGGTTTATTCCTACTCTCTGTTGCCTGGTGTATTGACAGTGGGGGTGACAGACTCAAGGCTCCACCCAGTGACTACACTCATTGGGCCCCCTTTCTGTTCATTTGCAGGAGGGAGGGATGCAGCAGCTCTTTGGTCTCTGCTTACCCACTCAGGAGGCTACCCATGAGGGGATTCTCAAAGCTGTACTGTAAAGACACACTTTGCACTCCATTCCTCTCGTGTGCTGCATTCAAGCCAGGGCAAAATTTGGCCCCATATAGTAATTATTTGGGGTATTTACCCCATCAAGTCCCCAGTTGGCAAATAAATATTTATAAGCTGCAGAAGTCTCTGTCATACTTATAAATATTTAATCAAATCATTTTTTGTATAAAACAAAGAAGAACTCAGAGGTAGGACTCTAGGTCAGAGTGCTGTTATTGACTCTTGGGGATAAATTCATGGGATTAACTGCATCACTTCCACAGCCTCTCTCTATTAAATAGAAGGAATTTTAAATAAAGATTACTCTACATTTGTGTGTTCTTTTATCCAATCACCAGTCAGATTACTGGCCAATCAAGAATTTTTGAAAATTGGCCTTAAAAAAGAATTTTAACAGCCAGTAGCAAAAGACAAAAATAAATTAATAATAATAATAATAATAAAAAAATCCTGTTAGTTTTTGTAAGTACATCAGAAGCAGGAAGCCTGTCAAACAACCCAGGGGGGCCTTTAGGTGACTGAGGTGTTAAAGGAACACTCAAGAAAGAAAAGGCCACTGTGGAAAAGCTAAATGAATTCTTTGCAACAGTCTCCATTGGAGAGGATGTGAGGGAGATTCCAGTACCTGAGCCATTCTTTTTAGGTGACAAATCTGAGGCATTGTCCCAGATTGTGGTGTCAATAGAGGTGGTTTTGGAATAAATTGATAAATGAACAGTAATAATGATTAGAAGTATGGAACAGCTCCCATGAGAGGACAGATTAAAAAGATTGGGACTATTCATCTCGGAAGAGAGATGCCTAAAGGGGAGATATGATAGAGGTCTATAAAAATCATGAGTAGTATAGAAAAAGTGAATAAGGAAGTGTTATTTACCCCTTCACATAACACAAGAACGAGGGGTCACCCAATGACATTAGTAAGCGGCACATTTAAAACACACAAAAGTAAGTGCTTCTTCACACAACACACAGTCAACCTGTGGAACTCATTACTGGGGACGTTGTGAAGGCCAAAAGTATAACTGGGTTCGAAAAAGAATTAGATAAGTTCATGGAGGATAGGTCCATCAATGACTATTAGCCAGGATGGTCAGGAATGCAACCCCATGCTCTGCGTGTCCCTAACCCTCTGACTTCCAGATGCTCGGACTGGACAACAGAGGACAGATTACTAAAAAGTAAGCCTTATTGTGAGGGTATAAGGGGGAAGTAATTGGTGCAATGACCTTGTGCTGGCTCTTTCTACAGGGATGAATTTAATCAAAGAAGATATGATTTTTTGAGAAATCACATAACATTTAACATGAGGTATCTACTTGTCTGTGTATAATAAGGATAAAAAGTAACTTTGCAAATGTGGTATTACAGACATTTACCAAAGTATAATGAACAGAATAGATGTGTTGCTACTGCAGCAATATACAAGAGTTTTCTACTAAGGAAGCTCAAGAGGAGAAGGCTGAAATATTTTTACATCCAGTGGGAAAAAAAATGTACTCAGACTGAGGTCTCAGAGGCATGATTTCAGAATAAAGTTGGGAGAGAGAGCCAAGAACAATCATATTTTCTTCATTTTTTAGGTTATGGACAACATAACCACAAAAGTCTATTAACTGTTTTACTAAAGAGTCCTCATGAAATAGCCATCTGAAATCTCACACACAAACTGTCTTGCCAGCCAGCATCATACAATTTTAATAAAGCATTTTTATTCTAGTCCCTAATTGGCCTTGGGGAAGTACTGTGTCAAGAAAAAATGGAGAGGAGTACCCAGATATCCTGTTTTCAGCATGTGTGAGATAGAACGTATATACTCTACAGTACACTAGGTCAGACAAGAAAGGGTTCTTTTCATAAGGAATAAAGGAAGCCAAGGGCCTGAGCCACTCCAGAAAAACTGCTCAGTCTACCAACTGGAAAGAAGCAATCTACCTAGGGTCATCAAGAGAGTGAAGACAAAAAGGAGGGTAAGGAGCATATGGATGTGCAGAGGGAGGGAGGGAAGAAGTGTGCTCTCTCTCTCTCTCTCTGGAGGCAATAGAGTGAGGAAGCTGCTAAATCCGCCCCAAAAGGATGGAAAACCTGGAAATCTGATTGCTTTGTCACAATCTAAGAACTATACTTCTTGCCAGAAACAAAGTTAAAACTCAAGTGAGCTGGTTTGAGTCTTCCCTATGAACGAAGCTGAGAAAAGCTGTGGTCCAAACTCTCAGCAAGACCAGAGAGCTCCAAAGATGTGTACATAAAAGAGATGATATTTTGTTTCTCCTTGTGTTATGTTGTCTTTGATATCTGAGACTATGTAACATCTTGTGTGCCCTTGTACCTAATGGTACATGAGTCCTATTAATAAATACTAATATGGAATATTTGTATTTCTTAAAATTTAAAAGTGTTTTAACATGTTTAATACACCATAAAGACATTAATGGAGTAACAGAAGTGTACTGTGTGACACAAATAAAGGTAAATAAATGCAGCTCCCTGCTTCATTTTAGGTTTTTGCGAGGTCATCAACTCTTGCAGGAAAAATAAAGATCTCTGAACTCAGGCTTTTTTCAGATAACACACCTTTCAGTGTTATTTTTAAAATGTATGCATTTCCAATGTTTTCGCTACCCAGGCATCTTGGCTCCATTGAAGCCAATGGCAAAGCTTCCATTGACTTCAACAAAGCCAGAATTTCACCCTGTTTTGGATGTAGTGTCCTTTCACAATGTTCATTTACTTATGGAAAAAAAAAATTCAGTTCACTTTTATATATTAAAAACTCCCATCAATGAAGATAGACTTTAAATACCTGTACCACACATTGAAAACTTTTTTCACACGTAATCAACAATAGCAATAACTTTCAGGAAAACACACAGTGAGGATAAAACAACACCAACAATTTGTGTGCTTATGCAAAATTAGAATCTACTAGGATTGGAAGACCTGTGATCTAGATTTTTGTGTGTGCTCGGTTCAGTTTCCTCCAGTGTTGGGTATTCAAGGAATACGAACATGAACACACATGGTTTAAGATTTCTGGAAATAGTACAATTTCCTAAAAGTATTACTCAAACAAAACAGAGGTGCAGGAATCAAAAAGACATTTTATGAGTGGGGAGTTCTTACATTTTAATTAGTCTGGATTCTGTCTGATCACTCTCCAATGACTATTGCATTTTGCTAACTTCAATAGGGAGTCCTAAGAGACTCTTCATCCTTACAATTTCATGCTTTTTGCAGTTAAATATCAGGCCCATAAAATCTCTTTCTTGGATACACATACAAAAATAAAATTAGCTCTGAATTCAGGGCTTCTCTTAGTGACATCCTGTCTTAGGGCCTATTAACTATTATAATGATTCTGTGAACTGGCTAAAGTCTGCTACAACAGTAGAGTAATACACTACTTAGCATGGCCTTTCTACTGGAACAAGACAAGCAGTCATTTACTTTTAACATACTACACTGTAGAGGCATCAGAGTTTGGAAACCTGAAAACCATGCAGCTTTGGTGAGTCTTGCCACAACAGTGACTGTGACAGAAAACATCCATGACTTTATGGGCCACCCAAGTCTTCATGAAACTCAGCCAAAAGGCTAGCTGTTATCACCTATAAAGCAGAGGTGAGCAAACTATGGCCCACGGGCCACATCTGGCCAGCGGGACTGTCCTGCCTGGCCCTTGAGCTCCTGGCCCGGGAGGCTGGCCCCTGTCTCCTCCCCTGCTGTTCCCACTCCCACGCAGCCTCAGCTCACTGCACCGCCGGCACAATGCTCTGGGCGGCGGGCTGCGAGCTCCTGGGGCAGCGCAGCTGCAGAGCCTCGGCCTGACACAGTCTCTGTGGTGCGCGGTGCCTGTCCTGGTGCAGCCGCACCGCCAGCCACTGGTGCTCCAGGCAGCGCGGTAAGGGGGCAGGGAGTGGGGGAAGGGTAGATGGGGCAGGGTTCCCGGGGGCAAGAAGCGGGGGAGGGAGGGGTGGTCAGATAGGAAGTGGGGGCCAGGCTACGCCTGGCTGTTTGGGGTGGCATAGCCTCCCCTAACCGGCCCTCCATACAATTTCAGAAACCCGATGCGGCCCTCAGGCCAAAACGTTTGCCCGCCCCTGCTATAAAGAGAGAGCTTGACCACTGAATCTCAGATTCAAAGTGAGTTGAGGAACACAGGAGTCTGAGTTTTCTGGTGGAGCATTTCACACAAGCAGAGATGGTTGATTATATACAGTGATGTACTATAGTCATAACATTCTATATTTGTTCCTCCCCTCCATCTTATGGATTGTTTGATTGAAACTACCAAAGGAGGAAACAATGGGTGAGCAAGGAGAAATCTAGAACAAAGATATAGAAAAATGATTTCACACAGTAGGTGCGTTTTAGGGACAATATCTCAAGGTAGTACCCTAAATAGGCCTATGGAGGACTAAGACAATCCTTAAAAAAAAAAAAAAGGTACTACCAATAACTCCCTCCCGAAAAGATTCAGGAATGCTCTAAGAAAGCTTTGGAAAAATATTGAAACTCCAGAATTAGCCTGGTATTTATAGCATAGCTTCCGAGTGCATTCTTTGAACTTCCTAGCGTGTTGTTTTTTCCATCTGCTAACTGTCAATATGGCATAACCTTATATTTTGATTATACAAATGTACAAAAAGAGCTTTTTAAAAAAAATTACAGTAGAGTTTTGGCTTCATTTCTTAGTGCGAGTCAGCTACTCTGGCATCAAAAATATAATCTAGGTCAGAGATAATGCTGAGGCTTTTCTCATGTAAATAAGTAGCATTCCACTGTTTAATTATGTCAAAGTATATTATAACCATTTATGAGTAATGCCTATATGAATCACATTGTCACAAAAGATGTTAAGTTCTATCACATGAAAATATTCAGCTTCATATACTATCTGAATGAAATCAATTAAATCCAGGTCAAGAATGTATTTTCCCCCTCACTTAATTAGCAGCAAAAACATGGAAGGCGTGCCCTGCTGGTCTTAAACAAAGAGTATGAATTGCAAAATTGTTTACACTTCCAATTCATCTTGGTTAAATACTGAAATTCTCTTCTCTATGCTGCTCTCTTGATTAGTTTTCTAATATTAACTCAATCTTTTGTAGAATTTTATTGCCTGGAATATATTTAGCAATAATCTTTCTCATCATAGCATACTAATATCAAAATAAAATAAAGTATGTCTCAGTATAAAAATGTATTGATTTTTAAAGAAATACTTACTTATAATGCTCTTCATGGCCTTGCTTCTAGTTACCTTAGGGACCTTTTGGTTTCTTAAATTTCTGGGTGCACATTCAACTTTGCTTCCGAGACTCTCCTGTCTGTAGTTTGGCTATGGACCAAGGTCACTGGGGCTAGGTCCTTTTCTTATTATACCCCTCATCTGTGGAACTCTTTGCACCCCAAGTTACATCTGTTGAGTCAGTAATATTGTTTACATTAAACCACAAATCAAATATTTTGATTTCACTTTTTCACTTTTCTTGGCCGTTCTGTAAAAATTCTCAAACTACTTTATACTCTGTACCATAATTTTATTTATTAAAAGAAAAAAAAGAGGAAGGGGTGGAGAAAGAAATAAAGATATCTTTTGCTAAATCATGGAGGCTATTACAGTCTACATCCAAGAATCAGAAACACTGGATCTGTTAAAAAAGGGTAATTAAGGTTTGTGCAATGATAGTAATCATATAAAAAGGTGTACATTTAAAGAAACACTTTCTCAAACAAATTCAGTTATATTACCCATCGCTGATATGAGCTAAACACTCTAGGTTTTAAGTATCACAGCAAATAATCCTAATAATTTAAAGACAATACTGCAGTTAATATCACAAGATAAAAGATGTAAAAAATATGCATCATGCAGTAGTATTTCTCTCTCTCTCTCTGTGTATTGCAAACCTGAATGGCCTCAATTCTGCAAAGCGATCTGCCAATACAGGTTGTGAACCATTCACTGAGATTTTGTGCAGATACATGAATGCTGGAACATTCCATTGCAGAAACAGTGCCTGGATGGCACTCAATGCTGCCATCTCTTTAAAGAAGACAGCACTGCATTGTCATTGAGGTATTTACCCTAGCTGCAACATAGTGTGCTGCAATCCATAAGTTTCTCTAGAGCAGACTTTTAATGTGGCAGTTTCAGTTTCTCTGCCACGGAGAGCAACTAGGAGTCATTGCATAGCCCTTTAATTCAATTAGCTGGTTTCTTTTAAAGGAGAAAGGCATTGGATCCAATCAGGTTGAAGGCAGATTGAAAGGAGAGCTAACGTAGGGCATGGCTACACTTGCAGATGTAGAGCACTGTGAGTTAAACCCACCTTCGTAGAGCGCAGTAGGGATTCCGCTGCAGTCTGTCCACACTGACAGCTGCTTGTGCACTGGCGTGGCCACATTTGTGGTACTTGCAGCAGCATTGGGAGCAGTGCATTATGGGCAGCTATCCCAGCATGCAAGTGACTGCAACGTGCTTTTCCAATGTGGGGGGGTGTGGTGGAGTGTGATAGGGAGTGTGTTGTGTGTATGTGGGGGGGGGAGAAAGAGTGGGTTTTGGGGGGGGCTGAGAGCATGTCAGCATACTGTCTTGTAAATTCAGACAGCAGCAGACCCACCCTCCCCCCCCCCGCCTCTCTCTCTCTCACACAGCATTCCACATTAATCTGTCTCAGAGCAGATAAGCAGCCGGCTGTCAGAAACTGAGCTTTCAAACGGCATATCCGCATTTCTACAGCGAGTTCAAAACAATGAGAAAAGTGGCCATTTGACTTAAGGGGATTAAGGGACGTTTCCGGAGACAGATCAGAGCACAGTAATGCAACACCTCGTCCACACTGGCGCTGTGGCGCTCCAGCGGGGGCACAGCAAACGTTATTCCACTCACTGAGATGGAGTACCAGCAGCGCTGTAGCCGCGGAGTCAGAGCGCTCTCCGTGCCTTGCCAGGGTGGACAGGGAGTGAGCTAGTGCGTCCAGGGCTGCTTTAATGCACATATTTTTGGGATTTTAAAGAATGTCTGTTGAATCAGTTCTAGTTTATAGACTATATAATTAGGATCTTAGGAGGGAGCTGGTACAATTGGGTTTTACAATCAACAAGTAACACCCACCCTCACATACCCAATCCCACTCCCATAAAACAAAAAATCTATCAGGTTTACTGGATCTTCACTGGAATATGAAGGTACAATGTGGTACCAAATCTTGAATATATTAAATTACAAACTTAATCCATTATATTAAATATTATTACTGAATGTCTTAATTAAGCATGTGAACAAAACCCTTCAATTTTCTTGGAGAATATTTCATCTTTAGTTTTTATTAACTTCATTAGTGCTGGTAATTGATAATCATGAGATTTTATTAGTTGAAAATAGTACTTCCTCAATGTAACAGTAAAACTGAGTCAGCGTTTAATTGGAAAATAGGCATCAATATATTAAAGAAGAATCACATTATTTACTAGGTCAACTGAATCTCTTATGGAGCTGTTACAGTCTTTCACAGGCAGAGGATTTAAATATAAGCTTAATGTGTTCATCTAAACAGTATGTTATAAATTTATGTTATTGTAGGGCTTTAACATTTAGGTTTTCTTAAAATATGGGACACAGTCTTATATATATATATATTTATTCATGAAAGGTGATAGGCTAAAATCTGTTTACATTGGATGCTTCTATCCATGTACAAAGCAGGTATGGACAAGATAATGGCCCTCCAATATGCCTGAAACCTTACCTAAGAAAAAGATCATCTCTAAGGCTAAAAACAGGTCATTCTTCACAGCTTTTAAGCCCACGGCCTCTATTGAGTCGGCAGATGATACCAATCAAATATGGTAGCATCTTTTGTCATATGGACTCTTTAGATTTCATACATAGGTAGCTGTCTACCCATTAAGCATTTTCAATCCCTAACTCATGCCAACAGTTCCAATGAAAGCTTGTGTGAATATGGTTTTACAGGATTGGGCTCTCAGCTGTGGACTTTAACTGCTAGTTTGTGGGTATCCAAGAAAATGAATACTGTAGAATTTTCAATACAGAATTTTCAAATCTTAAATACAGACACCACACTTTACTACATAAGGATTTTTTTTCCCCCGAGAGAAAATATCTGAAATCTGCAACGGCAAATTCATTCCTTTGTGTATATGCTACATGCAATATCTTTTTCATTCAAAGAATGAAACTTTAACCTTACAATGGCATTTTATTGTAAGACACTCTCTGAAATAACTGAAATTTCTTAAAGAAATTGGTGTATCTAAATAAACCATTGCATCACGCATAAAGACCCTGTGCACCAGAGGTTTAACAACACAGCATTTGTTTACCCAAGCAAAATAAATAAAGCTCTAAAAAACATGATATAACAGTGTTTAAAAATTTATTATGCAAAATATTTAAGCCATCCTTCTTTATACTATGAATACAATACACTAGAGTAAAACTTATTTCTTAATTTCGTATTTAAATGTATTCCTAATGTACAGTTGAAGTAAAAGTAATGTTTACTTACAAAAAATGTACATATCCTCCCTTAACCATACAAGTCTAATCAATGTGCATATTACAGAACAAATTTACTGGGAACAGTGTATTTCGATGAATACAGCTTACTTCCACCTAGGATTTCAGTACCTACATCACATGGACAATTGACAATAATCTTAAGTATAAAAAGTCTCAAAGTCACCAAGAATTCTGCAGCAGATTATTTTCTAATCTCAGCTTGAATGTATACATGATTTCTCCACTAATAATTTCTAAACCAGATAATGCCTTATGCTATACAAAGTGACTTTTTGAACACATGGAAATGGAAATGTACAAGACAGGTTATTTTGCAATAAAAACTGTAATGTTAATTACTTCAGACATTCATATTCATTATACATATATGTACACGTGCTCATCAGCATTATAAATGCCGTTGAACAGCTATGATGTGTGATTTTATAAAACACATTGCCCACCTATAGTTGATAAAGAGAGCATCCTATGTGCACTGGCTAAGGGCATTGTTGTTGTTCACAGGTATCAAACAGACACTCCCAACTATTTTGCTTCTCCATTACCAAAAAGGCCTCCCTTTTTTTCTGTCTCCTTTCATCCAGCCTCTTTATCTTTCTTCTCCTCTACCTCTCTTGGTCAAAGATTTAGCTTTAGTCTGATCTGCGTTCTCAGGGATTGGGTTCTAGACCAGTCTTTTGGTTGGATGGCTTGTTCATGCAATACAACTCTCCCAGAATGACCTCCCCATGAAATGTGGCACACTGAGCAGCATCTAACTTATGACTAAAGATTCCGCTGGTGATCAGGAGCTGTTACTTTCCTTGGTAACAATAGGAAAATCAATTTCTATAAAGATTTAATAACTCCATTTTTTTGTATTGGACATCTAACTTAATGAATGCCTGTGAAAATGAGGTAGGATCAGAGGCTAAAATAGGGAAAAAAACAAGTTAAAAATTACTTAGACAAGTTAGCTGTCTTCAAGTCACCAGAGCCTGATGAAATACATCCTAGAATACTCAAAGAGCTGACTGAGGAGATATCTGAGCCATTAGCAATTATCTTCCATGGAAGCATATAATTAAGCATTTTATTTTTCCATCACCTAGATGATAATAAGGTGATAAGTAACAGTCAGCATGGATTTCCTGTCAAACCAACCTAATAGCTTTCTTTGACAGGGTAACAAGCCTTTTGGATTGGGGGGAAGTGGTAGATGTGGTATATCTTGACTATAGTAAGGCTTTTCATATGGTCTCACATGACCTTCTCATAAACAAACTAGGGAAATACAACCTAGATGGAGCTACTATAAGGTTGGTGCATAAATGGGTAGAAAACTATTCCCAGAGAGTAGTTATCAGTGGTTCACAGTCAAACTGGAAGGGCATATCTCGTGTGATCGGTACACTTATAAAGTTTGCGGACAATACCAAGCTGGAAGGGGTTGCTAATGTTTTGGAGGATAGGATTAAAATTCAAAATGATCTGGACAAACTGGAGAAATGGTCTGAAGTAAATGGGATGAAATTCAATAAGAACAAATGCAAAGTACTACACTTATGAAGGAACAATCAGTTGTACACATACAAAATGGAAAGGACTGCTTAGAAAAGAATACTGTGGAAAGGGATCCGTGGGTCACAGTGGATCACAAGCTAAATATGAGTGAACAGTGTAACACTGTTGCAAAAAAAGCGAATGTCATTTTGGGATGTATTAGCAGGAATGTTGTAAGCAAGACATAAGCAATAATTCTGCTCTACTCCGCGCTGATTAGGCCTCAACTGGAGTATTGTGTCCAGTTCTGGATGCCACATTTCAGGAAAGATGTGGCCAAATTGGAGGAAGTCCAGAGAAGAGCAACAAAATGACTAAAGGTCTAGTAAACATGACCTATGAGGGAAGATTTAAAGATTCTATGATTCTGTGTTTTCTGAATCTAACCCTTTTGCTTTTATGTTAAAAATGTGTCCAAAAACTAAACAAAACATTTAGTTTTGGGTCAAACAAAATATTTCAGTTGACCCGAAATGAAATTTTTGTGAACTTTTTTTAATTCAATTTTGGAATTTTCAGGTTTAATTTAATCAGAACCATTTTTTTCTGCAGAACTGCCAGTGAATGGAAAAATCAGTATTCACCCAGTTCTACCTACCATTCCAGCATTTTCATATAAATATATTGATGAAAGCCTGCCTTAGAGAAAGTAATGAATTTTAACTTTCCAGTTGGTGAATGGGTTGCTGTGTTACTGGAGAGGAAGCATATTAAAGCATAGAATCGTAGGACTGGATGGGACCTTGAGGGGTCATCTAATCTAGTCTTCTGCACTCATGACAGGACTAAGTAGACCATCCCTGACAGGTGTTGTCTTACCTGCTCTTAAAAATTGAGATTCCACAACCTCCCTATGCAATTTATTCGAGTACTTAACTGCCCTGACAGGAAGTTTTTCCTAATGTCCAACCTAAACTGCCCTTGCTGCAATTTAAGCTCATTACTTCTTGTCCTATCCCCAGAGGTTAAGGAGAACAGTTTTTCTCACTCCTCCTTGTAACAAACTTTTATGTACTTGAAAACTGTTATGCCCCCTCTCAGTCTTCTCTTCTCCAGACTAAACAAACCCAACTTTTTCAATCTTCCCTCATAGGTCATGTTTTCTAGACCTTTAATCATTTTTGTTTCTCTTCTCTGGACTTTCTCCAACTTGTCCACATCTTTCCTGAAATGTGGCACCCAGAACTGAACACAATATTCCAGTTGAGGCCTAATCAGAAAGAATGGTTTCTCGTGTCTTACTTACAACACTCCTGCTAATACATCCCAGAATGATGTTTGCTTTTTTTGCAACAGTGTTACACCTTTGATTCATATTTAGCTTGTGATCCACTATGACCCCCAGATCACTTTCTGCAGTACTCCTTTCTAGTGAGTCACTTCCCATTTTGTGTGTATGCAACTGATTGTTCCTTCCTAAGTGTAGTACTTTGCATTTGTCCTTATTGAATTTCATTCTATTTACTTCAGACCATTTCTCCAGATATTTAAAAAAAGAACAAAAACAAAAACAAAACAAGTAAAGCAACCACAGAATTGGAAGGTAAGAAATAGGGTTTATTTAGTAAGGAGAATGAGTTCTCGTGAATAAGCTCCCTGCCATCCAGTCAGCAACTGCTTGCAATTCTGCGTCTGGTTCTTTCTCCTCTACTAAGGAAAGCTATTACTGGCTAGGGGCTGCAATAAACTCCAGACCAACACCAGGGAAGATATGGAAATAGGTTGCCTTGCTTTATGTAAACATCACCACTCCAACTTGTGACAGGGAGCTTCTCTCTCTAATGATGCCTGGAGAGAGGTAGTTATGCAAACTCTTCCCTTACATCAGTGCAGGGAGTTCCATCCCCGCCAGACTGTGATCGCTATAAGTTACTTTATAACTATAAGTTAATTGTCACCATTAACTAGCTGGCATTGCATCACACGTGGTAGCATCTGAAATTACCACAGTTTCCCCTCTACTTAGAAAATAACTATGATAATTACGCGGTGATGGTTGGCAAAATGTTTACCTTTTATTAGTTTCTACTATATATACACACAATGGAAAACTAGAAGGAAAGTTGATTTTTATATTTACTTTTATCATTCTGCATTTTGTAAAAATGCGTATGACTGAGTAACCTGTTTGTGAAGAGAATTTCTGGAGAAATGTTTGGCATTTCAGCAAATCTGCTTTCCTACTTGCTTTGTGTACTGTGTGTTTAGCTTACTAACACTGTTCAAGCAGTTTTTTTTTTTTAAAAAGCACCTCCTATCCCATTCTATTCTATTTAGATTAACACAGTTTGACTAATGAGAAAGTCAGCACAATTTTCAGAAAACATAAACATGAATCAAATAATGCCAAAATGTTATCTACAAGTAGCATTAAAGTAACCAGGGTAAGAGTGACATTCAGAAAATTAGCTTAGAATTTAGCTTTTGAAGACTATTTTAAATTCAATATCCAGCATGCACTGTGCTGAAATGTGGACATCTTTCTAGAAGATATGCTCCAGTTCAACCAGAATTTGTGGGATTGACACATGGTGAAATTCTGTGGCTTCTATTTACAAAGGTAACCTAAGTCCTCTTTTTATTTATTTTTTGGAACACTTAATATTCTTATTTTTTTAGAGAGTTATTAAAATAAATCAATTACAAAGTAAGAATATTAAAAAAGATTAAACTCTTACACAAGACTATAACCAAACAGGCTTTATTTTATGGCTATAGGCTGGCTATACTTTCCAGTGGAGTTCCAGGGTGGGAGTCGCATCAATAAAACAATACATCCTGAAATGCCATAGATAACAAGAGCCATCCATAGCAGTGCTATATATGGTGGACCCAAGAAAGAAAAAACATATAGTTATTAAATTAATGAGCTGAATTGTCCCTCTTACCCTGGTTACCTGGGGCACTCAGCACAAAAATCTAATGTTGTTGGATTATATTCAGGTTATCTTTAAGAGAAAAGGAAAAACAGAAGAGAACACTTAAAAATAATTCTGAAAGATGCATCAAGTATCTGTAGATGGGGGTCAGGGGAGGGGGAAGAAGATAAAGGTGAGAGAGAGAATTTACTTACCTAAGATTAGGTAAACTGGTGGAAAAATCCACCAACCTTGGGAAGTTCACTGAACCCTTGCAGAGAATTAGTGTTATAATGCTCCAAGAAGCCTCTATATTTCCTTGTCTTTTTTACTGAGATGATACCTCTTCTTCCTATAACAAAACATCCATTGTATTAAAGTCATCTTTACAGAGACACAAACTACTTCAATTATCAAATAGCTGTACTTCATATAATATGTGTGATGTGTCTCTGACAAACTGCTCCACAGCATAAGGGTGATGGCTATATAATGGGAATTTGTAGAATGAGACCTTTAAAAAAAAATGGAGGTCATTTATTCGTAGGGCAAGAAGAGGGACAACTGCTTTTTATCATGTTGTTTAGAGGAACTACCAATAAAGCTTAGAAGAGTTAAAATTTTTGTACTGTGATTCCCATCCGTCAGCTCATCAGCAACAATGGGGCTAAATAAATTCTTCCCACTCCTGTCCGTCTTGTACCAGCTTCACGGCTTTGTCAATCTTTAATCATTTTTGTTGTGTCATTCTTTATCATGTCTATACAATGCATTCTTGATTTTCCTATATTTCTAGTTCCTTGCACTCCATGGTGTGTCTCACCATGTATGGTATTCTTTCCAGGTCCATTCTTGACATGTGTCCAAACCACCATAGTCATCTTTCTTGAATCTCTGGTGTCTTTGCCGTGTACATTATAAGTTAACTATATACGTAGGTGAAAGTTTTAGAAGTGCAAAAGTGATTTTAATGGACTTAGATCCTTCTGAAAATGAGCCTCAGGCTCCAGAGTCATTTATATACTTTTGAAAAACAATAATGGCTAATAAACAATTTACAAACTTATTGATAAAGAAGTATTTACGTTTTCTTCCTTGTTGCATATTTACATATGCAAATGTTGCATATTTACCTACCAATAATTTCTGAAATTACTAAAAAGTTGAAATAAAAAATAAATCAATATGTGATGAAAGCTACATTATGTTGAGCGGTAAATGATATAGTTAAAGTTGTAGCAAAATTTTAATTTTTACTGCAGTAAATTAATTTTTATTTTATAGAAATGTAGTAAAAAAACCCAAAGAAGTCAGAATATTTGATTTTTTTCATGTTGGTTTGGTGCAGACTGGTTGATACACATAGAATCATAGGACTGGAAGGGACCTTGAGAGGTGATCTAGTCTAGTCCCCTGCACTCATGGTAGGACTAAGTAGACCATCTCTGAAAGGTGTTAATCGAACCTGCTCTTACAAATCTCCACTGATGGAGATTCCGCAATCTCCCTACGCAATTTATTCCAGTGCTCAACCACCCTGACAGTTAGGAAGTTTTTCCTGATGTCCAACCTAAACCTTGCTGCAATTTAAAGCCCATTGCTTCTTGTCCTATCCTCAGAGGTTAAGAACAACAATTTTTCTACCTCCTCCTTGTAACCTTTTATGTACTTGAAAACTGTTATGTCCCCTCTCAGTCTTCTATTTCCAGACTAAACAAACCCAATTTTTTCAATCTTCCCTCATAGGTCATGTTTTCTAGAGCTTTAATCATTTTTGTTGCTCTTCTCTGGCCTTTGTCCAATTTGTCCACATCTTTCCTGAAATGTGGCACCCAGAACTGGACATAATACACCTCTACCCCGATATAACGCGACCCTATATAACATGAATTTGGATATAACACAGTAAAGCAGCACTCCGGGGGGGCGGGGCTGCACACTCTGGTGGATCAAAGCAAGTTGGATATAACGCGGTTTCACCTATAAACACGGTAAGATTTTTTGGCTCCCGAGGACAGCGTTATATCGGGGTACAGATGTACTCCAGTTGAAGCGAAACAGCGCAGAGTAAAGTGGAATCATATTTAGCTTGTGGTCCACTATGACCCCCAGATGCCTTTCAGCAGTACTCCTTCCTAGGCAGTCATTTCCCATTTTGTTTGTGTGCAACTGATAATAACTTCCTAAGTGAAGTACTTTGTATTTATCTTTATTGAATTTCATCCTATTTACTTCAGACCATTTCTCCAGTTTGTCCAGATCATTTTGAATTTTAATCCTATCCTCCAAAGCATTAGCAACCCCTCCCAACTTGGTATTGTCCGCAAACTTTATAAGTGTACTCTCTATGCCATTATCTAAATCATTGATGAAGATATTGAACAGAATCTGACCTAGAACTGATCCCTGCGGGACCCCACTTGATATGCCCTTGCAGCATGACTATGAACCACTGATAACTACTCGCTGGGAATGGTTTTCCAACCAGTTATGCACCCATCTTATAGTAGCTCCATTTATGTTGCATTTCCCTTGTTTGTTTATGAGAAGGTCATGCAAGACAGTATAAAAAGCTTTGCCAAAAAGTATAACTTGACTTTAGTAATGTCCAAAAAGACCACTTTTGAGCCTCATCTTTCTTTGAATCACGTTTTACGAAAATGTTTAAGCTCCTGGGATCTAAGTTTTACTTCATGTTATTCTACATATGCTAAGTAGGACAGTACCAATAAGTAGGAGCTCCTTCTATTTTGTGTTTTTTCTTCAATTTTCCAATCACTGTTTTTGAATACATTGATATGAAACAAAAATATTAAATTCTGCCAACAATATCATCCCCATAGCAGTTTATATGATAAAGTGTTGTCTGCATAGGACTTCAGACCACACAATGTTTCCAACTGCAGCTACACAGCATAAAAAGAGAGACAGATACAGTTTAAATCTCACTTATACTAATGGAGGTTTACATGCCAATTCTCTTCATCAACTGAGGCCATGGCTACAGTCCTAGATGTCAAGCAGCCACTGCCACATACTTCTTTACAAATAAGTCAACATAGAGGTTACATAAAGTCACAGTTAGGAATAGAACCCAGGTTTCTAGTAGCCCCAAATATTACCCACTTAGCAACAATGTTTAAAAACATACATCCTTTTGTTACCCTAGCTCTAACTCAGGGATCTCAAACACACGGCCCACAGAGTTATTTCCTGCGGCTCGCCATAGGCGCCAACTCCATGGATGCTCCCTTCACCCACCGGCAGCCAAGCTCACCTCACCCCCCATACTCCCCCAGCACGCCGTATCCCCGCTCCTCCACCTACCTACCAGCACTTAGGACTTTCCAGGAGGGAGGGGGGAGGAGGGAGGACGCGGCATGCTAAGGGGAGGAGGCGGAGAAGAAGTGGGGCCCGGGAGGGGATTTGGGAAAGGGTTTGGAATAGGGGCAGGGAAGGGGCAGAGTTGGGGCGGGGACTTTGGGGAAGGGGTTGGAATGGGGGTGGGGAAGGGGTGGGAAGAAGTGGGGCAGGGGCGGGGCCCCATGGAAGGGGTGGAGTGGGGGTTTTGCAGTCTGTTACCAACCAATTTTGAAGTTCTCAGCTATTTTGACTTGACAATTGGTGTACATCTGTGCTGTGCCAAGAGTACTAGACCACTGTGATATGAGAGATAACTCAACCAATCACCACCCTTACTCAATAGCTAATTTGCATGCTACAGTTTCATTGGTTGTATGAGGGAGACTTCATAGATGGTGGATTACACCCTTGTGCCTAGCTGCCACCTCACATATCAGCACAACCACCTACACAACAACACAACCAGCAAGTCCAAATACAGATAGCCCCTCACCCCAGGACACACCCCTTATTTGCCACCAACACAAAACCATCAAAATTTCCCAGCACAAAACAACCCAGGCACAAATCAACTCAGCTTCCCATCACAACACACATTTGCCCACCCTCACTCATACTTCCCATAAACTAAGTGGCAAGTCTTTTGGTAGTAAGCATATATTGGGCTACTGTGACAACACAATAAAAGTCAGTAGAAAAATTACTGTAAGATGCTATACAATTTAAGGGTGTAGAAAAAAGGTATATATTATATGAGAAACAGTATGTGACCCTGTAATTTAAAGATTACATGATAACACAGTCTCAAAGGGGCAGAGAAAAAGTTGTGAGTGCAACCCTAATTTTGGCATGTGTGCTTAACTGTGCAGTCTTAATATTCTCTTAGTGTAGTTTTTTGTATGGAATGGTGTCATAACTATAAAGGGAAGGGTAACAGCCCTCCTGTGTACAGTACTATAAAATCCCTCCTGGCCAGAGACTCCAAAATCCTTTTACCTGTAAAGAGTTAAGAAGCTCAGGTAACCTGGCTGACACCTGACCCAAAGGACCAATAAGGGGACAAGATACTTTCAAATCTTGGTGAAGCTAGCTAAGAGGGTGGGAATAGTCACGCGCAGCCAGGCTAAGCAAGCTTTCACCCCCATCCCTGTTCCTGAGCCGTCCACCAGGGCCCCATCTGGGTTACCAGAGACTCAGACAAAGGTGGTGGAACCGGATCCCCTGCCAATGACTGCAACAGCCGTAGTGAATCCTATCCCAGAGACCCAGCCAAAGCCAGTCCCAGAACCGGAACTGGCAACACAACCAGTGCCAGAACCATTGCCAGCACTGAGTACAGCGCTTGCAAACCCGTCTACAACTCCAACACCAGAGGGCACCAGTGAGCCTGAACTGGCAGAAGCAGCAGATAACCCTACCCAAGAGGCTCAGCCGGAGCCTGAAATACAACATAGTGCACCAACGGACAGCGGTTCACAGTCAACGGAAACAGCTCCAGCACTTGCATCACTTCCAGAGGGACCAAGCCCAAGTCCACAGTCCAAGGAGGAACTGTTGTCTCCAGCATCAAGGGAACAGTTCCAGGCCGAGCAGGAAGCAGATGACAGCCTTCAGAAAGCTTGGGCGGCGGCACGGAGCACCCTACTGCCTCTCAGCTCTTCTAACCGATCCCAGTTTGTTGTAGAACAAGGACTTTTATACAAGGAGACTCTTTCTTAGTGGGACCTCAAAGACAGTTGGTAGTTCCCACTAAGTATCGGGTAAAGCTCTTGAGCTTAGCCCATGATCATTCCAGTGGCCATTCTGGGGTGAACAGAACCAAAGACCGGTTGGGGAAGTCCTTCCACTGGGAGGGAATGGGCAAGGACATTGCTAATTATGTCCGGTCTTGTGAGGTGTGCCAACGAGTGGGAAAACCCCAAGACCAGGTCAAAGCCCCTCTCCAGCCACTACCCATAATTGAGGTCCCATTTCAGCGAGTAGCTGTGGATATTCTGGGTTCTTTCCCAAAGAAGACACCCAGAGGAAAGCAGTGCATACTGACTTTCATGGATTTTGCTACCTGATGGCCGGAAGCAGTAGCTCTAAGCAACACCAAGACTAAAAGTGTGTGCCAGGCATTAGCAGACATTTTTGCCAGGGTAGGTTGGCCCTCCGACATCCTTACAGATTCGGGAACTAATTTCCTGGCAGGGACCATGAAAAACCTGTGGGAAGCTCATGGGGTGAATCACTTGGTTACCACCCCTTACCACCATCAAACCAATGGTCTGGTGGAGAGGTTTAATGGAACTTTGGGGGCCATGATACGTAAATTCGTAAATGAACACTCCAATGATTGGGACCTAGTGTTGCAGCAGTTGCTTTTTGCCTACAGGGCTGTACCACATCCCAGTTTAGGGTTTTCACCATTTGAAAATGTGTATGGCCGCGAGGTTAAGGGGCCATTACAGTTGGTGAAGCAGCAATGGGAGGGGTTTACGCCTTCCCCAGGAACTAACATTCTAGACTTTGTAAGCAACCTACAAAGCACCCTCCGACACTCTTTAGCCCTTGCTAAAGAAAATCTAAAGGATGCTCAGGAAGAGCAAAAGGCCTGGTATGATAAACATTCCCGAGAACGGTCCTTCAAAGTAGGAGACCAAGTCATGGTCTTAAAGGCGCTCCAGGCTCATAAAATGGAAGCATCGTGGGAAGGACCATTCATGGTCCAGGAGCGCCTAGGAGCTGTTAACTATCTCATAGCATCCCCCACCTCCAACATAAAGCCTAAGGTATGCCATGTTAATTCTCTTAAGCCCTTTTATTCCAGAGAATTAAAGGTTTCCCAGTTTACAGCCCAGAAAACAGATGACACGGAGTGGCCTGAAGGTGTCTACTATGAAGGAAAAAGTAATGGTGGCGTGGAAGAGGTGAACCTCTCCGCGACCCTTAGACGTCTGCAGTGGCAGCAGATCAAGGAGCTGTGCACTAGCTTTGTGCCAATGTTCTCAGCCACTCCAGGATGGACCGAACGGGCATACCACTCCATTGACACAGGTAATGCTCACCCAATTAGAACCCCACCCTACCGGGAGTCACCTCATGCCCAAACTGCTATAAAAAGGGAGATCCAGGACATGCTACAGATGGGTATAATCCGCCCCTCTAAGAGTGCATGGGCATCTCCAGTGGTTCTAGTTCCCAAACCAGATGGGGAAATACGCTTTTGTGTGGACTACCGTAAGCTAAATGCTGTAACTCGTCCTGTCAACTATCCAATGCCACGCACAGATGAGCTATTGGAGAAACTGGGACATGCCCAATTCATCTCTACCTTAGACTTAACCAAGGGGTACTGGCAAATACCACTAGATGAACCCGCCAAGGAAAGGTCAGCCTTCGTCACCCAGGCAGGGGTGTACGTACTCCCTTTCAGGCTGCAAAATGCACCCGCCACCTTCCAAAGACTTGTAGATGGTCTCCTAGCGGGATTGGGAGACTCTGCAGTTGCCTACCTCGATGATGTGGCCATTTTTTCTGATTCATGGGCAGAACACCTGGAGCACCTGGAAAAAGTCTTCGAGCGCATCAGGCAGGCAGGACTAACTGTTAAGACTAAAAAGTGTCAAATAGGCCAAAACAGAGTGACTTACCTGGGGCACCAGGTGGGTCAAGGAACTATAAATCCCCTACAGGCCAAAGTGGATGCTATCCAAAAGTGGCCGGTTCCAAAGTCAAAGAAACAGGTCCAATCCTTCTTAGGCTTGGCTGGATATTATAGGCGATTTGTACCACACTACAGCCAAATCGCCACCCCGCTGACAGACCTAACCAGAAAGAAACAGCCAAATGCAGTTCCGTGGACTGATGAGTGTCATAAGGCCTTTAACCAGCTTAAGGTGACACTCATGTCTGACCCTGTGCTAAGGGCCCCAGACTTTGACAAACCGTTCCTAGTAACCACAGATGCGTCGGAGCAGGCCGTGGGAGCAGTTTTAATGCAGGAAGGACCGGATCAAGAATTCCATCCTGTCGTGTTTCTCAACAAGAAACTGTCTGAGAGGGAAAGCCACTGGTCAATCAGCGAAAAGGAATGCTACGCCATCGTGTACGCGCTGGAAAAGCTACGCCCATACGTTTGGGGACAGCATTTCCAACTACAAACAGACCATGCTGCGCTACAGTGGCTTCATACCGCCAAGGGGAATAATAAAAAAAAGTTCTTCGGTGGAGTTTAGCTCTCCAAGATTTTGATTTTGAAATACAACACATTTCAGGAGCTTCTAACAAAGTGGCTGATGCACTCTCCTGGGAAAGTTTCCCAGAATCAACTGGTTAAAAATTGTTCTTGGAATGTGGAACATATTGGTAGTTTTTATATAATCAGTAGTATGTCTAAAGGTGCATGTGTCTTATTAACTCTGTTTTCTCCTAGAGCTCCAGGAAGAAATCACAGCCAGTGTGGAACCGGCTGTCCAACACTATCTGTGATTTGCGGGGCGTGTCATAACTATAAAGGGAAGGGTAACAGCTCTCCTGTGTACAGTACTATAAAATTCCTCCTGGCCAGAGACTCCAAAATCCTTTTACCTGTAAAGGGTTAAGAAGCTCAGGTAACCTGGCTGACACTTGACCCAAAGGACCAATAAGGGGACAAGATACTTTCAAATCTTGGTTGGGGGAAGGCTTTTGTTTGTGCTCTTTGTTTTGGTGTTTGTTCGCTCTTGGGACTAAGAAGGACCAGACATCAATCCAGGCTCTCCAAATCTTTCTGAACAAGTCTCTCATATTTCAAACTTGTAACTAAACAGCCAGGCAAGGTGTGTTAGTTTTATCTTTGTTTTCTCAACTTGTAAATGTACCTTTTTGCTAGAGTGTTTACCTCTGTTTGCTGTAACTTTGAACCTAAGGCTAGAGGGGGGTCCTCTGGGCTCTTTAAATTTGATTACCCTGTAAAGTTATTTTCCATCCTGATTTTACAGAGATGATTTTTACCTTTTTCTTTAATTAAAAGCCTTCTTTTTAAGAACCTGATTGATTTTCCTTGGTTTTAGATCCAAGGGGGTTGGATCTTGATCCACCAGGAGTTGGTGGGAGAAAGGAGGGGGGATGGTTAATTTCTCCTTGTTTTAAGATCCAAGGGGTTTGGATCTTGATCCACCAGGAGTTGGTGGGAGAAAGGAGGGGGATGGTTAATTTCTCCTTGTTTTAAGATCCAAGGGGTTTGGATCTGTATTCACCAGGGAATTGGTGAAGGGTCTCTCAAGGCTACCCAGGGAAGGGAATTAGCACTTTGGGAGTGGTGGCAGCGGACCAGATCTAAGCTGGTAGTTAAGCTTAGAAGTTTCATGCAGGCCCCCACATTTGTACCCTAAAGTTCAGAGTGGGGAAGCAGCCTTGACAAATGGGATACAATTTGCAAGCAACACTGAGATTGGTTTCGTTTCAGGCTATCAAACCTAATATTGATGCTCTGATTGATGCAAAACGCTGCCAGCTAAGTGACCAAAAATGAAATGACTGTCAAAATTAGCACTGACTTTTCACATTACAGTTTTAAAAAAGTTAATACATTGACTTTTAATAGCATACTATATTACTCTTTGATGTTTTCATTTTTCACTATACTTTTGTATTGTTGTATGAAAAGGTTTCAGTGATGCTGCCCTCAGGCCAATGTACTAGTCCTTATGTGGCCCTCGTGGTGATTTGAGTTTGAGATCCCTGCTCTAACTAGTATACTACACAGCCCTCCAAGAGACAGGATTCCTGATTTCCACATTGTCTAGTGCTGTCTACCAAACAGACATATAATGTACTAGAAATGTGTGTGTCAACTCCTTCTCTGGTGACTGGTCTAGAAAGAGACTTGCAATTACTCCGGTTGCTGAAGTGGTTGAGGTTTGAGCTGAGGATCTACAGGGACAGGGATCAAATCCTGCTGTCAGCCAAGATCACAGGATGTTATGAATGCATGCAATATAATTTATTTTTGAAAAACTAGTTTATTTAATTCACACAATCAGAAAACATCCTTTAAAATCAGTTATTTTTTAAACTTAAAAACCATTATAATCTATAAATTATGGCATGACAACAAAATACAGGTTTTTCACATTTCAATTATTTTTCACAGTTTTGTTTGCAGGTGTCACATATCACAAAGTTTGAAAGTTAAGTGATATACTTCCCAATGGCAGGGATAGGGGACCCAGAATGAGGGGTTGCACAGTAGGTAGACCTGGTACATGGTGGCACTCCAGCAGCTTGTGGCTACAGCTGCTCCTTGCTGTGTCCAATTTCTAGAAACTGAGAAGTTATGGTATGTTTTGGGAAGTGAGTGAAGATACAGACTCCTTCATGGAGGTTCCCTCCAGCTGACAGGTTATGTCATCACTGATATATGCTGGTGGTTGCTTTTAGCATATTTACTTTGAGTAACTTTTAAATAGTGCCAAAATAGAGACAAAGATCTTCCTGAGACATACCACATGTTTTAGGAGGATCATCACTGACAGAAGTGGATTTAGTGTTGCAGTTTATTCCTCTGACTCCAACCCAGATGCATCTCTCTGCTCTCTTCTCCCTGACCTTGTGGAGCTACCCACTGAGGAACACCAATCCAGTATGAAAAAACTAGGGAATTAATACAAACAAAAACTTTTAGTGACAAGTTTGCATCAGGAAACACCTCACCCACCTAAAAACCTTAAAAAGATTAAACAAGAAGTCAAGGGAAAAAAGTTTCCTGCATTCTTTGCCTCCTTCATACTATCTACAAAGTTGTCAACAACATATATTCCATAAGGCTTTCCCTTCTATCTCCAACAGGTGCAAAAAACCAACATGTAACCTGCTTCATCAAGCATACACTCCAATGCAAAAGCTTAACAGCACCCTCATATGCTGTTGCCTCAACCCACAGATTGGCAGATCTGTCAGTCACACATTCCATGTTTTTGGGAAATTACTATACCTTAACATTTCTGAGCTGTCCATAAAGAATGCAGGAAACTTCTCCCTTTTAACTTATTTCCATGGTTTCAAGGCTTTGGGTGTACATAAAGCAATCTGTCACAGCAAGTTTGTGTGTTTTATTTCAATAAAATAACTGACATACTAGAACGCACTGATTCATTTTAGCGAGGTTTATAATTATTGTCAGTTGCCAAATACCTTAAAAAATATGTCTCTTATGTTTTAACAATGTTGAAAAAAGAAGACATGAAGAAACTATTCAGGCTACTGTATTCTAATTTATTACATGAAAGATTTCATAGCTGTTATATGACAGACTTGTATTCAGTGTTATGCTGGAAGCATTTGTTTTTCAAGTGATTATAATAAACCCTGTATACAAGTGCTTTCCAGGTTTACAGAATACATGCACACTAACAATTACGATTATTCAGAGGCATAGACTTTTTCATGAAGTGGATTTAACTTGTCAAACACACAGTTATTCAAAAGTATGGAATGAAACAAAAGTAATTTTTTGAGAAGTGCATTATATGGAATAAGGCAGGCCAGAGAGCTCCCGCTGGGGAGCAGGGACTGGGGCTTGCCCCGCTCCGGCCGGAGTGCTGGGTCGGAGGCTGCACCACACGGCTCAGCCCCGCTCTGGCAGGGGCGCTGGGATGGGGGCTGCACCACGTGGCTCCCGGAAGCCACGGCATAACCCCACTCTGGCTCCTACGTGCTCCAATGTCCTCCTCTGGTGCTCCAATGGGAGCTGCAGGAGCGGTGCCTGTGGATGGGATAGTGTGCAGAGCCGCCTGGCCGCGCCTATGCGTAGGAGCCGGAGAAGGGACATGCCACTGCTTCTGGGAACCGCTTGAGGTAAGCGCCGCTCGGAGCCTGCCACCCCTGATCCTGCACTCTGAGCCCCTGCCCTGATTCCCCTCCCGCTCTCCAAACCCCTCAATGTGAGCCCGGAGCACCCTCCTGTACGCCAAACCTCTCATCCCCAGCCCAGAGCCTGCACCCCCCACCCGGAACCTGCACCCCTTCCCACACCCCTGCCCTACACCCCTGATCCCCCTCCCATCCTCTGAACCCCTCGGTCCCAGCCCAGAGCACCCTCCTACACCCCGAACTCCTCATCCCCAGCCCCACCCCAGAACCTGCCCCCCCTCCCACACTCCAACCCCAATTTTGTGAGCATTCATGGCCCGCCATATAATTTCTATTCCCTGATATGGCCCTCAGGCCAAAAAGTTTGCCCACCTGTGAAATAAGGGGTGGTACAAGTGGGCATATATAGTTCCTTTAAGTATTCTGGGGGCTTTTGCAACAGGATTATGACAAAAGAGAACAGAACTAGAGAGCAGACATCAAAATGAAATGAAGCTATTCTCATGCCTACAAAGAAAAAGGAGCAATATAGACTTTTAAATCTGTAAAGCAAAATATTATTCTCTTGCAAATGCATTACATTTAAACTACACAAATATTTTGGTAAAGTAAAAAACAAAAGCAGTTTGGCTAATTTCCTTGCATGGAAGAGGCATAGTTAGTTCTATGGTCCATAGGAGTGGGAGCCAGGGCTCCTATTCCTCACTTAGTTAATGGCTTACCATGTGGTCTCAGACAAGCAAATAGACCTCTCTATATCTGAAGTTTCCCCATATCACAAAGCTGTCAGGAGGCTAATTAGTGAGGGCCAGACTATGATACCCTTACTCAGACTGAGTAGTGCCCTACTCTACAAGTAATCCCATTACCTTTAGTGGGACTATTTGAAAAGTAAGGTACAAAAGTGAACAAAGTACAATAGATGAGTATTTGGCCCTTAATGTATAAATGCTACATAAATATTATGTATTGTTGTGGGCCCTACTCTAATACCTTTACTCATGTTGAGTGTTACCTTACTGTGTGAGTATTCTAATGGGAATCAATGAGACTACTTGAATAGTAAAATATTCAGCGTGACTATTTTGGACATTATTATCTCTTCTCTTCTTTCATCCCATAGCATCTTTGGAGGCACAGGGAGCAGCACAACTTCCATATTCATTCCTGTCCATAGCTTGTGCCTTCATTAAGCCCAGCCTGATCACGTCTCTGAGTATTATGTTCCATCATCTAGTCAATGGTTAGCTCAGTAGGACTGACCTTAGTTGTGTTTGCAGTGTTCTTTGGCATCTTATCATCTGTCTTTTGCTGTGTTCCCACTATTGTAATCTTTTTGACTATTGCCAATCCTGTTCCCTTGATTACACAGTCTACTCTCTTTCTAACTTCATTTGTCTTAAAATCATTCCATGTTACACCTACCATCTTTCAAAGAACTCTCATCGCTACTGCCTCCAGCTTCCTGATGGCTATTTCGTTTAACGCAGCTGCTTCCAGACCCCAAAGTAATACTGTTAGTACACTGGTTTGATAAATTTTCAATTTAGGACCAAATGTAAATGTTTTTCATCAGTCCATAATTTTGTCAATTTCTGTGCAGCTAACGCACATTTCCTTTTAACTTCATCCTTAATGGAACTATCAACACTGATAGGATGTGGACAAATTGGAGAGTCAGACCAGTGGAGGGCAATGAAAATGATCAGGGGGCTGGGGCACATGACTTACGAGGAGAGGCTGAGGAAAAAACGGTTACTCACCTTTTTGTAACTGTTGTTCTTTGAGATGTGTTCTTCGTGTCCATTCCAAGCAGGTGTGTGTGCGCGCCAGCCGGAAGATTTTCCCCTAGCAGCACCATAGGGTCGGCCTGTGCATCCCTGGAGTGGCACCTCGATGGTGCCCTATATAGGGGCCCGCCGACCCTTCACCCCCTCAGTTCCTTCTTGCCGACACTCGGACAGAGGGGCAGGAGGGTGGGTATTGGAATGGACATGAACAACACATCTCGAAGAACAACAGTTACAAAAGGGTGAGTAACCGTTTTTTCTTCTTCAAATGATTGTTCACGTCCATTCCAAGCAGGTGACTCACAAGCCTGAGTTTAGGCGGTGGGGTCGGAGTTCACTGCGGATTGGAGCACTGCATGGCCGAAGGCTGCATCATCTCTGGCCTGGTGCGTGATGGCATAGGGCAACATGAATGTATGGATTGAAGACCACGTGGCAGCTCTGCATATTTCCTCTGTTGGGACCTGAGCCAGGAATGCCGTGGAGGAAGCCTGTGCCCTTGTGGAGTGGGCTGTGATCGGCAGGGCAGGCACCTTAGCCTGATCGTACTATTCGCGGATGCAGGCCGTGATCCATGAGGAGATACGCTGTGATAAGATGGGGAACCCCTTCATCCTGTCGGCCACAGCAACAAAGAGTTGGATTGATTTCCTGAACGGTTTGGTTCTTTCAATAGAGAATGCCAGGGCCCTGCGAACGTCTAGGGAATGCAGCCTACGCTCCGTGCTGGAGGAGTGTGGGCTTATGATAGAACACGGAGAAAAATGTCCTGACCCATGTGGAATTGGGAAACCACTTTAGGAAGGAACGCTGGGTGTGGCCTGAGCTGGACTTTGTCTTTGTGAACAACAGTGTATGGAGGCTCGGACGTCAGGGCTCTGAGTTCCGATACCCTCCTGGCCGAGGTGATAGCCACGAGGAATGCGACCTTATAGGAGAGATACAGTAATGAGCATGTAGCCAGGGGCTCGAAGGGCGGCCCCGTGAGGGCAGAAAGGACCAAATTAAGGTCCCATGCCGGGACAGGTTGTCGAGTATATGGGAAAAGCCTAATCAGGCCCTTGAGGAAGCGACTGACCAGTGGGTTTGCAAAGACTGAACCACCGTCAGCTCCTGGATGGAACGCGGAGATGGCCGCCAAGTGGACCCGAACCAAAGAGAGGGAAAGCCCCTGCTGTTTCAGATGAAGTAGGTAGTCAAGGATGAGTGGGATCAGGGCGAGCAATGGAGCCTGTCCCTGCTGTTCTGCCCAAATGGAAAAACGTTTCCACTTGGCTGTGTATGTAGCTCTGGTGGAGGGTTTCCTGCTACCAAGCAGGACTTATCTAACCTGCTGTGAGCATTACCTTTCTACCAGGTTTAGCCATGGAGCACCCAGGCTGTGAGGTGGAGCGACTCCAGGTTCGGGTGCCGGAGGTGGCCTCAATCCTGTGTGATCGGGTCCGGGAGTAGGGACAACATGAGGGATGCCTGTTTGGACATCTGCAGTAGCGACGTGAACCAATGCTGGCGTGGCCATGCCGGCGCTATCAGTATGACTTGAGCATGATCCCTGCGAATCTTAAGGAGTATCCTGTGGACCATCGGAATAGGAGGGAAGGCGTAAAACAGGCCACCTTCCCACGAGAGGAGGAAGGCATCCGTGAGAGACCCTGGACTGTGCCCCATGAGGAAGCAGAACCGTTGACACTTCCTGTTGTCCCTCGAGGCAAACAGGTCTATCTGGGGATAGCCCCAGAGACAGAAGTTTGAACGTGCCACGTCCTGGCGGAGGGACCACTCATGACCATGGAAAGAGTGGCTGAGGGCGTCCACTAGGCCGTTCTGCACCCCCCGGGAGGTAGGATGCCATTAGGTGAATTGCATTCTGTACGCAAAAGTCCCATAATAAGAGGGCTTCCCGGCAAAAGGGAGAGAAGCATGCACCCCCCCGCCCGTTTGTTGATATAGAACATCGCCGAGGTATTGTCCGCCTCATCCGTCGAGGAAGAGGAGGAGATCACTTGCAGGGGACCTTCCTCACTACCCTCAGCCGCTGCAGGGTCCTGCGGCACAAGCTACTCTGGTTGCGTGGCCGGTGTGGATATAGGATGCGGCACCACGACCGGTACTGGGGTCGACGCCGAACGACGAGGCGTGCTGGGCGGTGCCTGCGACATCGAAAACATGGCCCCTATCGGTGCCGGTGTCTGACTAGGCCGTGCCGGATTCTGTTGTGGTACACTCCCGTCGGATGGCGGTGCTGGTGGTGGAAGCATTTGCACTGGAGCCACCGACTCCAAGAAGACCTGGAGTGTGAACTGTGCACCTGTCCCAGGGTTTGATGGTAAGCCCAAGGAGTCCAGAACGGCCACTGGGAGGGCGGTTGCCACTGCTGCTGCCACAGCGATGGGTTAGGTCATTGGCTTGCCTGTGAAGCCGACCTCCTGCTCCTTGATCTACAGGAGCAGAAGGATTCCGACTCCGATGTTTCTGAATATGAAGACCGAGGAGGGGCAGTACCCACTGTCGCCGGCGAGCGGTGCTGTGAGGCCGGGGAACGCTCTCTCTTTGCACCGGTACCGCCAGAGCGGCACGGGGTGGGGACTGTGGCGTCATCATGGCCAGCTTGCCTCGATTGAATCGGGGGTCGGGTCATCCCTGGCGGCTCTTCTCTCCGGCGCGGAGAGGCTGGCACCGGGAGGCTTACTAAGTCTGAGGCCGCCTCAAACGCTTCTGGCGTTGATGGGAGGCGCACATCCTCGCTGAGATCCGGGGTCCTAGACTGGTCCGGACTTGACTGCTCCCCCATGGGGGCAGGAGTCAACAGGACCGTGGGAGGATGTGGCTGTGACACGGCTTGTCCCACCACACTTGTGGACGCCGCCAGCCTTTTAAGGTCCTGGTGGGGTGATCGGCCCCTCACTGGCCTCTTCTTTTTCACGGGCACCGGAGATGGTGATCGGTGCCGCATAGAGGCCGATTTTCTATGCCCTGATTCTCTCCGGTGCCGGGACTTAGAGTTCTTAGACCAGGCCTCCTCACTTGCTAATGGTGCCGGAGCGCTGCACACCGAGAATGAGGTGGTGAGCGCCAGGTCGGCAGGCTCGGAGTCCGAGTGTGGCCATAAGGCCCCCTCCATCAGGAGTACTCTAAGTCTCTGCTCTCTGTCCTTCAGAGTCCTGGGACGGAACCCCTTGCAGACAGTGCACTTGTCGCTCTGGTGGCTCTCCCCGAGGCATCTCAAGCAGGAAGAGTACGGGTCACTCTTTGGCATAAACTTCCCGCAGTCCGCCAGAGTTTAAACCCTGGGGACCCGGGCATGCCCCAGGACGGGGTGATGATTAAGTAGGGGGGAAGCCCCCAAACAGCTATTAACTATCTTACAACTAACACTAACTCTGAACTATAAGAAAAAACAAACTATATACCCTTAATAGAGACACTGCTAGGCTTGCTGTGAGAGCAAGCAAAGTTCTAGCTAGCCATCACCGGTGGTAAGAAGGAACTGAGGGGGTGGAGGGTCGGCGGGCCCCTACATAGGGCATCATGGAGGTGCCACTCCAGGGGATGCACAGGCCAACACTATGGCGTTGCTAGGGGAAAATCTTCCGGCTGGCGTGCACGCGGCGTGCACACATCTGCTTGGAATGGACATGAACAATCACTCGAAGAAGAACTTGGCTTGTTTAGTCTGCAGAAGAGAAGAGTGAGGGGGGGATCTGATAGCAGCCTTCAACTACCTGAAGGGGGGTTTCAAAGGGGATGGAGCTCAGCTGTTCTCAGTGGTGGCAGATGACAGAACAAAGGAGCAATGGTCTCAAGTTGTAGTGGGGGAGGTCTTGGTTGGACATTAGGAAACACTATTTCACTGGGAAGGTGGTGAAGCACTGGAATGGGTTTCCTAAGGAAGTGGTGAAATCGCCATCCTTAGAGGTTTTTAAGGCCTGGCTTGACAAAGCCCTGGCTAGGATGATTTAGTTGGTGTTGGTCCTGCTTTGAGCAGGGGGTTGGACTAAATGACCTCCTGCAGTCTCTTTCAACCCTGATATTCTATGATTCTATGCTCAAGCTTCTTAGGTACACACAAGATTCTATTTGTTCTAAAAGTTCATTGCTGCTGCCTTTCAATGCTTTATCTAGTTTCCCTTTTCCAAGAAACAACCACTTGACTTCTTGGCATTGCCTGTTAGTCCAAGTCAACTACACCAGTTTTCCAAGGTAATAATATTATCATAACTAATTCCAACGTGTCTGCCAGTTGTATGATGCACAAACTAAGGAGCTTAACTTTAGATCATCCGATGTCACACCCTCCAATTTGTCTAATATTCTTAACATCCATTTTAAGAACAGGATGAAAAGTTATGGTGATTCCATGCCCCCCTGTCTTACATCAAACTTTGACTTGAACCAGTTGCTTAATTTTCCACTAATTCTTACAGCACGGCAAGAGTCTTCCTACATAGCTATTATAATTGTAATAATCTTATCTGGAACTCCATATAACTGCTACTTTCCATAATGCTTCCCTCCAAACAGAATCAAATGCCTTTGTAAAGTCAATGAAAACAGCAGTCATCTTCAATCCCCATTCTCTATCAACAGTTGGCGCGTGAATATGTGATCAATGCAACTTTGGCCTGGTCTAAGGCTTCCCCGTTCTTTGCCTACTACTACTTGCCTGCTAGATGAATGGGGCAGCTTGCAATGCAGAATGGATATCAGCAATGAACCACCATCAAAAGAAGAAACAGAAAGAGCAGTGAACTAGTTTAAAAATGGAAAGCTGCAGGTATTGACAATATAACAGCAAAGCTGCTAAAAGCTGGCATGACAAGTGCTATAAAAAATTGTAAAAGCAGGCATGAGAGCAAGAGGGTACCAGATGACTGGCTAAAGGCAGTAGTTCTACTATTCTTGAAGAAAGTAGATCCTGTCGATCCAAATAATTAGAGGTACAAGTTTATTGTCAGTACCAGGAAAGAAAGAATAAAAATAACTGTGAACAGATTAAGACTTTATTATAAAGATATGTAATTACATTTATTTCTAACTAGAAGTTAAGATAATTAAAACACATTCCTAACCTGTTGCATTTCATGGAACTTGGACCGTTCTTGGACTGCAAGTCACTCAGTTTGCACAGTCAATTTTACAATATAAAAGCCATTTTAACCTTACTTTTAAAACATTAAGTAAAAAGATTCTAGCATACTATTCCATTTCCTAATTGAAAGAATAATCAGCTATTTGCATATTGAAAACTTGTAGTCCTATTTCTAATTTTAGCCATTATAACATCCAGGGGTACCAGTGCACTTCTTAAAATCAGCTTTGAGTAACTGACTAACACTGTCATCAGGCTGTTGGGAATACACTCTTCTACTGCATTGCATCTTGGCAATAGACATACATTAACAAGAATTCACCTAGGAAAGATTTTATTCTCAGACAATGAGGCGCAATACCACACTGAGAAAGCATATATGAAGATATATCTAAAATAAACCCCCATGTTGGAGTGGATTTGTGGTCTTTGGTAAATTTATTATCATTCTTGTCTCCCTTAACATTTTGAGGATTACATCTTTTATGCAGTGTGTTTTGTGGGCCGATGAACACTATAATATGAGGCAATAATACAAGTTAAGAATCAAAAGGAATTGAAAATCAAAATCAAAACATGAGAGCTTAAAAACTAGTTATAATAATATAATGGTAACCAACCATTCTTATCAAATTTGGCAAAGATGTCCTTTGTGTAGGTGTCAACTTCTGCGCTAAAGAGACACCAATAAAGTATTTCTCCTTGCATCTGCTTCTCTACACAATTATAAAAATAGAAAGGAAAGGATTATAGATTCACAAAGAGAGAGAGTCAGAAACATCAATTTAGTCAATAAACTGAATACTAGTAAAATACCAATCTGGTCTTTTCATAAAGGAAATGACAAGCTCAAATAATACGTTTTATGAATGTGAACAGACTCATTTTATTAAAAAAAATCCTGGTTTTGACAAGTACATTACAGATCAGAAATGACATACGCACATCCTTTACCCAACAGTTTAAAAACAGAATGAAAACATGATATCGACAAATAACTCAGCTTCAAACAATACGGAAGAAAACTATACACATGTGAAACCTATTGTAGTAAAGAGAAAAGAATATTGAAACTCCATATACTGTAGCACTCATCTCTAACTGTTAGTTGTCGTAGCAAGCATCTGCCTATATATTAACAAAACATCCTCCTAACTCTGTGCTTAGGGGCCTTGTTCTTTATATTTTGAAGAAATTAATGACCGAAATTGGATTCTTATGGAAATTAAAGGCTTTCTGAAGTAACCATAAAATAAATTTCAATTTATTTCAGTTCTGTGGAAGGGTTTTGCAACTATTTGAAAAAACAAAAAACAAAAAAAAATCTCTACTCACAAGTAAAAATTTTGAAGTAAAGCATATTTGAAACCAGTGATTTATTTCTACCAGCTGCTTTGCTTATCTGTGATGGTACATCTCTCCATTTCCTAGGCCAAAATAAAAACAATGGAAATGAAATCTACTTTTCTACTTCACTGAGCTTTAATTTAATATGGAGATAACTCTGGGATTGATGAAAGCCGGTATGATCAACAAAGAAATTTAGTTTCTCCATCATACTGAGTTGTCTTATTTTTTAGAACACTTATTTACATATGAAAAGTACCATAAATACAATTAACCTTAATATATTTTGTGTTTAATGGTTACGACTGTAAGCAAATACAACTGACTATCCTAATTTGTTTCCATGTTTTTCCATTTAAAATTATATTGATGTTTTAGAAAGGTATTATGGTTAATCACCAGTATATACAGGAATCATTCTAATGAGCACAGAATGATGTTAATCCAATGCCTGCTCCATACACCTTATAACAAAACCATGATGTACTAAATATAAATATGCAGAAGCAAATACATTTGGCATGATTAATACCTCAAAGGAAGAACAAATAGTTCAATCCACTTCCCAAATCAAGAAACCACATCAGGCCACATTATAGCCCAGATATCAGAACAATTCCAGACACAGCTTCCAAGTAGTCAAAGACATTTGTCTTAATATTTTAGGCAAAGGGAGCTTTTTCTATGCACTGAAGGTTGATTTTTTAATATGAGGAAGTGACTGCATCCCCTATCCTTTCCTGCATGAAAGGTGAATAAAAATCAGACTTTTTTCATTCTATTATTTAAATTATAATAAGTTATTCTTTTTAAAATGAAATCTGAATTTAATACAACATATGTTAAGGCCTAAATTTACTATAATTTCTTAAAATCTTTAAATACAAAATAAATATGCTGAATCCATGAGCCTCTATAAAAACTTTGAGTTAGAGTTAATGGCTGCTTTTCTATATAATGAATCAGGGGGAAAACATAACTTTTGAGGCTAAGCCTTACAAATATGTAGGGTTGCCACTTGTCTGGTTTTCACCCGACCAGTCTGGATTTTGGCTTGTGTGTCCAGGTGTCATTTGACAAGCCCTGGTGTCTAGTTTTTTTGATCTGGGGTGGAGAGGCAAAGCCGCGGGTCGGAGGGAAGAGGCGGTGAAGGACGTGTGGCCTTGGAGGAAGAGACAGGGGGCAGGGCCTCAGTGGTCTGGTTACCAGCCATTAAATAGGCAACCCTATAAATATGGCACAATAAGTCAGCCTAACTTAGGGTATGTCTACAGTAGAAGTGCTACAGTGGCACAGTTGAGCTGCACTGCTGTAGCATAGACACTTAGTACAGCAATGGAAGGGGTTCTTCCATCACTGTAGCAAACCCACCTCTCCAAGAAGGGGTAGCTAGGCCAAGAGAATAATTCTTCTGTCAGCCTAGTGGTGTCTACACTGACACTATGTCAGAGTGCATGAAAATTTTCACAGCCCTGAAGGATGTAATTAAGCCAATCTAGCCTTGTAGCGTGTACCAGCCCTTAGGAGACTGGCTGATTTTCAAGAGACTTAGGTGAGGATGAAGCTCCAGTCACTTTCACTTAGGCATATTTGAAAATTTTCCTAGACATACCTGAAATAATCAGTTTAATTTACTGACTACAGTTAATGTCTCTGTTTAATAAATCATTTAGTGGTAAATGTGAAACATGTTTTGATAAGTTTATGTATCCAAAATATTTAAGGCTGTTATGTTTAATCAGAATACATTTTATATGCTGTTGTGTGTGTTTAATTAAATTCCAGATTTCAGAGTAGCAGCCGTATTAGTCTGTATCCGCAAAAAGAACAGGAGTACTTGTGGCACCTTAGAGACTAACAAATTAAGAAGTGGGCTGTAGTCCACGAAAGCTTATGCTCTAATAAATTTGTTAGTCTCTAAGGTGCCACAAGTACTCCTGTTCTTATTACAAACATTGAATATATCTTCCCTTGTAAGTATTCTCACACTTCTTATCAAACTGTCTGTACTGGGCTATCTTGATTATCACTTCAAAAGTTTTTTTCTCTTACTTAATTGGCCTCTTAGAGTTGGTAAGACAACTCCCACCTGTTCATGCTCTCTGTATGTGTGTATATATATCTCCTCAATATATGTTCCATTCTATGCATCCGAAGAAGTGGGCTGTAGCCCACGAAAGCTTATGCTCTAATAAATTTGTTAGTCTCTAAAGTGCTACAAGTACTCCTGTTCTTTTTAATTAAATTCCAGTTACCATTCTAATGCAGCTTGACACAAATCATGAGCAAAAAGTTAAATATATAGTAAATAAGCAATCTCATTCACCATTTATTAACATACTAAAATGTAAATTAATAAGAATCTGAAAATATTAAGCACATAATTGCTTAAATAAATATATATAGTAATAACATACCCTTGTAGGTAGCAAAAAAGTACCAAATCTAATGTAAAGGCTCTATTTAGTTGTAAATCAACGTGTTTTAATAGGTTTATCAACCAATGAGAACATACTTTTTTTTTAGAAACTGACTGAAGTACAAATGGAAAAGTTGATTAAAATTGATTACTTAAATTGAGGCTTTCCACTCAGTGATTTAAATCATGATTTAAGTCACCTTGATTTAAATCAATACACCCTGCCCACATGTACTATTAAAGGAACTGCACAACCCCTAAATTGTAGCTTTCACTTCTGTTATTGCTTACCATTCAGACACTAATAAAATTAAAGGGATTTTTGCATCAGCAGTCCTGGATTATTGCTGGTTTTTCTCCTGGATTTGACAGTTTATTTGAGCTTGCAAAAATCAAGTCTCAAAGAGGGCTTTATAAATTTTGTAAAGAATAATATTACACTATATGGGCAACCTGTTCATATAACTAGAGCCCTACCAAATTCACGGCCATTAAAAAAAACGCGTCAGGGACCGTGAAATTTGGTCCCCCACTGTGAAATCTAGTCTTCTGTATTCTTTTACCCTATATTATACAGATTTCACAGGGGAGACCAGCATTTCTCAAATTGGGGTCCTGACTCAAAAGGGAGTTGCGTGGGGGGCGGGAGAGGGGGTGTTGCAAGGTTATTTTAAGGGGGTCACGGTATAGCCACCCTTATTTCTGTGCTGCCTTCACAGCTGGAGAGCGGCAACTGCTGGCTGGGATCCCAGCTCTGAAGGCAGCGCCCCGCCAGCAGCAGTGCAGAAGTAAGGGTGGTAATACCATACCATACCACCCTTACTTCTGCACTGCTGCTGGCGGGGCTGCTGGTGGGGCGCTGCCTTCAGAGCTGGGATCCCAGCCAGCAGTTGCCGTAGGGCCGCCCAGAGGATTCAGGGGGCCTGGGGTTTTCAGCGATGGGGGCCCCCACTGCCGAATTGCTGCCGAAGACCCGGAGCGGAAGAAGCTCCGGGGGGCTGGGCCCCGCGAGAGTTTTCCGGGGCCCCCGGAGCGAGTGAAGGACCCCGCTCCAGGGGCCCTGAAAAACTCTCGTGGGGGCCCCTGCGGGGCCCGGGGCAAATTGCCCCACTTGCCCCCGCCTCTGGGCGGCCCTGAGTTGCCGCTCTCCGGCTGCCCAGCTCTGAAAGCAGCACAGCCGCCAGCAGCAGCACAGAAGTAAGGATAGCAGTACTGCAATACCCACCCACAACTCCTTTTTGGGTCAGAACCCCTACAATTAAAACACCATGAAATTTCAGATTTAAATAACTGAAATAATAAAATTTATGATTTTTCAATTTCTAGGACCATAAAATTGACCAAAATGGACTGTGAATTTGGTAGATCCCTATATATAACCATACATAATTCTTGAATGACTTTAGCATAAATGGGATACAGGGCACTTAAATACTGTAGAGAGAGTACAGTTTTGTTAAAATACTTTTATTTCCTTTCTAGCTTCTCTACTAACCATGGTTCTTAGATGTGTCTTCAGACAGAATAAAAATCTTCTCTTCACAGCTAGACCAAGGCAGAAGTTCTCCCATCAGAATTATGTCCCCAGAAACCTGATACTGGCTACTTCATCCTTCACTGTATTCTAAACTGGATTACATTGATTTTTTTGAATACATTTCCATCATACAGCCTTAGAATTCAGGAGCAGAAATTGCAGCATACTGTAGAATAAAGAAGTTTCATGTCTGAGAAAACATGAGCACACTGTAATATTTTTATTCTAACTGAAACAGGTTCAATATTTTTGTCATTGCACAGACATTTCAAGAGGTATTTTGTATTTTTTAAATAATGTTCTTCAAAAAATACAGAATGATTTCCTTGCCTAAAATAATAATGAGGAACAGTTTTTCCATATTCAAACACTGGACCAAATTCATGCTTGATGTAACTCCTTTGAAGACAACCCCACCCCTGAAAATCAGTTAGGCAAGTGGTGAGCTGAGGTTCCTAGTTTTTTCATTTTATAACCTCATCCTCTCAACACTACCCCCTCTCATCTATCTTGTCGGATTTTTTTTTCTGGATTAAACTCTATGGGGCATGTAGCAGGACACAGTACGCTCCTGCCTCTTTGCACCACAGAAACTGGCCGAGACTCTAGAGGTAGTGTATCCATCGTACTATTTATTTGAAATCCCTCCACCAATACCCTTACAATTCTATCAAACAGTACTATCTACAATATCACCTATGCTTTAGGCTAGTGATCCGTGTTCCCTCTAATTTTTCCCAAACATGTGCGGAATTAATTTTGTTATGTGCACCAATATGGAGGTGATGTGCGACACATTGAGTATTGCCTATTGAGTATCACTGCTTTAGGCCCTTTCCTCAGGAGCTGAGAGGAGCAGAGGTCTCCATTCCCTGATGGGTTTACAAGACTCAGATCAGCAGTTCCTCTCTCCTCAGCACTTCCTTCCTAGACTTCATCAGCCTTGAGCTGGTTGGCTAACTGGCTTGTCATTTCACCCAGGCCATCAGCCTGATTAGCTAATTACCTCTAATTATGCCAATCAGCTTTCTCCAGGGGGACTAATTAGTATCAGAGTGATCAGAGTCCAGGCTCATCTATTAACTCCCTGCACTCTGTCATAGGCAGGAACTGTTTTCTTAATTTGTCTGAATAGTGCCTGGCACAATGCTGATGCTTGAGTGGGATTCCTAAAAGCTATTTTAAGGGCTTGTCTACACTACCTGCCGGATCGGTGGGCAGCGATCGATCCAGCGGGGGTCGATTTATCACGTCTAGCATAGATGCAATCAATCGACTGCTGAGGGCTCTCCTGTCGACTCCGGTACTCCACCAGAACGAGCATTGCAAGCAGAGTCGATGGGAGAGTGTCAGCTGTCGACTTACCACAGAGAAGACACCGCGGTAAGTAGATCTAAGTATGTCGACTTCAGCCTCGCTATTCACGTAGCTGAAGTTGTGTATCTTAGATCGACCCCGCACGGTAGTGTAGACAAGCCCTAAAAGAAATGTATTACAAAAGTAGTTTATTTAAGTAGTAGAGCAAAGAGCAAACTGGATTCTAGGGTGAATCTATTCTCCAAAGGGACTGTGAGGTAAATCAATCAAAAAAGCACATTAACAGTTTACTGTTTTGGTTCATAGTACTTTCTCATTGTATATGTGATGGTCAGGAGTTTTTTGTCAGAATGAGTTTCTAATAGAAAAATGAGAATTTTGCAAAAATCAAAATTTCCCACAGTAAAATTTCAATCTTGCTGAAAATTTTCAATTTACCACTAGGAAAATCTAAGTGATCCCTACCCCGCCCCTCCCAGCGGTGTGTCTGAAAGGCTAGAGTCAACTGCAAAATTACAAAACCCAAGGAATGCTCCAAGGCTGAGCACTCACTCTCTAAATCACCTCGCTCAGGGGCTGGAAAGGCAGAAAGCCAGGGCACTCAGTGTTCTTGCCTCTGTTGTATTAATTTAGATAGAATATACGGGCCAACAGCGTTTACATAACACTGTTTAATGTTGGACAGTGACTGGGTTAAACAAGGTTCGGGGTTTAGGATACAGAAACCTCAGCCTGCTCAGTACCATGGCAAACACACCATTAAAAATAATTGTAAATCTTTTAAATAAAAAGATTTAAAAAATGAAAAACAGTTAAAGTATCTGAAATGTGAAGTATTATATAAAACTTTATTTTAACAACTTCCCTTGTTCCCTCTCTTTTCATCGAGAAAAAAACTCTTGTCTGACAGTCTTTTAGCTGGAATTAAAGATGGTAATAGCTGTCCTTTTTGAGGAAAAGAGAGAAAGTGAGTTGAGATGGGCTGGAGCCAGTGGTGAGCTGGAGCTGGTTCGCGGGAACCGGTTGTTAAATGTAGAAGCCCTTTTAGAAACAGTTGTCCTGCGTGAGACAACCGGTTCTAAAAGTGCTTCTAAATTTAACAACCGGTAAGTGGAAGTGACCCAGGAGTGTAGCTGGGGGAGAGCAGAGGGAGCGGCTGCTCCCCCTGAGCACATTATTCAAAAGTGGCTCCTTAGGCGCTGACTCCGTGGGTGCTCCGGGGTTGGAGCACCCACAGGGAAAATTTGTTGGGTGCAGCTCTGCCCCGCCCCCCGGCCCCACCTCACCTCCGCTCCGCCACCTCCCCTGAACGCTCCGCCCCACTTCTCCCCTTCCCCCTGGCTTCCCGTGAATGAGCTGTTCATGCAGGAAGCCTGGGAGGGCGGAGAAGTGGTGCGGCGGCTTCGCGCTCAGGCCCAGGGAGGCGGAGATGGAGTGGCGCAGCAGGTAACCTGGGGTGTGTGCGCGCGCAAGGGAACCGCTCCCCACCCCAGCTCACCTCCGTTCTGCCTCCGGAGAGCGCGAAGCCGCCGCTTGTTTCTCAGCCCTCCCAGGCTTCTAGCGCGAACAGCTGATTTGCGGGAAGCAGGGAGGCTGCGAGCTCAGCCTGATCTGGTGCTGCGCGGCGGTGGCATGGCAAGTCTCCAGCCAAGCGGCATGGCTGGCAGCGCTGCCAGCCACCTCCAGGCAGCGCGGTAAGGGGGCAGGGAGCGGGGGGGGGGGAAGGGGGAGTTTGGATAGAGGGCAGGGGAGTTCGGGGTGGTGGTTGGGGGTGGATAGGGGTCCAGATGGTCAGAAGGTGGGGAACAGGGGGGTTGAATGGGGGCAAGGGTCCCGGGGGGGGGGCAGTCAGGAAGGAGGGGGGGTTGGATGGGGCAGCAGGGGGCAGTCAGGAGCCGGGGTTCCAGGGGCGGTCAGGGGACAGGGAGAAGGGGTGGTTGGATGGGGCAGAGTCCCAGGTGGCCATCAGGAATGAGAGGAGGAGTTGGATGGTGTGGCGGGGGGCAGTCAGAGTACAGGGAAGGGGGGTGAATGGGGCAGGAGTCCCGGGGGGTGTGTGCGTGTCAAGGAACGCGGGGGGGTTGGATGGGACAGGAGTCCCAGGGAGCGGGCACAGGCCACGACCCCCTTGTGGAGTGAGGAGGGACCGGTTCTTAAGATTTTGGCAGCTCATCACTGGCTGGAGCTATTATTGCTGTTGTTGTTAAAGTCTGATCCTGCTTCCCAAGATGACAAAACAAGTCAAACACACAAAAGGTGGGGGGAGAGAGAAAAGAACAGCAAAGATAGAAAATGCAGCCTTTGTCGGCCGTGTTCATTTGAAACCTCGTTGCTAGAAAACACAGGCCCAGCACATGGTTTTATCAGCTACTCAAAGACTTGGCAAACTGGTACTAGCATTGGGTTGTTTAGGGCACTGCATGTAGCTGCCTGGTCACAGGCTTACAGCAGTGTTGCAAAACATAGTCTTGGCTGGCTAATTCAGTCTCTTATTAGACTGAAAGAAAAAGGAGAAAGATACAAATGAAAAGAAATAAGGTCTGGAAGATAAAGGCCACATGGGGAGAGCAGAGGGGATATGAAGTCTCACATCTCAGGTGTTGTTTGGGATTTGTACAAAGCTGGTGGAGATGGCGATGTCATCTGGGTCTCTCTCTCTGGCCTGCTGTGGTCAGGACATCTCTCAGGATGAAGAAGGCCTGGGGTCCCAACAGACAGTGGGGATGGCACCCACGATGGTGAAGCTTTTTTTTTTTTAAGAATCTCAAAATGGAGTGTTGGGCACAATAGTCCATCCTCTCATTATATTGTCCATCATTAGACATAATTTTCAATACTGATTTTGGTTAATTGATTTCCACTTCTCTACTCCTTTATTTTAGCCAGCCTGGGATAGCTCAGTCGGCAGAGCATCAAACTCTTAAACTGAGGGTCCAGGATTCGAACCCCCGACTGGGTGGCTGGCTTTTAATTGGGGCTGGACTAGATGATACTTGCGGTCCCTTCTAATCCTAGGATTCTATGACAACTTTAACAGAGTCCTTGACTCGCATAAAACCATTTTAATTTAAATTACATTAATTCAGTCTTTGTCTTTTATTTTACATTTTAATAATAATTTTGTATAACACGTCATTGTGGCAATTTATGAAATTCCACTCACTTTTTTTTTTTTAAATAGTTGCTCTTATAATTAGGGTAAGTCTGTAGGCCCAATAATCACAACTCTCCCCAGCTCTGAGATGGGGTTATTTAGTTTAGTTGTTTTGTTCTTTACAAATAAATAGATTTTTAAAACATAAGTATTTAAAAATCTGATTTTCTTTTCTCTCTCTCTCAATATATATATTTTAACTTCTCTTTGTTTGGACATGGGCTCCCCATAGACACTGGCTCTGGATACATCTCACACCACACAGTTCTGATTACTTCCTGCCTATTGGCAGAGATATGTCCTGCCTGCCCACTTCTGGGGCAGGGGAATTGGCCAGAACTTGATTGTCTCTCAGCTCTAAATAACTGGCCAATGGGAAGGCAATAACTGAAGCTGGATGGCAAGGGGGCAGTCAGAGCCAGTGTTGATGGGGAAGCAGACCCAAGAAGAATGGTATGAGGCATCAGCTGCTTTACTAAAAAAGACTGAGCCCCTCAGTGACCCAGCTCAATTTTTTTTTTTTAAATCTGTATGGCCCGCCAAAAGGTTTTACGGGATTTTGTGACCCTCCACTATCTTAAAGTTGCTCATCCCTGGTTTAGCGGATGCTTTAGTGTTTAACACTATAAAGTACCTTACAGTACAATCAATAACCCCAAATCAGCAAAATACATAGAAACTAAAAGAGAAAAAAAAAAAAGGTAGAATAAATTTGCAGTTTAGCCACAGACTAAATTTTAAGAGAGACTTAACCTTGATCCTGAGAATACCCAGAGGAGACTTTTTAGTAAGTAAAGTGTTAGGATAGAGATCCAAACATTTGGCCCAATTCAAACTCTATTAAAGTTAATGAAGAAACTCCTATTGGATGGTGGGACTGAGGAGTCCTGAATGCCACTAGCTGAACAATGGTTGCAAAACTACACTACCAAATTTGGCATTTGATCTGCAGCTTGGTCAAGGAGAGTTGAAGGCATGGTATGCATTGAGCAGCCACTGGCCTGCTTCAGCTGCAAGGCTCAATTGGCAGACTCTGCCTAATCCGAAAGAACAACTGTTTGGAGGAAGATCATTGGGCCCAGCTGAGCTTGCTGGGTTGCCTAGCAACCATGCTAGGTGCTTGCTGTGCTCCTGACAAATGGCCCTGTAATTGTACATTAAACATTTTGGACTATATTATAATCATTTCCCTTCTTGTACTTTTGATACTGACAAAAGTCCTGGCAATGAGTCTGGAGAAATTTTTGGATCTGTCATACACCCAAATCAAGTTGGGTTTGTCAGAGACCATCATGACTCTGTTAACCTTTGACAACTTTTTGATATTATAAGCAATGAAATACAATGAACCTGAACAACAAGCCATTTTAGCCTTAGATGCAGAAAAGGCTTTTGATAGGGTAGACTGGAAATATATGTTTTATATGCAATAAAAATTCAGATTTTGATCTGTTTTACATTCCTGGATTAAATAGTTATATTTCTGTTGCATCCCAACCAACGTCATGATCTCAAATATCTTTAGCCTCTTCAAAGTATCACGCAAGGATGCCCACTGTCTCCATTACTTTTAGATTTAGCTTTTGAGCCCCTGGAAATAGCTATACAGGCTCATCCAGATATCTGGGGCATACAACTCAGTTTCATGGAGTATAAATTGACGTTATATGCAGACAACGCTCTTTTGCATATAGCCAGGCTAGAAAGCACAATTCCAGCCCTCTTATCACTAATTCAAACATTTCAATAAATACTTGGTTACAAAATAAACTGGGAAAATTGGAATTATTGGAAATCTCCCAGTTATCATCTAGTGGGGGACTCTCGCAATGGAATTTCCATAAGTAAATGGATGCAACTAAGTACCTAGGTATAAAAGTACCATGAAATATTAACAAACCAGCAAAGACAAATTTAGATCCTGTACACCCTCAAACAGTGATACAAACAAGAGGTATTCTCTTTCCTTGAGCCTGTGGGGAAGTTTTTACACAATAACAATGAATATTCCGCCTAGATACCTCTATATTTTAAGCTGCCTACCTATATATTTCCCTCTGTTTTACTTCAGAAAATTTGGTAGCATTATTATTGCCTTCCTATGGGACCCTTGTCAATGTTCATGACTATAATTTAAAAACCTTTAACTCCGTACAGGGAAGGGGGGGGAGGGGGAGAAGACTACTGGGCTTCCACATCTACAGTTACTATTATGCTTTTATCAGGTCATAGATGTCAAATGGATTTCAGCATGCTAAACCCCTTATACCCATGAGGATGGAAACTGAGTGTGCATTAATGCATCCAATAGAAGTTGTTGTTATCCTCGGTTCCTCTTTATAACCAACAGAGAAAAATAAGGTGTTTATGGTGGTGTGGTGACTGTGTGAAAGATCTGGGCTATCCTAGCTAAGAGGTACCAATTTCAACCTTGTTGTCATTGCAAAACATTGATACTGCTCAAAGAATGCTAGACTTCTAGTCCACTTTATTCCTCCTCTTTTCCCTTCCTTCCCCTCCCCTCCATTAATGTATATCTTCTCCTCTTTTATATTCATGTCACTCTAACAAGTTATGTCTATATAATATTGTCTGGTTTGGTACTGTCTGGTCTTCCAGCTTTGACAAATTGTAAAACTGCACAACTCTATTGGAGATCTTGTGAAGTGTGCAATGTTTGGAAACATATACAAGCTGTAAGTCATTTACCTCCTTGTGCTTTTTATTGTCTGTTTCTTTATGAAAATCAATTAAAATTAATCTATCAGTCAAAAGGATTGTCTATAGGTAACACTGGTACAAGTGTGACTCTTCCTGTTTCATCCTGCATAGCTTCAAAATCCTATGGGATATGCCACATCTTTAACTGACAATTCTTGATCTCCAGTTCCTGGGCATGATGATATTGATGGAGAGGTCAAGGGAACATTTGCAACAAAGTTCTCAGTAACTAGAAAAACAACAGCACCAGGGTTACCACAGGAAAGCAACCCTCTAATTCAGTGCAAAACTCAGCAGTTTGGGTAAGCTAGTTACATAAATGGCTTCTTGCTTTTAGCTCTGCTTGGACTTGTGCCTGATCAGTCAGACTAGCCTCCCCTTTTGCCCCTTCCTGAAGGCATCCAGGCATTGCTTCTATTCATACAGTCATGCCGCACTTGCCCAGGTATGTAAAACGGGGCCTTTCTCCATCCTCTAGGTACTCCTATATGGTACCCTCCACGGGCCACTGAAGTAGCACAAAAGAAAGATACGCCCAGCTGGAACTAAACCTGAATATTCATAAAGCATTGTTCAGTTCACTTCAGTAATGGGAACTAGACTCTCCCACATCCCCAGTAATTTACCTATTACTAGGTTTGTTTTGTTACACTTTCAGCAACAATGCTTTAAGCTGCTGTTCTAAGCAGTTAACTATCAAATATAAATGCTACATAAAATATTTCTAATTAATCATTCTTCACGCAAATCTCATTGAGAACTATAGAAAGAGTTGCATTTACAAAAGCCTGCTAGTCCAGCTACTCTAAATGTAACTGAACTTCCACAACATTGTCTGCATTTGTATGATAAAAAAACATGATTCTTCTAATTCTTTGTTTTAATGCAGTATTTTGTGATTTTATGTCTATGCTGCATAAGCAATAAGAAATGAGTGGGGGAGGGTGGAAATTTCACAAACTGATTAGTCTGATTTATACATTTTATTATGTAGAAGAGCAATGATGATTTTTCATCAAATAAAGATCCATGTTTGTAGTTTTCGCTCTTCAAGTAACTCACCAAGCAAGTATAAATAGCATCAACAAATCTACACAAGAAAGAACAGCACCGGATCTCAAGTCAGTAATTAAAGGAGCTAATATATCAAGAGGTGTCAGCAAAAACAAAAATGTCTATTACAAAAAAAAAAAAAAAAAGAGTATGCCATTTACATTTTAGGAAGCCAGATCATGTGGTCCAAAGAAAAGAAAATTCACCGAAGTGAATGGGCACTAAATAAAGTGCATAATTATTGTGGGAAGGGAATAAAGTTAAAACGAGAGAAAAATGCCTTGGCAAAGAAAAAGTCCTTCTATTGGAAAACTTGAATTGATTTTCTACCTACATCTACTCTTCGAGCATTATTAGAGGACAAAAAGATGAGAATTAAAGAGGCTGATTTAAGGCTGTCAACTTATTTAGTAGTAACATCACACTAATTGAAGTCATATGGTAAAACCAGAAATTTCTAAAGGAAAATATACAAACAAATGTGCAAGACTTAAAGATAGATAAGCTGAAGGAAAAGAAATTCACCAAAACCACAGATTTAGCATCTTCCTACAGAGTTTGCTATATTCCCAAGAACCAACAAAGTAAATTTAACACACAAAATGTCAAGATTTTCTGCATGCAAAGAATCTTTCACAAAAGTAATATAATGCAATGCTGTACTGTTAAATCAGCTGACAGAGCGAGATCAAGACAGATGTGAATTTAATGTACCACATACAGTAAGTCAAACAAATGTATTTTACCAGTTTGATCCAGTTTAGCTAGAGTGTTGTGTCCTGAACTTCTGTTCACATTAACGTAGAGTCCAAAGAAAATTGCTCCCAGAACACTAATTTCTAGCAACAAAGAGTTGAATAAGTCGGATCTATGTTTGGTTTTGATTTTGTGGATCTATGCAAACTCTCCGTCCACCACCCACAAATAACCAAAACAATTTCTAATATATAACCACGAAGACCTAAGAAACAAGAAATGCAATCCTTGGGGGCTGCCCTTCCTCATCAACAAGAAGCAAAAAACAAACTTTCTTTGCATTTGCAAAGCTATGATGAATAATAAATAAATAATGATATACACATAGATATAATATATAGTTTTAAAAACTGTGTAGATATAGGGCTCCGTGTCTGTTATGGAGGTCACAGAAATCAGAGATTCCATGACCTCTGCAGTGGCCAGTGTAGCTGACCTCAGGGCTGCCCAAGCAGCTCATCCTAGGGCCAGCCACACTAGCCACTGCTGGAGCAGCCCCGCAGCCAGCCACACTGGCCGCTGGTGGAGCTACCCCGGGGCTAGTGACACTGGCATCTGATTGGGCGGCCCCGGGGACCGCCTGAGCAGCGGGTGATGCAGCTGGCCCTGGGGACCACTTGAGTAGCAGTCCTGGGGATGGCGGAGCAGTGGTGGGGGGGGGGCGGCCCAGGGGGCAGCCAGAGCAGATGCTGCTCTGAGGCCCCCAGCAGCCAGTGCCTCTGGCCCCCTGCTCTCCCTCTGAGCAGTGCCCCCCTGGAGCCCTCCCCAGAGCATTAGCTCCTCCCGCCCCCCTCAGCAGGAGGCCCTCCAGAGCAGCAGCTCCCCCCTGGAACCCACCAGCTAAGATTTAGTCGGGGTATTTATAGTACAAGTCATGGACCGATCACAGGGTCATGAATTTTTTTTAGTGCCAGTGACCTGTCCATGACTTTTATTAAAAATACCCATGACTAAATTGTAGTCTTAATCATCAGATTGTCAACTCTGGTCAATGAAATCCTCTGTTTATCTACAAATAATGCTTCTCATTCATGTTGCCCTCTCAGCATACCTCAACACTGATCTGGTGTTGGGGGAGACTGTCTAGAGATGTAGTAGGGCTAGGTTAAGTCTACATGGCTCATACACTTCTCGTGTTCTCTGCTGAGTCTGCCAGCTAGTGCAAGAACATAGTGATGGGTGCCAGCTGGAATGGAGATGTCAGACTCATCTCACATGGCAGCCACCAAATATCCATTAGATAGGAACAACTTCTAAATCCCTGATGAGCTGGGCTGGGTTCAAACTAGTTACTCAGAGGTAAAAGGCTCTGTAATTCATTACCAATGTCCCAAAGCATTCATTTCCCCTAATAAGTGCTAACTTGGTGGGTAAGAGGAGATGTCTATATCTACATATAAAAATGTAAGAAAAAAAAAAGATTAAGAAAAATGTCAAAAGGTCTCAACATCCAGCGCTCAAAATCCCAGGAAATATCAAAATTAAGGTTAGCTGTACAGTTTTAATTTTGCCCCTATGTGCATTATGATCAAGCCTTTAATTACATGCTCATGTATTTTTTTTTTCTGCATGGGCTGACAGCAAGGTATGAGCCCAGGACCTTCAGATCCAAAGCACAGACCTTGAGATGAAGGAATACTACTAACAGAAGTAGGCTGCTATTGCCTAGACAGGTGACAACACTCTTTGCCAGTGAAATAAAAAATAATTGTGAAAAAGTTGCACAACACTGGATATTAGAATTCCTTGGTTCTGGACCTGGCTCTGGGATGCAAATGTTGTCTAGTGCAGTGGCTCTCAACCTTTCCAGACTACTGTACCCCTTTCAGGAGTATGTTTTGTCTTGCGTACCCCTCACAGTTTCGTCTCACTTAAAAATTACTTGCTTACAAACTTAGAAATAAAAATACGAAAGTGTCACAGCACACTATTACTGAAAAATTGCTTACTTGCTCATTTTTACCATATAATTATAAATCAATTGGAATATAAATATTGTGTTTACATTTCAGTGTATAGTAGATAGAACAATATAAACAAGTAATTGTTTGTATGAAATTTTAGTTTGTACTGAGTTTGCTAGTGCTTTTTATGTAGCCTGTTGTAAAACTAGGCAAATATCTAAATAAGTTGATCTATCCCCTGGAAGACCTCTGTGAACTACCAGGTGTACACATACCTCTGGTTAAGAGCAACTGGTCTAGTGGTTAGAGTAGTCATTACAGAAAGCATAATCAAGCACAAAGATTTAATACATTCACTCAAAGGAAATATGTCAAAAGCAGATGATGATTGGTTCTGTGATAATTAGAGATCTGGGTTCTATTCCCAGTTCTGCCTGAAGTGGCCTTGTGTAATCTCTCAGTTATCCTATTTGTAAAATGGGTGGAATGATAGTTGCTTGACTTTAAAGTAGAAACGCAAGGCCTTAGCCAGGAATTAGGGCTGTGAACTGCACAAATATATTAATGCCAGTTAGCAAAAGACCAGAACCATAGTGCAATTTCTCTTAGGCCAAAGGATATTAAATACAGGACTCTCCTTCCTTCCTTCCTTTATGAAATCTGAGGCCACTGGCAGGTCTGGGAGTGTCTCCTTTACATTTCAATATTTGTAAGTTCAAACTGTAAAGTCCCAATTCTGCAAACCCTTGGCAGATGCTTAACTTTAAGTAGATGAACAGCCCATTTAATTCAGTTGGACTACTTGTGCTTAAAATTAAGCATGTGTATATTTGCCAGATTGGGGCCTAAGTTTGTTAACATTTATTAAAATATCTATTAATTTAATACTTCTTAGGACTGAAAATGATGCACATAAAAGGCACTATTTTCAATATAATCTAATTAACTTTCCTGTAAAAGAACAGAGGTACATATTTTCATTGGATAGCAGTGAAAGAAGGGTGAGGTACTAAACTAACTGTACTTAGACACACATAATGTGACAATACGTGTAAAAATCCCTCTTATGATTCCTTTTGATTGGCATTTGGTTTATGAGTTTCCTTATTAAAAGTCAATTTAAAAACCCAACATTATGAACTTAACTTTCTAAAACAAACCATTGAGGTATCAAATTTTTAAAAAATCGACTGCTTTAGGGGTTAGCTTTGCCCATTAATGTGCTTGAGTACTTTGGAATATCAGTTACTAAATTTACACAGACATGTGTGATGAACCATTTTAAAAGATATGTACTGTAGCACACCTTTTTACCTTGAGATTTTAAAAAGCTCTTTACAAAACAGTTAGAATGGATATCCTGATAATTGCAATAATTCATTTTCATCAGTGTTTTGAAGCCTTGGGAAATTCCAAGTCCCACTGGAATACAGTTATCCATTTTATTAACATAGTTATACATTTTATTTCAAACAAGAGTATTTAGAATTTTTTTTTGAGGCAGCAAAACCATAATTACACACAGACTAATAACTTATAAAAACTTGAAGGAAATGTCACTGCATTAACTTTTGACATGGCTGCATTTGGCACATCGAATTCTAGAACAAAAGCTTTACAGTAAGCATATTCTTATAATCAAGCTGATGACTTCATATGAAAGATAGCACGCTAAATATTAGATAAGGAAAAAAATAAAGCATGTCTTGACATCGATAATTTTACTTCTATCTGCAACACTATTGGTCTTATTTAAGTCTAGATAAAAATAAGGTCAATTTAAAAGCCCAGATTTTAAATCTCAGACACTGCTGAGTTGCTTTTCTTTTTCTGATACATTGCAATCCATGATATGCATGAGATTAGAAACTATATCAAAATCTTTACATGATAGATGTGTTCCTTTTTTAGCAGGCATGAATCATAGAAAAGGTGGACTAGAAGGGACCTTGAGTTCATCTCATTTAACTCCCAGCACTGAGGCAGGACCATCCCTGATGGGTGTTAGTTTAACCTGGTCTTAAAAGCCTCCAGTGATGGACATTCCACAACTTCCCTAGGTAACCTACTCCACTGTTTAATTATCCTTATAGTTAGAAAGCTTTTCCTAATATCTAACCTAAATCTCCCTTGTTGCAGATTATTACTTCTCCTACCTTCAGTGGGCACAGAGAACAACTGATCACCATCCTGTTTATAATAGCCTTTAATATATTTGATGACTGTTATCAGGTCCCCAATCCATCATCTCTTCTCAAGACTAAACATAAAGAAGTTTGTTTTTGTTTATAACTTTTCTTTGTAGATCAGATTTTCTGTGTTGTTTTTTTTTGAATACATAATGTTTTTGTTGCTCTCCTCTGGACTCTCTCCAATTTAATCACATCTTTCTTAAAAAAGTGTGGCTCCCAAAAGTGAACACAATACTCCAAGCGAGGCCTCGCCAGTGCTGAGTAAGAGCAGGACAATTACGTCCTGTGTCTTATATATGACACTCTTGTTAATAGACCCCACAATATCAGCCTTTTTCGAAACTAGATTATACTGTTGGCTTATATTCAGTTTGTGGTCCAGCAGATCATTTTCTGCAGTACTACTGCCTATCCAGTTATTCCCATTTTGTATTTGTGCATTTGATTTTTCCTTCATACTTTGTACTAGTCTTTACTGAATTTCATCTTGTTGATTTCAGACCAATTCTCCAATTTGTCAAGATCATTTTGAATTCTAATCCTGTCCTCCAAAATGCTGCAACCCTTCTCAGCCTGGTGTCATTCATAAATTCTATAAGCATACTCTCTATTCCATTACTCAGACCATCAATGAAATATTGAATATTACCAAACTCAGGATAGATCCTCCACTAGATACACATACTCCCAGTTTGATAGTCAACCATTAATAAGTACTCTTTGAGTACGGTCTTTCAACAAGTTGTGCACCCAACTTATAGTAATATAATCAAAACCATATTTCCCTAGTTTGCGTATGAGAATGTCATGTGGGACAGTGTCAACAGCCTTACTAAAAATCAAGATAAATTAAGTCTATAGCTTCCTCCCTATCCTCTAAACCAGTAACCCTGTCACACAAGGAAATTAAGTTGGTTTGGCCTGATTTCTTCTTGACAAATCCATGCTTGCTAATACGTATTACCAATTTACCCTCTAAGTGCTTAGAAAATGATTGTTTAATAATTTGTTCCAGTATCTTTCCAGGTATTGAAGTTAGGCTGACTGGTCTACAATTCCCTGGGGCCTTTTTGTTCCCCTTTAAAAAGATAGGTACTATGTTTTTCATTCCCCAATCCTCTGGGACCTCATTGAGTTCTTGAAGATAACTGCTAACAGTTCCAAGATTGTTTCAGCTACTTCCTTAAGTACCGTAGGACGAATTTCATCAGGCCCTGCTGACTTGAAAACATCTAACTCACCTAAATATTCTTTAACTTGTTCTTTCCCTATTCTGGCTTATGTTCCTTTCCCCTTGTTGTTAATATTAAGTGTATTAAGTATTTGGACACCTTTTTTAGTGAAGACTGAAGAAAAATAAGCATTAAACACCTGAGCCTTCTTGATGTCATCTGTTATTAGTGCTTGTCCCTTGCTAAGTAGAGGACACTTTCCTTCAACTTTCTCTTGTTTCTAATGCAGTGGTGCCCAAACTTTTCCTAACATGCGCCCCCTCCCCCCAGTAATGGAATCTGTCTGTGCCCCCCCTGCATTATTGCACATTTGGCTCAGCAGAGGCGCTTGGGCTGCGGGTGGAGCTGGGGCTAGAAATGGGGATGACAATGGAGCTGGCCTGGGGACGGAGAAGGAATGAGGGCAAAGCTAGACTGGGGGTGGAGAGGAGCTGGGGCTGCAATTGGTCTACACGAAAAAGTTAGGTTGATCCAGCTACTTCGCTCGGGGTGTGAAAAATCCACACCTCTGAGCAATGTACTTAAGCTGACCTAATCATTAGCCTAGACAGTCCTAGGCTGATGGAAGAATTCATCCATTGACCTAGCTATTGCCTTTTTGGGTGGATTACCTACACCAATGGGAAATCCCCTCCTGTTGGAATAGTCAGTGTCTACACTTGAAACGCTACAGCGGTACAGCTTCAGCACTACTGCTGTGCCACTGCAGCGTTTCAAGTGTAGACAAGCCTTAGGAGAGTCCAGAAATGTTCCCAGCAGACAGCAAGGATCTCTTCGAAATGCCAAGCTATCTAGAAATCTGGGTGGTCACAGAGCAAAAAAGCACAAGGGAATGTCTGACTGTGCTGCTGTGACAGATTACATTCCGTGGATTTAGCTACAGGAAAGCACTGAAGTGTCTGCCCTCGAGTACCAAACTGCAGTTCCTCTGAATCTCCATTTTCTTTCCCCTCCATCCCTCTGTAACCATTACCCACCAGACCCCAATCTGCCTTTCCCTCCCTCACACCAGTTGGGCTTCATACATCCTTGCTTTCTCCCTTTCCCTTCCTTCTCTCTCTCCTGTTTACCCCACCACCCCCAACTGAGTGGTAAGTCACAAAATTATGTCCAAATGGCATGGGGGGGGGGGGGCGGGGAGGTAAAAACAGCAACTGAATAAAATAAGAAATATGTTTACATGTGGGAAAAGGGAAAATTCTGTCTTACCTGGAAATTTTCATTTTAGGACTCACTACATTAGCCTACAAGTGAGGCATTCTCTGTCTCCATGACAACTAGAGACCGACCAAATACTTGTATTGAGCCTGCATTTAGGACTGTCCCTCAGGAAGAACTCTCCAGAATTATAGCTTCCAAAGCTGAAAAATACGAACTATATAAAAGTTTAGGTCTGGTATTCAATTCAAACCATTTGCAGTAAAGCCTGCATGTGAAATTTAGGTATTTCCTGGAGGAACACTATGCTCCCTTTCAAATCAATTAAAAGTGAGAAATAACAGCAAGAAAACTCTGGTCACAAAGCAATCCTCTGAAGGAGGATCAGACTGTTGGACATGGAGGGTTCCAGAATAAAAATTCACAGGTAAAATAGAATTTTCCCATTCTCAATCCCCTCATGTCCGGCAGACAGTCCAGAAATGGAGTTTAGAGAGCAGTACATCATCCCTAAAGTGGAAGGAATATAAAAATCTACCCGTGGAGGGATGAAAAGGAATTTAAGGATTACTGGGGCATACTGTCCTGTAACACTGTTCTATCAAATGATGTAATAGCAGAGGTGAAGATGTCCAGTGTTTGAGAAAATGGGAGACCTTTCAGACTTCTTTGTATTATGTGTTATCTGTCCACTCCACAATTGCTGTTTCTTTTCCAGGAATGTGTGATACAAAGAGGAGTTGTACCTGTGGCTTTGAATGCCTCTGCTACATACAACTTCATTCCCCTGATGTCTCTGTTCATACCTAACTTAAGCATATCTAATACCTTAAGGTATTTGGATTCAACCAGAAGGACAATTATATTCCAATTATATGAGGAAGACTGATGAGTTTGGGGATGGAGGACTACTTAGTTCACAGAACGTATAAATGTGGTTTCACTGAGAGCACACGAAGCTCCAAAACCCCATTGGCAAAAGTGGCAGTGAGTAGGCAAGATATTTGCAGTAAGAAATGGAAGGGAACTATCACCTGTGAAGTAAAAGGTGGTTTTATTAGGACTTGTAGCCCAAAGATCAATATCATGACAGGAAACTACATATTGCCTATTGATAATATTAGTAGTCCTCAGGAATCTTATGTGACAGCAATGAGAGATTCTCACGTCTGCAGTCACTGATTTACTTTCCAATAAGGGTTGGCCTTGAGCCCCATGGCCAGGCCATCTTGTAAAAACACCAGTCCACTCTTTTCTTCAGCTGACTTGGCCCTTGTCTGTGTTCCTTGCAATACCAACATCTAAACCTCATAGATATCATTTGCAAAAATTCCTCCAAGATGCTAGAAGGGTGTTTGTAACAGTCTTAGAATAAGTGACTGTAGTTCCTTTTAATTTCCCAACTGAGAAGTTAGGGAACATTGGATATAAGTTCAGCTCCTGTTGCACCATATTTTGTGTTTGTGTGTTTTGGGAGTTAGAGATGAGGTTCCATTAACATGTAAATCAGGTTTGAGAACCAAGACCGGAAGGTTAATGAGAAGGTGATGATAATCACAGTGGCCAGTCCCTTCACAATCTTCTTTACCAAGTGTTTCTGCCTCATGTAGTACCTCTTTTGGTTTTCCAGCTGCATTTGGATGCAAATAGATGCCTCACTAGGCTTCCAACCAGATCTTTGATGGTCTGAAAGGATAGATGGTCTAGACTGAATCCTATTGACTAAGTGTATACTACTCAGCCAGCTGATCCTGACTTTCCTTTTTGGTGCAGACCCCTGAGGAGCAGCGAGAGCTTCTGCCCAAGACCTGAATAAGGCTACTTCTCTAAGCAAAGCTGAAAGATATATAAACACCATGGTTCTAAAGAATCATCTGCTGGAGACAGAGGAGTGAACTGGATTATTTTTTGCATTAGATAGGTTATACTCCAAGTCTTCTCGTTGGGCCATACCCTCATCCCAAGTCACACAGGAGTCCAGATGTGTTCCTCCTACATGGGGCTTGGCATCTGTACTGATGAACGGCTTCTCTGGATCTGACATCAGATAGCCGTTAAATAATATTAAGATTCAGTTAATTAAGAGATGCTAGTTCTGGATCTGAACCGAGATCTTTATACATTTCCTGCCATTGCTGGCTGGAAGCAAAGCAAGAATTATGCTGGGTTTTCACATGAGACCCACTACCCCAAGAGATGTGTCAGATTTTATCTTAGGAGAGGGGTGGTTACATTTTGAAAATCTGACACCATCTCATTCTTCTCTCTCTTCTGACGTAAAGATTGCTGTGGATGGTAACTTAGATGTTGGAGTTTTGTGAGGGCTGTAACTGGTCCTTCCACTTCCTTGCTCAAAGCTTTTTTTTGTGAAGGCATGTAGATATCTGAGTCCAAAAGGGGAATACTCTATATTGAAAATGCTTCTTTCTGCAGTAGTAACTGAAGGATCTCAGAGTGACTTTCCCTGATCACATTTTCAATCGCTTTCCATGAGTTTTATTTTTATATTCCAAAGTTTTGGGAAGACAATGCTGTAATGACGGATTTCATTATTTCTGTCTGGAATACTGAGCCATATATGGAATCTCTGAGAGACCGGAGGTTTAAAATGGACTGCATGCCATGATTCTTCTTTATATGACAAAGAATTTGGTGCCCTTTCCAAAATCTCCCCTTCCAGACCTGAGTCTGTCATTCCAATGTGTAGATGGCCTATTGCACCATTCATCTTCTGATGCTATGAAGAGTCTTGCTGACAGTGCTGGTGTATTTTACTTTACTCTGGGGAAAAGAAACTTGCCCCTGGAACAATGAGTGACTTCTATAACTTACCTGATTATCTCAAGCACCCATTTTCTGCATCGGTTCAGTGTCAAATGAGGTTCCAGACTTAAGTGCCCCTTAAAGCATGTGTGCGTGAAAGAGAGAAATATACCCAGGCTTTGAAAATCAAGATACATTTTAGGAGTTGGATGGTCTTCCAGACAATTCCAGCCTTGGTCTTTTGACAGTTAAGACAACAATGGCCTTCTAATGTGTAATCTCTACACCTGCTGAGATAAGATAATTTGAAGATTCTCTCCCTGAAAGGCGGGAGGATTTATTTCCTTGTCTAAAGCCTCAGGGACTTTTTTGTGTGTATGTTTCCCAAAGAGCTTACCAACAAAATGTTTGGAATACCATCAGATTTAGCCTGCAATGCCAATTTGGTCAAGCCTTAGTTACCCCTGGAACATGTCTTTGGAAGTTCTGAATGTACAGCAGATCACAGTCCCGTGAAGTGTCAGTCCTGAAAAAGTTGTTAGGAAAATCTAGTTTAAAGTAGATTTTAGGGAAGGAGAGGGAGTGTTTGTTGCATGCTCACAAAGGACTCCCAGTTGAGAATAGTCCTCCACAATGAGAGACTACAACCAGTATGTTCAGAACTGAGGCTACTGAATCCATGTTTAGTCTAAATGATGATCTTATTTTCCTCTCTCTGTGTTTGGCAGGAATATTCCATCAGTTGATATGACTATGCTCTTCACTAAGGCGGCTGCAGCAGGTAGGCTTAGGCAGAGTAATGAACACCTTTCAGTCCCTTAGATACAACTAGTTCTTGATAGGGAAATCCCACTCCACCTCAATCACACCCTCATCAAGCAAGTGACGAAGAATTATACGAATTTTCTGCAACTTTGCAAGTTTTTTGTTTTTTTTTGTTTGCATTTTATTTTCTAAAAACATAAGCACCTGTGAAGTTAGACCACCCCTCATGCTAATTTTGGGAAGCTTAGTTGAAAGTTTGTGGTCTCTTGCACAAAGTCCAAAATTTACAGATTTCTCCTGCTCTTTAGAAAGTCTAGATGCAAGATTTATCAGAGATTTTAAAATTTTGTGCTGCTCCTTTCTCTTCTGCAAGCTGTGAGAATAGGGAAGATGCAAGGGGGTTCTGAAAAACTTCCCCCCCATTTCCATGCCACTGGTTCTGGCCTGGTTTATGTGAAGGGAGATCCAAGCATCCTGCTCAATTGTCTCAGCTTAGACCTTACCCACATGTCAGCTGGGAGCTAGTTTCACTGTGGTCTGCTCAACCATCTTGGCTGGGAGCTTTCGATTTACCTTTTCTGAGTGGGGATGAGAGAGGAGGTTGCTGTCTGTCAAACAATCCTCAGTAAGCTATTTTTTTTTTTTTGGTAGAATGTGGTTTTTCTCCTCAAAATTGCTAAAGCCAAAGAAGAAACTAAAGACATTGAGGGCTGGTCCACACTAACCCCCCAGTTCGAACTAAGATACGCAACTTCAGCTATGCGAATAACGTAGCTGAAGTCGAAGTATCTTAGTTCGAACTACAAGGTACTTACCGCAGGTCCACACGCGGCAGGGAGGCTCCCCCGTCGACTCCGCGTACACCTCTCGCGGAGCAGGAGTACCAGTGTCGACGGCGAGCGCTTCCGGGATCGATTTATCGCGTCTAGACAAGTTGCAATAAATCGATCCCAGAAGATCGATTGCTTACCTCCGGGTTTGGCGGTAAATATAGATGTACCCTTAGATAACTAAAAATCCAGTGCAAGCTCTGCTCCAAAGAGAAACCTGGAATCTGCCACGTGGCATAGAATTCTGGGGAATTCATCCTGAGAGGCAACCTTGAGTCCAGGTTCAAAGAAAAAGATGTGATCTGTCCCCCTACTGCCCTGGAGATGGGGAAAGCCCACTGTGAAGACTGTCTGACGTGAAAGTGACTGAGAAAGTATGATACTTAGACTATAAACTCTTTGGGACATGAACAGTCTTTTGTTAAATGGTCAGTACAGCATCTAGCACAGTGGGGTGTGGGGTCCGTAACTGGGGATCCTTAGTGCTACTGAAATACAAATTCATTAATAAATAATAATATGGAGCCATGGCCACAGCACTTAAAAATCACTTTTTGTTTAAATTCTGAGTCGCTATAGCATTTCAGGATTAAATTATTTCACATTACTGAAACCACATCTTTGGTTAAGCTGAATGACAGTACATCACATCATGTTGTATCTGAGCAGCTACAGCATTGTGGCCATTACAAGAAATTCAGGATTTCAAGTATTTCATGTTATTGTAAAGACACTGCAATACATAACAGTACCTCAAATGAAAAGTCATTCAATGATTTATAAGCTAAAGGTACTTAAACATATGTATCACAGACTTAAACAGCCTATTTATTTTAAGGTGTAATCTTCTCACATCAGTTGGCATGATTATAGAAAGCACTGGCACAGATAATCTAGTTTTGCACCTCACCTTTGGTCTCATAAGTGTGCAACATGCAACCTGCACTGATAATACACGCAGACATCACTCTGAAGTCCGGTCACGAGTTCTCCACGGGCCTTTCAATGTTCCAAATGCACACCCCACAGATATCCTACAGGTACTCAGAGTGAAGTTAAATATTATAGTTCCTTTCTCCTATCCAGATTTCTAGTATAAATTCAGGAGCTAAAGAAGCAGAGATTAAGCAAAGGGTAAATCTACACATCAATAAAAGACTCTCAGCATGGCTGCAGCTGATCCAGGTCAGCTGACTTGGGCTCATGGGGCTAAAAATTGCAGTGTAGATATTTGGGTTCAGGCTGGAGCCTGGGGTTTGAAACCCTGGGTGAGAGGGTCTCAGAGTCCAGGCTTCAGCCCAAGCCTGAATGTCTACACTGTCATTTTTAGCCTTATCGTCAGAGCCCCACAAGCCTGAATCAGTTGACTGGCTCTGACACTTAATGCTGTGGGGTTTTTATTGCAGTGTAGACATATCCTGAGTCATGAGAATCCTAGTTGGCACTTGCAGCCAATTAATGTCCATGATATAGTTGGTAGAAAAAAATCCATTGTTCATTGCTGACAATTGTTTAATTTCTAAAGATCTGAGAATTATGACTTACTGGAGAATCTGCCTCCTTAGTGAGCCACTAAGCCTTGCAGAACCATGGAGGAATAGCTCTTCCAGTTGTTCAACTCTGAAGCGTGGTGGGATAGGAGAAAATAGTAGACAGAACCCATGTGCCAACACAGCATTAACATAATCTGGGAATGCTAAGCATTCAAAGCCATTAGTAAGTATCTGCACATTGCCTATGTTATCCAAGGAAGCATCACTCACTAAATAGTGATGCACACCTCCACAACGACAGCCTCAACTGCTGATTTAACATAAGTAAGATCATTACTGGCAGGAATCTAGGGTGGCAAACTTCCAAATGGCAATCCTCATGCACTGTTCCAAGCACGGATGGGAGGGGGGAGAAGAGAGGGAAAATCTCAGAGTTGGTTTGGCACTGGAGAGTTTAAGTGAGCTTAGCATAGACTTCCAGACAAGTTGTCCTTTTATGCCCTGAAGTTCTGAAGCCACTTTTGGTCATTATAAGTCTGCATTACTATCCTAACCCACTAGATTGTGCCAGTTGGCCAGGCCTTGGCCCAGTGCTCCATTGATCAAAGATGATCAAGCAGTAGATCATACGGAAGAGTGACTGGAATGTCTCTCTGCTTCCTCCAGCAAGCGCACAAAATAAACTGGCTATGATAATCTGCAATGTGCTTCACTGATGCCTCACTTTAAGCTTTCCAGTGCAACAGGATCATCCTATTAATTTCAACAGACAGGATCACAGCACTCACCTGGGAGTCCTTCATGCTGGAAGTGAGTAGTTTTCAAAACAGTACAGGCAAGAGAGCAACAGATGAATCCTAGGATAATATGGAAGAGATCATGGAAGTTTGATTCAGACTACCATGGTTCCTAGCCTCCAGGTGGTACCCCATAATGCACTGCAAAATTTACCCAGAATGCATCAAGCCTAGAAGCAGTGGTAAGTATCCTGGGATACCTGTCCATAGCACCCTGTGATGCCTGTCTATATCCCTTGATATATGTTTAGCATCTTGTAACATTTTTACCATTCCTTTCTACATAAACTAATGTTATTGTCATATTCATTCAGTACATCTTTATTGGTTTTTTATATTGCTGTTCTTTTGAGGAATGTATTTAATAATTTTTTCAGCATCTATATACTCTATTTTCTATTTAACAAGTAGCACATTATTTCATAGCTGCAAGTTAGGGGATAAGGTAGTTAAGCATGAAAGTAATATAGCTGCAAATTTGGGTGGCCTATATAAGTTGGTACACATTATTCTGTTGTACACTTAAGTACTGTATTATGTTTAATAAACACAGTTTACGATATAATTTATAAATAAGTGACTTTCATGTATTCTACCAACTGGCATATAAACAACACAATTTTAAACAGTACTGCAAGATACAAGGGCTCGAAAGCTTGTTTCTTTCACCAACAGAAGTTGGTTCGGTAAAAGATATCACCTCACCCACCTTGTCTCTCAAGTGCAGATAAGGGAGATGACAAATGTATAATTGTACTATAACAGAAATAATATGCAACAATACCATTACAAGTTGTATTTAAAAATATATACACAAGGGTGCAGATTTAAGGTTGTATATATGGAAGGCAGAATCCAGCTTGCTCTTCCATAGCTGTATGGGCTGTGCACTGTCAGCTGTGGTAAAAACTTGTTTTGGTCAGGAAAGTAAATAGATATAATTTAAAGGGAGAATCAAAGAAGCTATGTGAGTAAGAAGTGGCTACTGCTATTTATCACCAAAAATATGCTTTAGGAATATTTAGTATTTTTCAATTCACCTCATACAAGTACTGTAGTGCAATCTCTTTATTGTGAAACTGTAACTTACAAGTGTAGATTTTTTTTTGTTACTCAGCTGCACTCAAAACCCCCCCCCAAAAAACAATGTAAAACTTTAGAGCCTACAAGTCCACTCAGTCCTACTTCTTGTTCAGCCAACTGCTAAGACAAACAAGTCTGTTTACATTTACGGGAGATACTGCTGACTGCTTCTTATTTACAATGTCACCTGAAAGTGAGAACGGGTGTTCGCATGGCACTTTTGTAGCCGGCGTTGCAAGATATTTACGTGCCAGATATGCCAAACGTTCATATGTCCCTTCATGCTTCGGCCACCATTCCAGAGGACATGCTTCCATGCTGATGATGCTTGGTAAAAAAATAATGGATCAATTAAATTTGTGACTGAACTCCTTGGGGGAAGAATTGTATGTCTCCCGTTCTGTTTTACCCACATTCTGCCATATATTTCATGTTATTGCAGTCTCGGATGATGACTCAGCCCATGGAGCATGCTTTCAGAAGTCTTAAAAGAGCAATACTCCGATGTGGAAACTACAGAACCCGAACCACTAAAAAAGAAAATCAACCTTCTGCTGGTGGCATCTGACTCAGATGATGAAAATGAACATGCATGCTTTGGATCGTTATTGAGCAGAACCCATCATCAGCAGGGATGCGTGTCTTCTGGAATGGTGGTTGAAGCATAAAGGGACATATGAATCTTTAGCGCATCTGGTACGTAAATATCTTGAGATGCCAGCTACCACAATACCATGCAAATACCTGTTCTCACTTTCAGGTGCCATTGTAAACAAGATGTAGGCAGCATTATCTCCTGCAAATTGTAACCAGACATGTTTGTCTGAGAAATTGGCTAAAGTAGGACTGAGTGGACTTGCAGGGTCTAAAATTTTACATTGTTTTATTTTTGAATGCAGTTATTTTTTGTACACAATTCTACATTTGTAAGTTCAACTTTCATTATAATGAGATTGCACGACAGTACTTGTATTAGGTGAATTGAAGTATACTTTTGTTTTTTGTTTTTTTTTATAGTGCAATATTTGTAATAAAAATAAATATAAAGTGAGCACTGTACACTTTGTATTCTCTGTTGTAATTGAAAATGTAAAAAACATCAACAAATATTTAAATAAATGATATTCTATTATTGTTTAACGTGCGATTAATTGTGTGACAGCCCTAGTTTTTAATTACAAGGCATCAATTAGTCTCTCAAAAGATATTTAGCTTTGAAGTCCTGTGCCCCAAAACAAAGCCATTCACTAAAAATTCATAATGTAAACCCAAAAGGGACAATCATGATCATTTGTCTGACCTGCCTAAAACAGTCCATAAAATTTCAAGCCCAATAACTTGTTCTATAACGCAGAGTTACTTTCTAGATATCAGACAATATATCTTAAAGACACATTGCCTCACTCACTTGTGCTGGATATTTATTTTTCTTTTTTCAAAGTGGAAATGACAAAGTCCATAAAATGTATCAGAACTGCACTTTTCAAAAACAATACAGAAAAGCAATGATCCATTCTGATAACAAGAACCTAGAAGCTTTAAAACCCTTTCTTATGTCCTTCCTACAAGACAAAGAGAAACCATTTTACAAAAGTCTTTTGTACAGTCAAGATGAAATATCAATATTTTCCTCACACACTGAACATGGCACTATTTTCTTTTCTAAAACAGGGGAACAAACAAAAACTGGGGCATTGAAATTGGCACCCCAGAATTTTAAAACCAATCAAGCTATGGGGTCTCTAAGTGACATGCATTTTTAGATATAAACAGCATCTTTTTTTAACATTTTAGAACAAAATAATTTAAAAAATAGTATTCATAAATGAAAACTTCTGAGAGGTTATGTTTACAGGTATGTACTACTTGTTCTTAATGGCTTCCAGGGGGAAAAAAGGCATCAGAAAGAAGCTTTTTAAATATAAAGATGATTATGCTACAGAAAGCCATTTGGTAAAGGGGAATTGAATTTTACACTGTCATACCAAAGAAAATGCCTGACAAGGCTCAGAAGAATTTTATTTTTCTCGATTCCTTCAACTATTGAACAGAAAACTAACTTAAAAAAAATTGGAAAAATAATTGTTTTGCCAGTATTACAGGCACTACAGACATTATATCAGAAATAATCCCATATTAGTGAAATTGTGTGTGACATACTGTATTTCACACCAAACATTAGTAATATGGCATTTAAAAAAATATAACAGATTACTAGAATATTTTCCTTCTATAGTTGGTGATTTGCTGTCAGACACAGTAAGATGTTTCAGGTTTTCCAATTTGAATGATCTGAGTGTATTAATATGCAAACTTGGAGGAACATCACATTTTACTTTCATCATGGATCATAGCCAGCTTTTAATAAATATTAAACCTGATGAATTCACATGCATCTATTTCAGCTCATGCAACAACTAGAGCCAAAGCAGTAATATCATGTACTAATATCCTTATACTTAAAGGGACTTGCAGCAGACAAGAGTGGCGAAATTTGAGCAAAATGACATATTGATCAGTCTTCCACATAACTGAAATTGTTCACCTGTATTACCTGTGTTAACATCAAATGTGCCATATCTTTCAGCCAATGGACAAACATGGAGTGAAATCCTGGCCCTATTCAAGTCAATGGAATTTTTGCCGTTGATTTCAATAGAGCCAGGATTTCACTCATGTTCTTCACTTATATCATCTGACACATACAGAAAACTCAGAAACTGTAGTCAAATCTCTTGATCATGAGTTATAGGCCTTTAAATCAAGGGTCAGCACTTGAGATCACAAGATCAACCACAACAAAAAATAAATATATTTTGAATTTTCTTTACTTATCATAATCTGTGTAGTAGGAATGTCTTTTATTGTAGAAAACCTAGGACCTTGACTGCTGCAGCTTGATCCTAGTATCTGTAGGCTATCCTTTCTGCATACATTGTCACTACTTCTTATCTTAGGGATACAATGGCATAAAGTATCACAAAGATCAAGCACACAAGATCTGGAGATTGAAAAATGTTCAATATCAATTTTCCTGGCCACAGGCTTTGATGCTCAATCCATTTAACACCGGAAATGTCTTTCAGTCACCATGCGTAGATATGTATCGGATTAGCCAGATATGCCACTATTGATTGTTTAGTTGCCTACTGAATCTATGCTCTACAAATGTCTATTTATTTCACTCAAATCCTTAAAATATCTGTGGTTTAGGTACATGGAATATCATCTCTGCTTTTCTAGGAAGAATGTATGAAAAAAGTAAAACTTATCACACTTGATATTAAGAATCATCAGACTTTATCAACAAGAGTTAGTAAGATTGTTAAGTGAATGCATACTGCAGTGGACATAGAATTTGTGAGGTTCACTTAGAGAGACTCTCATGTACTATCCTTCCACTGGTGTCTCATAATTGTAACTGTAGCCAGCTTTGTTTTTCATTTCCAGTTCGCATTTGTGCGAATAGCAATTAATCCATTATACTATACTATACCTTCCTTTATTTTATAAGTTTTCTTTCATCTTCCAATCATAATTTACATATCAAGATGACAAAACTCACAGCCTGTTTCATGATGCTGGAATACATATCTGAATTGCATTCTCAGTTACTTTTATCATTTCATACTGGGCAGTATCCTAAATAGTTGTTGTTCTTTCAGGCCGACTTCAGGAATTCTTGCATAAATGAACAACGTGTCCAAATACTGAACAAAATTGGTTAAAGACAATTTTCATTACTGTTGTTTTCATTGCACACACTAAATGGAAAGTTTAATTTCTCTGTAATTTTTATGAGGTCAGCTAATGCCATATCTTTTATTCTCATGCCTATAAGGCTATGTCTAAACTTTGAGCTGTGACCATGATTCCCAGCTCAAGGAGACATACTAGCACTCATTGAGCTAACATGCTAAAAACAGAATGGAGCCATGCAGCATGAGCGGTAGGATGGTCTAGCTCACAAGTACTGCCTAGGGCAGGGGTGGCCAACCTGTGGCTCTGGAGCTGCATGCAGCTCTTCAGAAGTTAATATGTGGCTCCTTGCATAGGTGCTGACTCCAGGGCTGGAGCTACGGCTGCCAACTTTCCACTGCTGAACCCCTGCCCCTTCCCGCCCCCTCCCCGTGCCTCTTGCAGCCTTGCTCCTCCCTCCTTCATCCCAGAGCCTCCTGTACACTGCGAAACAGCTGATCGTGGCAGGCAGGAGGCAGAGGGAGGGAGGGAGAGGTGCTGCTTGGCAGAGCTGCCAGCAAACAGGAGGTGCTGGGGGTGGCGGGAGGAAGAGCTGATGGGAGCTGCTGATGTATTACTGTGGCTCTTTAGCAATGTACATTGGTAAATTCTGGCTCCTTCTCAGGCTCAGGTTAGCCACCCCAGCCTAGCGTCTTGAATAGGTACATACTTGGGGTGGCTAGCCATGGTGAAAGCCTTTTTATTCACTTGGATTTTACCAATTGCAATTGCCTCTACTTATAAAATCATCCCTATAGTTCCAGGAATGTGGTAGTACATTATCCAGCAAAGAAAGCAGAATGCTGCACCTTTGGAAGAACCATATTCAACACAGGACAACAATTAGGGAATATCATACCAATTCTTTAGTTTGAATGGTCATCTTCAGAAATATTTACATGGGATTGAATTTAAAAGCATCATCTGTGTCAATTGAGCCAGAACAACTGGTGTAAGTTGGTGCAGTTCTAGTGTAATCAATGGAGCTATGCCAAGTTAGACCAGATGAAGGATCTGGCCAATTATAACTTATTTTAAGAAAAATGTCAAAAACTGTCATTTCAGCACTTCCACTGTTCATCATAGGGGAGAGAAGTTGCAGTTATATTGTGCTTACTATGCAATAAAAAAAAGAGGTAGCTAGGAAGTTTCTGTTAGCAGCCATTTTTAAAACCATAAACCTGAACATCCATTTTTTTTATTGTACTGCTGCAACTACTTTTCTTTTCTTCCATTTCTGGACTAGCTCTTAAAATATAGCTTAATTGTTGTACAAATTCTTGAGTAATTGCTCCCAGAATAAAGACAGTCAGCCCCTATCTTGGACACAGAAATGAACTGTTCTGAATGACTTTAGTTGTGTTAAATATGCCCTGCGTTAAAAGTGTGTGTTCAAGTTGACTGTAGACCTGCTGGCCCGTTTCCCCAGACCAGGCAGGATTAAATGCCTGGCAAAAAAAGAGACTGTTCAAGCCCTTCCTTCAAGGCAGCTTATTCTCCAACCAAAAACATATATAGTAACACCAAAAGAGAGCTATCCCTTGATCAAAGCAGAATGAAGTGGTAAAGAGACCTTTCCTCTTGCTCATCATTAGCAGGCCCTGCTAATGAGCCACCTTCCTTCTTGTCCCCATTCAACCCGTTTATCCTGGACCACCCCAAACCCTATCCACACTCCCGCCCACTGACCACCACCCCAAACTCCCCTGCCCTCTGTCTACCCCCCCTGCTCCCTGCCCCCTTACCGTGCTGCCTGGCGCACCAGTGGCGGACGGCGCTGGATCCAGGCCACGCCACCGCCGCCACCACCACACAACACAGAGCACCGGGTCAGGCCGGACTCTGCAGCTGCGCTGCTTCAGGAGCTCACAGCCCGGGCGCCCAGAGCATCGAACCGGGCAGTGGAGCGAGCGAGCTGAGGCTACAGGGGAGGGACCGGTGGCTAGCCTCCTGGGTCAGGAGCTAGGGGGCTGGGCAGGACGGTCCCGCGGGCCGTAGTTTGCCCACCTCTGATAAAAACACATGTTAGAAGATATTAAGTAACATGTGCAAACTAGCATGTTATAAAAAACTAGTGTACAAAAAGCATGCTATACTGGATGAGCTGAAGTCTACAATGTCTTGTCTACACTGCAGATTTTAATGTATTTGTTACTACTTTTTAAAACCATACAGTTAATTACTAGTCAAAACAAACGTACTTATGGCTGCAAAATGCGATAAGTGCTTTTGAATATTCCAGCCAAAGAATTTTAAACACTGAGTAAAAATCCCTCTTTTCTCTTATGTTTAACTTTCACTCTCGTCTCTTGTGATGTCACCATTTCTCTAATTCTGCATTATGACTGAGACTCTTCAAGCCAAAACAGGTCCTAAATTTCTAAAGAGGAAAAGAACAAGCAAAATTTTAAAATAATAGCAAACCCCATAACCTTTTCGGCCTTCTTTATGTATCATGAAAACAACAACTTACTTTTCTTCCTTTGCTGGTCACTTTTAAAATTAAAACTTAGAAGAAAATCTGCTAGGTTTAACAGAGTAACACCTTTGAATTTTTCATTATGAATTGTTCTATATACTTAAGTTGGAGACAAACTAAAATATTTTAATTTGGCTTATTCATATGGCAGGGATGAATAGTTTTCTTTTACTTTCCACGCTATTTCCAGTATTTCTCTAAATACATTTTTCCCTTTAAAAAGTTTGTGCAATTAAGCTAAATAATGAAAGTAGATCCTGCTCCATTATTTTAGCCAGAGTGCTCTTCTAGGAAAAACAAAAGCTGATATGCAACCAGGGCCGGCTCTGGCTTTTTGGCCACCTGAAGCAAAAATAAAAAATAAAAAAATGGGGTGGCCAGAACAGCAAAAAAAAAAAACCCTGCAGCGTGGCCCGAGCACAACTGCAGGGGGACCGGCTGGGGGGACGGGAGGGAGGGAGAGAGAGAGAGAAGGGGTCGGCCAGGGCTACAGCAGGGGCGCTGCCACGCGGCCCCTCCCGCTGCGCCACCTTCGGAGGGGAGGGAAGGACACTTCAGGGCACTCCTGTCCTCCGCGCCGCTGCCCCCTACAGGGCGGCCAATGCGGAACAAAAAAAGAGCGGCCGTGCCGCCCTAGGATTGGGCGGAATGCCGCCTCGTTCAATCTGCCGCCCCAAGCACCAGCTGAGCAAGCTGGTGCTTGGAGCCGGCCCTGTATGCAACCAACTGAAGGATTATAGATAGGGCCCTTCCAAATTCATGGCATGAAAAATACATCACAGACTGTGAAATCTTGTCTCCCAAACATGAAATCTGGTCTTTTGTGTGCTTTTACCCTATACTATATAGATTTCATGGGAAGACCAGCATTTCTCAAAATGGGGGTCCTGACCCAAAAGGGAGTTGCGGGGGGCTCTGAATGCAGTGCCACCGCCAACAGCAGCGCAGAAGTAAGGGCAGCAGTACAGCTACCCCACCCTACAATAACCTTGCAAACTCCCCTCCCCCAATTCCTTTTTGGGTCAGGACCCCTACAATTACAACACCATGAAATTTCAGATTTAAATAGCTGAAATCAGGATTTTAAAAATTGTAAATTTCATATGACCGTGAAATTAACTAAAATGGACCATGAATTTGGTAAGCCCCTAATTACAGAAATCTTCTGATGTACTACATCCAAAATACACCTCTACTCCGATATAACGCTGTCCTCGGGAGCCAAAAAATCTTACTGCATTAGAGTGAAACCGCGTTACATCGAACTTGCTTTGATCTGCCAGAGTGCACAGCCCCACCCCCGGAGTGCTGCTTTACCGCGTTATATCCGAATTCATATTATATCGGGTCGCGTTATATCGGGGTGGGGTGTATGTGAAACTGTAAGACAAGATTTCGCAAACACTTCCTGGCAGAATTAGGATATTAGAATTAGAAAAACAGTACTTGTTCTAGAGTTATCCAAACTGCTGAGTTTGTGTGGATTGAAACATGTGGATGACATGCAAATAAAGCTAAAGCTTTGCAAACAAAAGCCTCCACTGCTTATCCCACAAGGTCTTTAGGAAATAGTTGATACTAAAAGAACACATTGATTTTACCAGTTTCTGCCACAGAAATGTCAATGTTAGAGATAGAAAACCAATTCACTTTAGTACCACAGCATTTTTCAATATTTTGCCAGTTAGCAATAAAAATAACAAGCAGACAATTTTCAACATAATTTGATCAATTAGGTAACAGAAAAAAACTGTATGGGAATTTTTATTTTCCCTTCAAAAATATGCTTTATTTGCACCATCTTCTCATTTTGAAGCTTGGAAGCCACTTTAATTTGCAATTTATTTACAATAACTGCTTCAAGAGAGAGTTGAAATCTTCACTACATTCTTGATAAAGATTTTCCTCAGCATGATGCAACTGTAGAATAATTGGGGATCATTAAATTTAAATAGGAATTGTGTGTGTTTAGTTATGGGTTTTAACCTTCCTATTCCTATGGAAAGGGAATTTGAACTTGGTGAAAATGGTAAGAGAATTCTGTTTAGGCAGTCTTTAGCTTCTTTGCTTAATCCAAGATTTCAATCAAGCATTATTTAAAAGATCCCCTAGATTTGATACTACAAAGGGGGTACATTTACTACTGTTTACCAGAAAACAATTTAAAAAATAATAATCACAAGTAAAGTAATATTCAGGGTCAATGAGTCTTGAGTTCCTAACAAATTTAAATATTTTTGAAAATCCCACCATAAGATCTAATCTATGGGTGGAGAAAAATGGCTCAGACCTTCATGAAACAACTGCTTTCTCAAAAGACAGGAAAAGATTAGAGACACAGATAGCCACACACAAAGGGGTCGCTGCTATAAGGACATGAAACATATCAAAAATGGCAAAGGGTTTAACAACAGATCAGAAGAAACTACCTATTAATTTAGACTGGAGACAGAACTAGAAACTAGGGCTGTCAAGTGATTAAAAAATTAATGAGATTAATCGTACGATTAATTGCTGTTAAAACAATAATAGAATACCATTTATTTAAATATTTTTGGATGTTTTCTATATTTTCAAATGCATTGATTTCAATTACAAACACAGAATACAAAGTGTACAGTGCTGGGGATGTGGGCTCTTGGGTGGGGCCAGAGATGAGAGATTTGGGGTACAAAGGGGGGGCACCGAGCTGGGGCTGAGGGATTTGGAGTGCAGATTCTGGGACAGAGTATGGGTGTGGGAGGAAGTTCAGGGCTGGGGCAGAGGGTTGGGGTGCGGAAAGGTGTTCAGGGCTGGGGCAGGCAGCTTGGGGGTGGCGCCAGCGGGTGGGGGCAGCACACAGAGCCCCCAGACCACTCTTGCATCTCGCAGCCGGATATGCCACCTGCTTCCGGGAGCTGTGCAGAGCCAGGGCAGGCAGGGAGCCTGCCTTAGCCCTGGCTGCACCGCCGACCAGACTTTTAGTGGCCCGGTCCCTTTTCGACCGGATGTTCTGGTGAAAACCGGATGCCTGGCAACCCCCTAGACTGTATATGTCTTGCAAGCTGGAGAGGACATTCACCTGCTCTGGAAATTTGGGAAAGAAAAGTAAAAGTTGTGTTCTTCCCTCAGGTTACAGATTGGTTTGGCAACCTGCTTTTCTTGATTCTATGCTTTATCATCATTATAAATAAATAATACAAAAATGTACTATTTCAAGCTTCCATGTACAATTTCAGAAAGTTAAAATCCAATACAAAAGTTTAACAGTATATGCTGTCCATCAATCCTATATTTACATACACAGGGCCTGATCATGGCATTTACCAAACGGGTAAATGATTGAGTCCTTATTTAGGGTTATATACTGTCCACTACAGAAAGCTGTTAAATCAAAACAAAACAAAAAAAGCCACCACGCATGGATCAAGGAGAGAATAGATCCATTAAAGAATCAGAGTGCCTGGGACACTTATTTTGCACAGTCCTTAATCATGGTCCTCTGAATCCAGCCTATGTGTGAGTTATGCATTTATAATACAGTAGTAAAAATAAAGTGTCAAAATGATTGTTGATAAATGGATCAGGTGGACTGTTAGCTTTGATTAATTTATTTGTATTAGCTTAGCAAAAAAGTATCTTAAGGCTTCCTGGGAGACCTTTACTGGTCAATAAAGAAGTAGTAACACTGATGGCTAAGAAAATAATAAAATCCCCAAACTAGACATGGCATGTCACATAGTACTCTACTCTGTACAAAACAGCCTTAATTTCTACAAGTATGCCTCTTCTATCTGAATTCTAAAACATGTTAAAGCACTCATGATGTTAATTAAGGCTCTGAACACTTTAAATAAACCAGATCTAACAGAGAACATAAGTAAACACAAAGTTCCATCTCACTGTACATATATAACAACCCAGGATGCTCACCTTAACAGTACTGTATGTACACTGAAAACCAAACCAAACCCACAAGAGAGCTTACTAATACACATTTTTCAGGATTTTTTTTGTAGAAAAGGTTAAAAAAATTCTGGCAAATGACTTGCCCCCAAAGTTTCACTTTATTTGATTTTACTTAGGGTATGTCTACAATGGCAGTGTTACAGTGCTGGCAGTCACAGCGCCGCTCAGAGAGGGAAATTGCTGTTGTGTGTTCACACTGTCAGATGCCTGCGCAATAGCGTTTTCAAACTTGCAGTGGTATTTGGAGCGGTGCACTCTGTGCAGCTATCCCAGAGAGCATTTCTTCCTCTTCTGCCGCTAAGAGTTGTGGGAAGGCGGAGGGGATCGCAGGACATCCTGGGTCCTGTCCCAATGCCCTGTGATGCATTGCTTTGCATCCCAGCAATCCCTCTACTTCCGTCCGCATTTGGCGCCATCTTTCAATGGTTTGTGTACTGCATGCTCTGCCTTTTCCCATCTGCAGGAGTGGATCCCGCAATGTTGACCAGTATGCTGCTAGCTCTCACACGTCGTGAGTGGCAATGGAGTTATTCTTTAAACTACAAAGGCATGAGGAGTGCGACATTGATCTTTCCATGCTTAGTAGCTATGACATGAGATTGCCTGTGGCATTCATGGAGGTGCTGACCATAGTGGAATGCCACTTTTGGGCTCAGGAACAAAGCACTGAGTGGTGGGACCACATCGTCATGCATGTCTGGGATGATGAGCAGTGGCTGCAGAACTTTCGGATGAGGAAAGCCACATTCATGGGACAGTGTGATGAGCTTGCCCCCGCCCTGAGGCACAAGGACATGAGAATGAGAGCTGCCCTGCCGTTGGAGAAGCACGTGGCAATTGCACTTTGGAAGCTGGCTACTCCAGACCACTACTGATTGGTCGCTAGCCAGTTCAGGGGGGGGAAGTCAACTGTTGGACTTGTGTTGACGGAAATGTGCAGGGCCATTAATTGCATCCTATTCCGAAAGACCATGACTCTGGGCAATGTGCATGACATTGTGGGTGGCTTTGCACAAATGGGCTTCCCTAACCGCGGAGGGACAATAGATGGCACGCATATTCCAATTCTGGCACCAGACTACCTAGCCATTGAGTACATTAATCAGAAGGGGTATTTCTCTATGGTTCTCCAGGTGCTTGTGGATCCTCATGGGCGTTTCACAGACATTAACGCAGGCTGGTCCGGAAAGGTGCATGATGCAGGCATCTTTCGGAACACTGGTCTGTTCTGGAAGCTGCAAGCAGGGACTTTCTTCCTGGACCAGAAGATCACCGTAGGGGAAGTTGAAATGCACACTGTGATCCTGGGAGACACTGCCTACCACTCTTCAGGCATCAGCGCAGAAGTAAGGGTGGCAATACCATATCATGCCATCCTTACTTCTGCGCTGCGGCTGTCGGCGGCTCTGCCTTCAGAGCTGGGCTCCCAGCTAGCATCTGCCGCTCTCCAGCTGCTCAGCTCTGAAGGCAGTGCTACCACCAGAAACAGCGCAGAAGTAAGGGTAACAATACAGCAACCCCCTCCCCCCACAATAACCTTGCAACACCCCCCACAACTCCTTTTTGGGTCAGGACCCTACAAATACAACACAGTGAAATTTCAGATTTAAACAGATGAAATCATGAAATTTAGAATTTTTAAAATCCTATGTCCGTGAAATTGAACAAAATAGACTGTGAATTTGGTAGGGCCCTAGTCATGACGTTCAGCTGTGTGTATTCCAAACCCTTTAATTATTTCTTGTCTGCTTTCAGCTAGCAGAGTTGACAGGGAAACAAAGTATTGAACTGAGGTTGCCCAAGTGGATCCAAGACCTAATAAACGAGGGGCCTATTTGGCTCAGATGCATATTACACCCCTTAACATAGGAGAAGAGAGGTGAATGATATTAGGTGGCAGTTAGCACCTTTACAGTTGAACTTGGCCCAAGAGCCAAGAAGCTGAAAAACCTTTAATAAGAAAAATGTTACTTAACCAGGACAGATATTTAAAAGAACTGAAGACACAAACACACTCCACACTCTTCCAACAGTACTAACTAAATAGTAATCCAAATTTGGGTCACTGAGCTGTGCCCCTATTTGAGTCTAGTCCTGATGCTCTATCAGCCTTGGTCTGGCCCACTACTAAAATCCAAAATTCACAATTTTACACTGCTTGAATCAGGCATAAAGTTCTGAAGAATGAGCTCTTCCCTGTCACATCATTGCTGCCCAAATGTGTAAGAAGAAGAATATTAGTTCTACAGGCTGGACAAACTTTCTATTAAATAGATCGGTTTTCAATGGGTTGCACTGAATGGTCTTGTATTGCTGATTAAAAGAGCAGCATCCTACCACAAAACAAGTTTTAGAAAACAAGGAAACGCCTGCAGTACTAAAATTACTAAATTTTTACCTACAATTTAAAAAAATGCAGATGTGCAAACTAAAAATAATAGTTGCTTACAACTCAATGAATATTAGGTACAAGAGCATGTGTGTATTCACATTTTAAACAAATGCAAATTTGGTATAAAATAAAACATGATCAGCTTGCCTGCCACAAAAGAGGTGAGGTTTTGTTTGAGCAGGAACTCCTAAAGCATAATTTCTGTTTTCAAACAGACATACTAAATAGCCTTAGACAAGTTACACACTCGTTGATAAACCCTTCTATAAAACGGAGATAATAGGATTCTCTCTCACACAGAGGTGGACATTAATTAGTTAATGAGCTAAATTCACATGGCAACATATAGAAGTATTATTATTATTACTATTTCTACTAAAGTGGTGCTATGAATCTCAGTCAACCATCAGGGCCCCACTGTGCTAAATATTATAAATAAATACATGGAGATATACCTATCTCATAGAACTGGAAGGGACCCTGAGAGGTCATTGAGTCCGGCCCCCTGCCTTCACTAGCAGGACCAAGTACTGATTTTGCCCCAGATCCCTAAGTGATCCCTCAGAGATTGAACTCATAACCCTGGGTTTAGCAGGCCAATGCTCAAACCACCGAGCTATTCCTCCCCTGCACAAACAAGCAACCAAGATGAAAGTCTTGGCTCAGAGTTCTTGCCATCTAGGCATCAGACAGGACAGAACAGGTAGATGAGACAAACATGTGAGGCTGGGAGGATGAGGTAACAATTTAAAAAAAAAGCAAACAAAAAACAGTATTGCATAAAAACAGAAGTTTCAGCTTGTCACTTGCCTAACAAATACCAGAGAGCACTTATTGGTAAATATCACTGTATAGGTATGTTTTAGGGAGGGACTGAACTTCAATGGAGTTTTACCAGGTACAAAGTTATACCAGACATGAATTTGATCCAGAGTTTCAACATGGAAAGCACAGTATGCCCTCCTTACTGTGGTAGGCATAGAAATTATTCTACACATTTGATATGTACTGATGATAAAATATGTAACAAACAAAATGCCTCCTAAAATGTGTGTGTGTTAACTGAAGTAGATTCATGCTTTACTTAGAAAACAGGAAAACAAAATAAGCATTATGAAAGTTTCAAAGATGGAAACAATTTAGTCCCATTTATTGTACAGGAGGGTATAATTTCTGATCCTGAAACATATGGCTATCAAATGGAATTCTGAAGTATTTACCCAAATGCATAATGATTTCAGAAGCAGAGGTGGCTCCTGTAATATAATCTGATTTAAAAGAGCGTAAAGTACTGCCCTACTAACAGGAACTATTAACAAGCTTTAACAATCTGTACAAATATTTACTGAACATGCATTAAATGTCAGACAGATACCTGAAGACTGATAAGAGGAATTAAAGTAGCAAGCGTGTAGTTTCAAGGTTTCATTATACATTCAATTAACAAAAAGAATTATGTAATTAAATCCTAATTTAATCTTAAAGTTTAGAAGACTTTAAGAAATGTGATCTATAGAGTATGTGTAAATTAATCAGAAATGCCATTTAAACTAGTTTTATTTTTTTAAACTACATCTATTTTTTTAATAAACTTTTTCAAAGAAAATAAATGAACAACAGAAATTACAGTATAGCCAAGAAATTTTTACAAGGGTGGTAGCTCTCCATCCCAAGATGCAAAACAGGAAATAAGTTTTGGTGCAATACCACACATCTATTTGTAGTCTGAAATGCACTACCTGAAAGAAACAACCACACAATAGACCAGTCAGTTATGATACTTTTATTCTACCATGTAGAAAGAGAGAGTCCAAGAACTAAATTACTTTTTAGGATTTTGGTATTGTAGCACATGTTGTGCATCCTAATAATCTGCACTTAAAAAAAAAAATACATCCTCCATATGCACAGAGTTTGCATGGGAAAGACCCAAAACTGATATATATATTTTAAATCTCTATCACAAAACTAAAAATAAAAACAAAAAGCTCTGAAACGTGTAACTAACATTTGCAAAGACATGTTAAAACAATAGCGAATCCAGGCTAAGGAATCTTCTGATAGCACAATAACTATAAGAATAATGGCTGTTCACTTGGTCCCTTGTTCTGTGGGCAAGCAGAGGTTGGAAGCAATGGAGAGACAGCCAAATAAGCTCCTGTAGTAGGCAGGGACTGCCTCATATTGCAACCTTTCTGATGAAGACAGGCATGGGACTTCTGAGGAAAGTAGGGAGAATGAATGGGAGGAAAAATTGGTGTGTCAGTCCATACCTGAAAGTGTTTCGAGGGGATGTGCAGAACATTTAATTTGATATTGAAAGGCCTCCTGGGCAAATCATATTTTTGAACTGTATGCAACTGACCCCCACTCTTTAACATGCAGTTCCACTCTGAAAACTGACTTTGTAAAAATATGTGTGTATGTATGTATGTATGTGTGTGTACATATATTCTCAATGACTTCCATATCAATTTTCTCAGGCTTTGTCTACGTTACTACTTTTGTTGGTCAGGGAGATGAAAAATACACATCCCTGACTGACAAATTTCACCGGCAAAAGTGCTAGTGTGGGCAGAACTATGCTGGCAGGAGAGGCTCTCCTGCTAACATAGCTAACGGCCGCTCATTGTGGGTGGTTTAATTATGTCAGCAGGAGAGTTCTCTCCTGCTGGCAAAGAGCATCTACACAGGAGACCTTACAGTGGCATAGCTGTGCTGCTGTAAGGTCTGTAATGTAGACATAACCTCAGTTTACAAGCAATAATTAGGACACTACCAAATTCATGGTCCATTCTGGTCAATTTCATAGCCATAGGATTTGAAAATTAGTCAGTTTCACATTTTCAGATGTTTATATCTGAAATTTCACAGTGTTTTAACTGCGGGGGTCCTGACCCAAAGAAGGGTGTGGGGGGTTGAAATGCTGTTGTAGGGGGATCATGGAATTGCCGCCTTCACTTTTGTGCTGTGTTCAGAGCTGGGAACTGAAAGCAGCAGCTGCGGAGCTTCCTGCAGCTGAAAGAGGCTCCTGGAGGTGGCAGTGAGTCTGATCCCCGCCATGCTGCTGGGAGCACCCCAGCCAGGGACTCCTAACTGCTAGTCACAACCAGTGGCAGATTAATGCAAAGACCCACAGGGCCTGTGCCCAGGGGCCCCGTCCAATTTGGGGGCCCCCTGAAAAACTGGCACCCTGAGCCTGGGCAGAAGCCCCAAGCCATTCTTAGACTCATCTAACTAAGCTACACGTGAATTAAACTGGCCTGCCAGGAGTTTACTATATTACAAAATTATTTCTTGATTGCTTTGCTTATTGATCAGCTGTACTGATAATCAAATGTTTACAATATAGTCATCAATAAATTCCACATGATGTCTCAGATTAAATTTTACAAAAACGGAAAGGGAGTTGGGGGAGGGCAATAACATTTCAAATCTCCATTTATTAAGTTAACTATAAATAGATTAATTCTTCATGTTACAACAATATCTAAAGTTTTCATTACTTATTCAATTTACCAATAAGTATAATGCATAGAAAAATCACACACGAGAAGTCTCCTGAATGTCTGACATTTGTTTTGGTGGCCAGAATCCGTACACTTCAGAATAAAGTTAAATATTAAAAACAAAGTGCATGCTGGGTTTTAGCTACACAACTTCAATTAAAATCAATGAGAGTCAGACACCTAAAATCCTACACAAAAATCTAAGAAAATGTATCACTATATTTTACATTATATGTTGTTTATCATTTCTTTTCCATATATAAACTGTAATCTTCCAAATATATTATCTACCTGCTTTTTATATTCCAAAACATGACATTCTAGGTATCACAGCCACTACACATAGATAGTGCAGTTATGGGAGGCTATAGAAAACTAAACAGAAGGAAGACTAGTTGAATAAAGTTTCCTATTTTTATAACTTAAGTAAAAAGGAAGCTGTGCTTTCTTATTAATACTATGATGATTACCCTTATAATAGACATTCACATGTCTGAGGAGTTGAGTTGGGATTCCTAACTTTTTGTGCTGTTCTTTATAGGACATATTTGAGATAAAAAACAAAATGTATTAGTTTGTATACATGTATTTAAATATAGACAAACTTTTACCTACCTTTGATGTCTAAAAAACCAGATTTTAAGGATTTTGTCTGTAAACACTATGTTCTTCAACACTTATGTATCCAAAAACCAACATTCTCCAGCACGATCTAAAAACACAAACAGTACACAATTCAGACTGATTTTAGCATAATTGGGCTCTTTGAAACAAAAATACAAAAATGAATAATGCTGTTATCTTACAATACATTCCCTTTTATTTTAATTCTTTAACTATATTAATAAAATATTATGGTTAAGATTTTAAACGCACCAAATGCAAGAAATCCATAGTTATGGTTCCCAAAGCAATAACACCATTAAAATTACCACCTAATATGTTAAAGAATACATAAAAGCAATATTGAACATACAGACTGGAAGTTAAACAAGAATACTGAAAGAAAATTAAACTATATCCAGTACAACTCTGGAGAATTAAAATTGTTTAGAGAGAACTTTCAGAAGAGAAACCCTGGAATTAAAAGTTGCAGTTTTCACAGACAACTTTGTTAAAGAACAAATCTAATCATAAAATGCCATTTGTTAGTATTTCTGTTCTCAAAAATAAATAAAATATGGATTCATTTATTACAATGGATAGAATTTTCTGTACCTATATACATTTACATGTCAGTAATCAAATTACATTTTCAAACTGTGGTGGGACATGACATAATGATTCATCTAGAATTTAATTTATATGTTAAAATGCCAGTGGAAAGACACTACGCTGACTGCCAGGGCTGGCTCCAGGCACCAGCTTAACAAGCAGGTGCTTGGGGCGGCCAAGGGAGAGGGGCGGTACCTGCGGCAATTTGGGGGCAGTAGGTCCCTCACTCCCTCTAGGAGCGAAGGACCTGCCACTGAACTGCCGCCGCCGATCGCGGCTTTTTTTTCCCATTTGCTGCCGCCGATTTTTTTTTTGCTTGGGGCGCCAGAAATTCTGGAGCCGGCCCTGCTGACTGCCAAGGGAGCATGATCAGGTCAATAGTTCAGCTATCAGTCTAACACATGAAGTAAGTAGTTTCATTTATCTTTAATTTTTTTTATTGTAGTCAACCATATTTCTACAGTAAAATATGGTTGTTACTGCAGGATTGCAGTCTATTATTGCAATGTGTAGCTTGTGGGTGGACAGCTGCACCTGTGTAAGGCTCCATTAATTATATTAATAGACTGCACATGAACACTGTAGCCTACCCACAGGATACCCAAAGCAGGATCAAGGCCACAGTGATTAAATACATTTAATGGCAACTGTTTTTTGTCAAAAATTCTAAATCTGTGTAGCATGCCTGCTATAATTGAGAAGCTATACTATCTCAGTTTTGTTGTATGGCTTTATCTGTACTGCCAACATTTGATCTATACAGTCAATTTTTTCCCCCCATCTTCAATAAAAAGTAAGTAAATGAGGCCTTTATGCTGTAGCCACTGAAGCTGATGGTAAAGTGCCCAGTAACTTCAGTGGTGCAAGACTAGGTGGTAAATAACTTTCTTCTGAAGGGCTCCTAAACCAAATTAGTTCCATCAGTTTCCAAAGATGAACTTTTCAAATAGACTCTCTGCCAACGAAGTATCAAAGAAAAACTATTTATTATATATGTTATATATATTTTAATTACTGTATGCCCGCATTTCTAATGTTTGTAGAAAAAGAAGCACTGAATTAAGCTATTTTTTTTAAAGTGCATTTTAGTGACAATTCTTTCTGGACTACATGAAAAATACAACAAAAATAGTAAGAATAAGATTTGTCATAGTTGTTGTTTAAAAACAAATCCTCTGCTCCCCCATAGTACATTACATATATTTATACTTTTTATTATGAGACAGCCCCACAAATAAACAAAACAGACAAGTTTATCTATGGTATATGAATATATAACTCACTTGACAGAGGTTTAAAAATTTGAGAACTGGTGGTTTTCGATTAAATAGATTTAATTCTTAAAAAAAAATTCTAGGTTACTCAGACTGGTCTGAATACCACTGCTCTATTCTGAGCAGAAACCTACTCTTCCATTTTTGTAAAATGATCATTGGAGCACTCAAGAACCAAAGTCTTCGTGGCAGAGTTAAACTTAGATTAGCAATTAATAATCTAGGACATAATTTTCGGCTGAGGTCTGGCTGCTGACGCTGGGTTATCTCCACAGAGAGCAGCTATCTAAATTTGGACTATGTTTCTAGAAAGAATGACATTCCTAACCCTTTTTCTTTTTAACTCCTCCCCCGCTGCCAACCCCTTCGTTCCCTCCTTTCACTATTCATGTACATCTTTTGCTATTTTATTTCTATTACCCCCCATTAACATTTAATGTCTATGGTAAGATTGTCTGGTTTTGTTTTGTCTGGTCTTGCAGCTTTGATATGTTGTAAAACTGCGTAATTGGATAATTCTATTGGCCATCCCCTGAGGCGTACAGTATTTGGAAACATATCATTTACTCTTTTGTACTTTACGTTATCTGTTTCTGTAGAAAAATCAATAAAAATTAATCAAAACGATTTTGGGTTACTATTGCTCTTGAAGTCTACTGTACAGTATACGACTCGATTGTAAGTCTTATTAAATCATAAAAATTTACAAACACAGCTGGAAAAAAAATTAATTCACTCTTACTATAAGAAAAATAAGCTCAATTAGTGATATTTTACTATTCTTAAAAAAAAAAAAAAAAAAAAGGTACATGCTGCTGGAATGTGGGCACATAAGAACATAGGAATGGCCATGCTAGGTCAGACCAATGGTCCATCTAGCCCAGTATCCTGTCGTCCAACAGTGGCCAGTGCCAGACGCTTCAGAGGGAATGAACAGACCAGAGCAATTATCTAGTGATCATCCCCTGTCATTCAGTCCCAGTTTCTGGCAGTCAGAGATTTAGGGATACCCAGAGCATGGGATTGAGTCCCTGACCATCTTGGCTAATAGCCACTGATGGACCTTATCCACAGATTTTCCATTGCTGCAGTATAAAGAAAGAGCCATTTCTAATCAACATAAAAACAGGATACACATTCTAAACTAAATTTTAAAAATAATCTAAAGATGTAACAAATGGCCAAACATGTTGATATTTGCCTTCAGTTGGCCCATTATGTCATCCTCCACTGTCCACTTGTTAAAATGGTCATAACAAGCATGTTTTCATGCTTTGTCCCATGCTGTTCATCAATCTTGGAATGTGCTCCCTATAAACATCAGTAAAACTACCTCATTATCCACTTTCAAAACTCTCCTTTGCCATGATGCCTACAAAACACTTGACTCCGGCTAGGCTGTTCGTGTGCCCCGATCACTGCCTATCATGATGACTGTTCACTTGTACTCCCCCATCTACCAATTGTCTCATCTTATGCTTAGACTATGAGCTCCTTGGGGTAGGGACAATCTTTTTGTTCTGTTTGTGTACACACCGAGCAGAATGGGGCTCTGGTCAATGACTAGGGCTCCTAGATGTTACGATATTACAAATAAACAGCAACATTAAGTTAGATTCATGAACAGATAGGTCATATATTACTTATTTGTTCCTGAATCCAACTGCTTTTCAAATACGAAAAAATAATTTCAGTATGTGTATGAATATGGGTAAACGTGAAACATTATGTTTGCATGTTGATGCCAAGATAACCATAAGCTTTAGGCTGGCACCAGACCCTGGGCATTGCCTGACACCAAAAAGTGAGTTTCTTAAAACTGCACAAATGTTTGATGAAAAGGGTCACCAACCTGTCGACTGAGGATCACCCAGTCGATAGCAATCTCTGGCGGTGCTAAGGCAGACTCCGTACCCCGGCCCTACGCTGCTCCCGGAAGCGGCGAGCGTGGCCTCACAGCCCCAGGGGTAGGGGTTTCCCTCTGCGCACTGCTCCTGCCTGCAAGCACTGCCCCCGCAGCTTCTATTAGCCAGGAGAGCTGCAGGGGCAGCACTTGTAGAGTGGGGCAGCACACAGAGCCATGTGGCCCCTGCCCCCACCCAGGGGCGCATTGGCCTCTTCTGGGAGCGGTGTGGGGCTGGAGTAGACAGGGAGCCTACCTTAGCCTCGCTGCGCCCACTGCCAACGGGAGGTAAGTGCTGCCTGGTGGGAGGCCTCACCCCAATCCCCAGCCCTGAGACCCCTCCAAGAGCCAGCACCCCATACCCCCTCCTGCACCCCAGCCCTGAGCCCCCTCCTGGAGCCAGCACCTCATACCCCCTTCTGCACCCTGAACCCTCTCCTGCACCCCAAACCCCAGCCCTGATCCCCCTCCCAGAGCCAGCACCCCATACCCCCTCCTGCACCCCAACACTCTGCCCCAGCCTGGAGCCCCATCCTGCACCCAAACTCCCTCTTAGAGCTTGCACCCCTCACCCCCTCTTGTATCTCAACCTCAGCCCAGAGCCCCCTCCCACACTGCAAACCCCTCAGCCCCAGCCCACAGCCCATACCCCCTCCTGAACACCAACCCCAGCCTGGTGAAAGTGAGTGAGGGTGGGGGAGAGCGAGCAACGGAGAGAGGGGGGGATTGAGTGAGCAGGGCGGGGCCTTGGAAAAGGGGTGGGGCAGGTCCTGGGTTACCCTTAGATTCAAAAAAGTGATCTTGGGCATAAAAAAAGGTTGGAGACCACTGTTTTAAATGAACAGTTACTTTAGATTGACTCATTTAAAATCATCAGGTCTTGTCTAACTTATTTTTGGTGGAGAATGCTATATGAGACTGGAGAACTAGCAAGATTATGACACGAAAATAGACAAGGGAATGAAACCTCAGCAATAGAGAGAGTTTAACTAAAAATCCCTTCCTATTTTTAACTTATTTTATTTTTTTGTATTAACATCTATTTTAATTCAATCATCTGATGAACATGTGGGAAATACACAGCTCTTTATTAAAGATTAAAGACACCAACTTTTTCATTCAAGGGCTTAGAAAGCTCCCACTGCGTTTTTTCTAAAGAAACCTCCAGAAAGAACAAGCAATATGTGGGACCAGTATATATTAAGGCAATTCACACCTGAATTTTGCTGTACAAAGCAGGGTTTACAATGGTGCATCTTACTTTAATATGTTACCAGATTAAGCTGCACTAATGTAAAGCCACTGTGCCACTGGTGCAATTTATCTACATTAGGCAGTTTGTACCTCTATGTAGTCACATTGGTGTGAATTTTCTTAAATGTAGACAGAACCTTAGTATTCCTGATAGCTCCACATGAAAACAACAACTCTTTCATAGAGAATACAAGATCACAAAGCAGAGACAAAATACAGCTACAGCATAAAGAACTCCCCTTTATCCCCCTTGCCCCTAAAAGACAAACATTTCTCTCTTCTTTGCAGGTCAACTTTAACAAAAGTCTCTTAACTAGCAGTTTAATTGTTTTCAGTCTAAAAATGTTTTCAAAGATGAATATTTTTAAATTTTAGAAGAAGCTATCAGTCATTATCTTTGAGAAAAACCTGACTTATTGGGACAGAAATGGATAAAGTCTCTCATCTGTTCAAAGCACAAAGCCTAGCACTTTGGGTTGCCAATCTAAGCACGTCATATTGTCTAAAATCTAAATGGTTCTTAGAGTGACACAGTGCTTTAGGCCCCAAAATTTAAACATGAAACCGAACACACATAATCAAGCCATCTACAAGCATTAAAAAAAATCCCAACCATCAACAACCCTGACCCCACAAAAACTATTGAGTCCACAGCACCCAAAAAAGATTCAAACAAACATACACTTCAGTGTTTATTTTACATATATATTTTAGCCCAACAACATCCACTGACATGTGATTCTATGTAATCAAGATGTAAAAAATGTGTGTATTGTACTCAACTTTATGGTATCTATTAGCTATTCCTAGGCTTGACTAGATAGAAAAGCAACAGGTTCAGAGTGGCTGATATTAATATTCTGCAATAAGATGGAGAACAGAAGCTATTACTCAATCCATGAGATCATGCCAATCAGATTTGGTACCAGACTACTTCTCTCCCCAGACATTTTCTGTACCAGGTTGTCCAATGACAATTTGAACTTAAGGGGCAATTGGAAGATACAGAATTTTGGGGATAGAGGACGATCGAATATGGGATTCTGGGAGGGAAGAGGGAGAGAACAAGTGATTTTGAGGGTCTTGAAGGAAAGCTTAGGAGGATCATTGTGTATGTAAGCAAAATAGAAATAAGATGGCTGGGGACCAAGAGTTGTTATGGGGGAGTGAAAGAAAGAATCTTGTCTTGCTGAGGGTAGTCTACAATTCAGGAAGCTGAGAGAGCTGGAGAGACTCATAGCTTGTTCAAGAAAACCTGGAGTAAGCTGGGGTAAAGATAAAGCCAAAGTCCCAAACACCACTGCCTGACTCTCGTCTGCTGTTCCAGCTCCATCTGCCCAAGAGTCTGGAAGACTGATTGTGCGGAAGTGTACGTGAACCTCCTACCATTTTAAAAATCTTGCTTTTACTTTTTCTATTTTTGTCATAATTTTTATAAGCTGGTAGATGTCACCTTTTTAATTTTCTTTATTTTGGGGTGCGAAAGTGATAATGTGACTATGTGCATACAAGTACCCAGAAAGGACCACAAGGAGAAGATGCCAGACAGAAAAAAGTTCTCAAGGTTTAAACATCCCTAAATATTGTCTCAAACACTCATTAAAGTGTTCTGCATTTAAAAGTCTTGAGAGAGACTTGAGATTGTCACCTGTTAAATACTGGTAAAGAAGAGCTGTTAACCTTTTTATCAGGAATGTTCTGTTAAAGTTTTTATTATAATACACCTCTACCCCGATATAACGTGACCCGATATAACACAAATTCGGATATAACGCGGTAAAGCAGCGCTCGGGGGGAGCGGGGGGGGGGGGGGGGGCGCACTCCGGTGGATCAAAGCAAGATCTATATAACGCGGTTTCACCTGTAATGCGGTAAGATTTTTTGGCTCCCGAGGACAGCGTTATATCGGGGTAGAAGTGTATCTGCTGATGTAGGAAAGGGTTAGTCATCACATAAGAACTGAAATCTAAGAAGCAATGTTTATAAGTGGCTCTGAGGTTGGGTAGTTTAGACATTAGATAATAATTTGGGTTTATTATTAGGTGTTATTTAGCCAGATTCAGATTACAGATTTGATTGCCTTTGGCAAAACTCTTTAGTTCGGATTCATAACCTGACAGACAGACACCCCCTTAAATTGCATGAGGGTTTTTGGAACCAATATGATGATTTAACTTCAATCCAACACTGAGATGGACTGGTTTGATTTGACCTTGTTCAACAGTGTTTTATTTTTAGTTTAGTTATGATAATTAAAAATAGTTCAATTCTGGTGATATGTTTTATTGATTTTGTCTTAGTTTGCCTACATTTCAATAAAAACGTAAAATAGAAACTAATACTGAGATATATTTCTTTCAATAAGCAACATGAGTCCAGACTGGGTTGCTACTAGCCAATCAACCTAAAAGACTGAACACCTCACCCTTTTTGTCTATAGTTTTCACAAGACAGATTGTTAAATGATATCAAACTGCATTACATGTAAGGAGCCCAAAGGAAAAGAGTGCAGATTAGCTTTCATGGGCAGAGCGAGTATCATGACATCACTGTGCTAGTGCACAGTGTTGCAACATGACCAATAGAGTATCAAGACATCAACAACTGTCTCCATGTTCACATTTTTCTAAGGGAAAAATGGTTACAAAATGTAGAAAGGTTCATGTGATTTGAAGAGAGTTTAAAGTTTCTAAAGGGTTATTTTTAACAAAGCTAAAAAAAGTTAATTTTAGAGATTCCACTTCTAAAGATTCAAAAACATTACTCAGACTTTAAAACACACATCCCAAAAATGAATATGAAGACAATGCTGAAGCATCTGCAATTTGTCCCAAAGTTAAATCTGAGGGCAGTTGCTAAATTAAGAATGGAACCTCTAAATCTTCTCTTATAAAAAATACAAATATGCAGCATGCATTCCATTAGCTAACAGTATACAATACACATGCTGCATACTGATATTTTTATGCATAAACACGATCTATTAGATCTATAGATTTACCAGAAGAATACAACTGCAATACTTACATTTAAAATAATCCTCATTATCAGAAGAGAATATTAGGATTGTTGAATTTAAATTAATCAAATGGCTAAATATTTTCAAAATTAGTTTAAAATAGAAAAATTTTCAGAGAGCTAATCCTTCAGTAATTTTTTTGGTAGAGACTTATGTCCAGATTCTACATAAGGATCCATTTGGACAACCTCCAAGCTCCTATGTACTATCTAATGAAGTAAATGAGACTCTACAAGGTCCTGCACTAGTGAAATCTTTGTTCTAAAGATTCAAAAGAGGCTTCAGAGTTATGAATCTGACATTCCTACTCCAACAACATACTGACAGAAATCTAATTTGACCAAATTTTCCATTGCTGTGGGAATCATAGAAAGCTGGGAAGGTTTATTACGAAAGTGTCCTACCATGTTGACTTTAAGGAAATGACCACAGGATAAAACAATGAGCCATTTTCATAATTTTTAGGTATTTCTCAATGGTGGGTGCAAAAACAACAACAAAAATCTATGGTGTAACACTGACACCATTTCCTGAAGAGGACACACCAACACTCTAAACTACTGCTCCAAAGAGATGTTACTTTCTCCCGTAGAATTTCCATCTGTAAAATAAAAACCTGGGCATTCTCTCTCACCTTTTCCCCCCCAAGGATCTCTGAGTAATCTGAAATACATTAGATATTTAATTTTCACAATAATCATGTGAGTTTGATATTGTACTTATTTTAGGGAGGGAAAACTGAGGCAGAGCTGTTAAATGACTTACTTAATCTCACACAGTGAGCAAGTGGCAGACATTGGAAAAAAACCTAGAACTTGTGTTTCCCAACTTTATGATTCAACCACCAACCCAAATCCTGTGATAATTTGGGATGCTCCTCTGAAAATTGGCACACAGATAAAGAAATAATTGGAAGGGTGAGGGAAATTAGCTAATTTTTACTTTTAGGAACAAGCAAGATACAGGAAATTACTTTCAAATTATACAAGTGTCATGTGATCTACAATATAATATGTCTCTCTCTAGATACATATGATGCTCTTTTTCACTGTTTAGAAGGTTTCAAGTACATTCACCTCTGACTTGTGTTAGCTGATATCATCCTAACAGTATTTTATAGCTCCAAGGCAGCCTCTGCCTATAACAACTCTGACATCAGTTCTTTTAATAATAACCCCCCACCCCACCGGGGATCAAATTAAAGACTGTTTAATACAGTTGTGGTAATGAATACTTTAGCTGCTGAGCGGCTATTTTCAACTTCATCCTCCATTTTCAGGCATTTAAACTTTTTTAAAAGCTGCCCAAATGGTAAAAGTTTTAATTTTTGGTTGATTTTGAGATATACTGATTACCATTTTAGTGCTGACATTTATTGTTTGAAAGCACACTAATACTAATTACGTTCAAACAGTAAATTTTAGCATTTAAATAATAACCACTGTATCAAAGAGTGAAAAAAGAATGCTTTCAACCAGATAAAAAATTAAATATAAAACCATGACTACTCTTCAAATGTTACCTTTTTGAAAAGTAAAAAAAAAAAATTTGCATAGTGTTGGGTGAGAATGATAAGTGTTTGAAAAAAAAATCAAACTTTTGAAATTCAAGTATAAACATTCTAAGGAGATATGCACAAAGCCACAGAATGTTCCAATATGTACAAATTTGTGATGTATGGATTGCACAAAGAAATGTATCTGCACCGTTCTTTATGTATTTCTATAGGGAAGAGTTGGACTGAATGTCTTTATTACAGCAGACCACCAAAAGATGTTATAGAGGATTTAGCTGGAGTTCCATAGTTAAGGTAAAATTGAATTTTGCACTTAAAGCAGATTCAACCTTTTTAAGTAGGAAAAATGCAGTGTATTATCACCAAAAGTTACATCACTACCCTGCACAATTATACCCAGTTACTAGTACAGGAGAACCTAGAATTAAATTAACTAGACAATGACTATAAATTTCAGGTTAAACTAATTGGCATACTGACCAAAAATTCAGAGAACTGCAAAAGATAAACAAATAGTGTAAATTCCACTTTTAAGTTACGAAAACTGAAATTCTAAAATGCTATTTATAATATATTGCAGGAAATATATTAACTATATTAAATACAGTATTAATATATGTTACAATTAAGTATGATTTTTAATGTTCATCTCTATCCAAATATAAGGGTTTTTTTGGGGGGTGGAGGAATGGAAAAAACAGTTTGTTTACACTATGTGATTATTAAAAATATATTCTGAAGACTCACGGGGCTGAGATAAGTAACAAACAGCATTGATATTCGACCACTAATTAGTTAATGTTTATACAGCTCTTTGAAATTGTAATCCATGAAACAAGCACCAAATATCATACTCACTATCATCTCTCTCTTTTTTGCTAGCTGCTACTTAGATTCTCTCAGATAATATTGTGATCCCTATGCTCTTACTCCAAGATGTCCATCTTCCCTCTTTGGATTTGATAACAGCATTCAATGGACATTGACCCTGTTTTGTATTTAAGGCCTGTCAAGAAGGAATTTTGTTTTCAATAAGATCTGCAAGCTCAGGAAGCTTCCTTTTACAGGGACTCAAAGGATCCAAATGTTTCTAAGCTTTGACATGGTTTTCATAGTACTCCATTCTATGATCTACAACTAAACATTGCTTTTCTGTTTTTAATGAACAAAGTATTTAATGACATTTTATCTGAGCTGATAACCTTCTTCTTTACTTAGGTCAGTCAGAGCACCATTGACAACTCCTCATCAACTAAAATACTAAATTTAGATACAAGTGTCCATTTTTATCATTAACACCTAAAATATATCTTTCAATTTATTATGAATCTTTTCAGATTTATTGGCCAGCATTTCTAATAAGTATTTGCTGATCAGGGATGGGAAGGAAAGAGATGTATGGCAAAAAAAAAAAAAAAATCCTACCAAGATGGCCAATAGATCAAGACTGAGTGCCGAAAGAACTTTTCAAAGGGACAATATCTTTGCAAACATTTGTAATTTTAGCTCACAATCGAAGTTTGAACACCACAGCAAACTTGATTTGAAATAATCTTATGCCGGTGGAGATACATAGCTAAATGCTGATATCACCGATTTTTAAAGAAAAAAATTACAGAGATGCAGACGGTGAGAGTTATAGATCTAAAAGCATCTATGTGTCCTGTAGCCCATAGAGCTAGCTTTAGCATTTATTTTATTCAACAGTAATGCAAGGCACCCACAGGTCTGTATTCTGTAAGACACTGGCTTCAGCAGCTAGCATAAGGCTTGGGGCCTATGAAAACTCTGGCACAGATAAATGGCCTTATGATCACCCCTAATTTTGAGGAACTGACAATAGTGTTTAAGGGGAAAGTTTGACCAAAACGACACCAGCCAATCACAGGAACATGAGCTAACACCAACTTCTGGCTATCTTAGGATGGGAACATCTGAGGATGTTTGACCACAAGAGTGCCATGGCAACAAATTGACGTATATGATAAGCTGAGATCATTAGTATACTAAATTATAGGAGAAGGGCACCCCAACATTAGTAGGGTGAGGAAATACAAATAAGGAGCAGGGGAGAAACCCCTGCTGAATATGCAGTAGACACAGTGACATCAGCGTAACATATTATAAAAGTTGTAGCCCAGCCTGTGAGCAGGAGAAGAGATGTAGCCCTTGGGAGGTGCCAGGATGATTGCCACTTATGACGATGAGAAAGGTAATGGCTAACATTTCAGGTTGTTTTGCAAGGGATGGTCTGAGTATATGGACGTTCAGATGTACAGTCTGTATTATCTCTATTTACCTTGCTGGGTTAGAGTGTTTGTGACTTTGCTAAATGTATTAATAAACTATTATAAATACATAAGGGTTCCTAAAGTGTGAGTGTTGCAATTGTGCACATCAAGCTTCCGAACTAAACAATAAGTTTAAAAAATACTGGGTCTGATCTTGGGACAAGAACCTGTCAAACCTCAGAGTGATACCTGGAAATTATTAAGTAATCAATATAATTAATTAACAGCTCATAGATTGGGCTACAGTCGAAAATATTTTGTTGAAAAAAATAAACTGTTCAGTTCTAAAAAACATATTACTTTAATCGAGAGCTTTAACAGTTCTGCTAGTGTATTATGTCATTGCCTGTTATCTGTGGACAAGTGTTTCTTCAACAGGCCACAGGCACATCCTCAATGTATTGCCATACATCTTTCCTTTCTAAAATTACCCCAACCTTAACAGAATCATAAAAGTTACAAATAGGAAAGACCCAGATTATTTTCCTGCTGGTGAAGGTTTGTTCCCTACAGTAAATTAAACATTAGCATGGTCAAGACATGCATATAAGAAAACCAAGAAAACCACAAGGTCATTTTAACACCTTCAACCTTGTCCTCCCTTTCTTCCCCTCACCTTCAATTTAACTATTCATTGCTCTTACTCATTGCATCATGTCTAAAATTGAGCTGATCTGGACAGGTAGACCCTTATGCTCACGTAGAGTCACAGAAGTCAATAGGATCCAACATGTACACAACACAGATCAGATTACAGGATTAGAACTATATATTTTAAACTCTTCAAGCACAAAGATTGTGACTTCCATTCGCTCTGTAAAGCTTAGCAGAATTTAAGCAGTATGGACAATATTTTCCAACTTAGGTGTATAGAATTAAGCCCTTAAATCCATATCTAGGCACCTGAAATATCAGGCCACTTATTCACATAACTAAATATTAATTTACTTTATTAATTGTAGGCACCAAAATTGGAAAAAGTTAGTAGTGTTTTTCCTGACATTCAGCCTTAACCTTATGTAATTTCATCCCTTTATTTCTATCTATAACCCCCTATATCACCCTAAATATTTCATCGTTATCTTCAGTGTTTACAATTTTTTATATGTGTAGGCTGTTGTGTCTTCCCATTTCAGTTACTTAGCCAAACTATCTCTTTAAATTTTTCTTCATAAGTCAAGACAAGAGTTTACAGGTAACCATATAATAATGCATAATACTAATTCAGTCCCTGGTGTAAAATATTAAAAATGTAGGCCCTGATCCTCAATTGTGACTGAAGATCACTTTTAAGAGGTGGTATGTGTGCAAAAATGGCTGTAAGCCCCAATAGTGGCCTTTCCAGTAGTTAGGGGGACCAACCCAGCATACAGTGCTCACATGATTGAAACACTTGTTGCTAGCTCTAGTACGATTTGAGATATTAGGCTTTAAAATTACAATTTTATTATTTAGAGAAAAGCTATTTTAAGTAAATTTTAGAAGTTTTTAGGAGTCCTGTGAGCCTTGTACAGCTGGTACCATGTGAGCATGGCTTTCAAAGTTGAGGGATCTGAAAAACAGTACACAAAAAACCTCATCCTCCCTAATATTGCTAAAATAATTTTTCTGTGAAATACATGGCAGAGGAAATATATGATTGCATGGTTTGGTATAAGGTACACCTCTACCCCGATATAATGCAATCCGATATAACACGAATTCGGATATAAAGCGGTAAAGCAGCGCTCCGGGGGGGGGGGGGGGGGGCGGGCGCTGCGCACTCTGGCGGATCAAAGCAAGTTCGATATACCACGGTTTCACCTATAACGTGGTAAGATTTTTTGGCTCCTGAGGACAGCGTTCTATTGGGGTAGAGGTGTATCAACAAACGTATAATAACTCTCATGTAACTTTGCCATTGATGAGTAATGTTACCATGCCAATTAAAACAATATCAACTGACCAGATACTTCATTAACATAAAACTAGGGTTGCCCAGTGGTATCTTGTGTCTTCTGGAACATAAATAAGCTCAGCAAAACTCAAACCTCTGAAAACCAGGAACTCCAGAGCAAAGATGCATGCCAAAACAACCTTAACTCTGCCCCACTTCCTGGAGCCGGCAATTAACTGCATGAACCCAATTGTGTTCACTGTTTTAGGTGTAGCTATATTGAATGGTGGAAGGATTAGCCTCATTTCAGCACTGAGTTCTATAGGTTGTGGCAGTAGTGATACACAGGGATCTTCTTGCCAAGGGGATTATCAATAGCCAGACATGATGCAAGAGTGGTCTGTGGGTTTAATAATGGATAAGTGGAAGTACAGTGGTAAACAGGTAAAGAGGTTGTAAAAAAGGATGAGGAAGTTGTAAACTTCAGTGGGTGTGGTATTGTTTCTGTAGAGTAGGTTAGGTATAGGTAGCTTCTGTTTAGTACAACTTACCGAAACACACATTTTGCCTTAGTAAAGAGAAGGAATTAGATTCTGTCCTACAGTGGTCATGTGCCCTACTCACTGAGTGTTATGTACTTGGAGTGTGAGTATAGGTGAACTGGATCATTATTCTAAGAGGACGGAGTTAAGATTATATTGGTGTTAAGGTTAACTCTGTATTTGCAGGTTTTCAGAAGTTGGAGTTTTGCTGAATCCAACATGCTGACAGGGCACAAAATACCATCTAGGAACCTGAACCCTGTGATTATAAATTTTGTCAATCTTCTCGTTTTTTTTTCCCCACAGAAAGAAGGTGGTTTGTTTGTAGTTTGTGATCATCTAAGCTGTTGCAATTATATGTTTGTGATTGAAGGGGTACAGTGGCAGACTAAAGATAAAAGATGCTATGTGATTCTTAATCGGTCCTCCCCACTCCTATACACTTTGTTATACTGGAATAGTGATAATGTTTGTGCTTTGAAATGTTTGGAAAGTGCAGTTGTGGACAAGAGGGAGAGAGAAATCACAGACGTAGTCTATGTCCCAAAACCATGACAGTTTTATTCCATGACTTGTGTATCTCACCCTCTCTCTCTCCCATTGTCTCCCTCCATACCAACAATTCCAGCTAACCTTCTTCCTTCCTGTCCCATTAAGCCATTATCACTTTAGAAGGTGTTAGGACATAAAAGTTACTCCTTGCTGTCTGGCACCTTCTGAAGCTGATACTCATAGCACAGACAACAGCTTACAAGAGGGTCGTGTTCTTCTTTTATTACGTATGCCGAGTTGTACACTCAGCCAAGTCCCACACCCTCACTATGTCCCTCCCCCCACTCCAGCTGGGGCCTGCCCTCCCTCCAATCAGACTTCCCCAGCCATGACTCTGCCCAAACTAGTCCAATGCTCTCCTCACTCCGGCCAGCACCCCCAGCCCCATGTGCCATTGGCAATTACCTTAACTTTGTATTTCCTACTCTCCACATTCTGGAAGGCCACTAGGCACCAAAGGGCAATCTTAACTCTGCATTAAATTTTTTTAGGCATGCCATTTTCCTGGTTTAAAAATAAAATTCTCAGCACTCCCATTTACCACAAGCTCGACTCTCTCCCTCCACTGCCTCTGGCTCCTTGACAATGTTTACTCTTGGCCACAGATTGTACTAGCTGAGTGTTAGTCCCTTCACACTACCTCTGCATCACCTCTCATCTCTCCTCACTCTGCCTGCCCATCAACATGGGACCCGTAGACTGAGGAGCTGGGAACAGGATGTAGGAATAGTGCAGAGACTAACCTGGAGTCACGGGGACATTTTTTGAATGGGGACAGACGTGGGGACTGGGGCATGACAGGAAGGATGGCCTAGTTGTTAGGACTGGGGAAATCTGGGTTCATGTCCCTGCTCTGGAACAGATTTCTTGCATGACCTTGGGCAAGTCACTAGGATATGTCTACACATCACCTTGGAGGACTCATCTCCAGCTTGAAGATCTACATGTGCTAGATTTGATTGAGACAGCATACTAATAACAGCAGGACAGCATGCTAATAACAGCAGTACAGCATGGGCAGCAGCCCAGGCTATCCACCCATATACATATCTAGAATCTCAGACAGGATAGTATTCAGGTGGCTATCCTGAGCCACCACCCATTTACACTCTTTTTAGTGCGCTAACTTGATCAAAGCTAGTACATGTACTTCTACCCAAGATAGAAATTACACCTGCAGCATAGAAGTATTCTTAGTATTCTTATCTATGATGAGATAACTGGCTCTGTGGATGCGGGGAAAGCAGCGGATGTGTTATTCCTTGACTTTAGCAAAGCTTTTGATACGGTCTCCCACAGTATTCTTGTCGCCAAGTTAAAGAAATATGGGCTGGATGAATGGACTGTAAGGTGGATAGAAAGCTGGCTAGATCATCGGGCTCAACGGATAGTGATCAATGGCTCCATGTCTAGTTGGCAGCCGTTTTCAAGCGGAGTGCCCCAAGGGTCGGTCCTGGGGCCGGTTTTGTTTAATATCTTTATTAATGATCTGGAGGATGGTGTGGACTGCACTCTCAGCAAGTTTGCAGATGACACTAAACTGGGAGGCGTGGTAGATACACTAGGGGGTGGGGATCGGATATAGAGGGACCTAGACATATTAGAGGACTGGGCCAAAAAAAACCTGATGAGGTTCAACAAGGACAAGTGCAGAGTCCTGCACTTAGGACGGAAGAATCCCATGCACTGCTACAGACTAGAGACCGAATGGCTAGGTAGCAGTTTTGCAGAAAAGGACCTAGGGGTCACAGTGGACGAGAAGCTGGATATGAGTCAACAGTGTGCTCTTGTTGCCAAGAAGGCTAACGGCATTTTGGGCTGTATAAGTAGGGGCACTGCCAGCAGATCGAGGGATGTGATTGTTCCCCTTTATTCGACATTGGTGAGGCCTCATCTGGAGTACTGTGTCCAATTTTGGGCCCCACACTACAAGAAGGATGTGGAAAAATTGGAAAGAGTACAGCGGAGGGCAACAAAAACGATTAGCGGTCTGGTGCACATGACTTATGAGGAGAGGCTGAGGGAACTGGGATTGTTTAGTCTCCAGAAGAGAAGAATGAAGGATTTGATAGCTGCTTTCAACTACCTGAAGGGGGGTTCCAAAGAGGATGGAGCTTGGCTGTTCTCAGTGGTGGCAGATGACAGAACAAGGAGCAATGATCTCAAGTTGCGGTGGGGGAGGTCTAGGTTGGATATTAGGAAACACTATTTCACTAGGAGGTGGTGAAGCACTGGAATGCGTTACCTAGGGAGGTGGTGGAATCTCCTTCCTTGGAGGTGTTTAAGGCCCGGCTTGACAAAGCCCTGGCTGGGATGATTTAGTTGGGAATTGGTCCTGCTTTGAGCAGGGAGTTGGACTAGATTACCTCCTGAGGTCCCTTCCAACCTTGATAGTCTATGATTCTATGATTCTGTGTCTCCGTTCCCCAGCTGTAAAATGGGGACAATAGTACTTTCCTACCTCACAGGGATGTCGTGAGACTGTTAGGCACTCAGCTACTACAGTGACAGGGGACATATAATTATCCATTACTAATTGACTGATGTGGGGTTTTTTGGGCAACAGAGCTGAAGTGTCACCCACTGCACAGCTCTGACTCCCTTCCTTTTTACCTCACTTTTCTAACACTCTCCTTCAATGCTCAGATCCCCATTCCCCTCCCACCAGCATTATGAAGGAACAGAAGGATGGAGATAAAGACCTTATTCCACAGGCTGGTTAAATGCTTGATATTTGATAACACAAAAATGCTTCTAGCATATAAATCAAATAAGAATAAATGAAAAATGAAGAAACAGATGCTTATAACAAAGATTAAAGATTCACACCACTTTCATCCTAGTGGTGTTGAACCAAAACTAAGACTGTTGGAACACAGATGATTCAAGTGACTGTATAGCTGCATAATGGACTCATTAAATAAATTTATAAAAAATACTTCAAAGAAAGTGGAAATACTTTACATAAACACTAGAAACCTTCAAAATGGACTTTGGAAAGAGGAGAAATTACAGTATCAGAAGGAAAGCAGAAGCTTTGCAAAGACTGTAGAACTGATTATGGTAGGACAGAAGGCACCAGGAAGAAGCACAGAGCAATTGCTCATCAGCTGTTTAAAAGTTGCTGAAATTCCAAAGCAGAGCTGGGATGTTCTAATTAGGTTTGGACAAGAAGATTTCAGACCTTGAATTCTGGGACTGAATCCCACATAATGGCATGCAGTTACAAATATAAAACCACAAGAAGAGATATCTGCTTTTTAACTGGACTGAAGCCATGATATGAATCACAATTTTAATTGTGATTGTCTTTTTGAAAAAATGGTGATGTTCCAATCAGTCAACGGACTGCCCATCAAAACTAAATCAAAAGAAGCTGGAAGTCTGCAATAAATCACTTCACACAAACTGAAAACATCAAAATAGAACAAGAGATCAATAACTAGATTTTTTGGCTAGACACAAGCGCTCCTCCTACTGGTAACTAAGACTTATCACATATAAGCTCCTTGAACTGTTTCTGAAGAGCCCCTAAAGGAAGACCATGGTGATATCAGAAAAAGCCTACTACTGTAATACCACCCTGAACTGAAGTTTCTGCCTATTTTGAAAGATCAGCCTTTGCAAGCTGTCAATATGAGTACAGAAGTTATATGAACAATAGAGAAGTAAACTTTTAACTGGGTTGAAAGTGGGGCAGAAGCTTCATCACAGTAGTTCAGAATAGCACTACTTTAACAGTATAAGCAGCACTAATGCTGTCCTTGGTAGTAATATTATGCATGTGTGTATATGCTGGAAAGGAAAATAAATGGTTATGTATTATTGTCTGAGAAGGAAATTTAAAATTAAATTGTCATTTCAATAGCTAAATCCCTGTTTATATTTCTAAAATTTTTAACTCTGTAATCTCTACTGCTAGAACTGTCACTGACAGTCACATAACTTTAACTGGTACAGCACTTGACTGACAAACTGTTAAAGGCCTGTATTAATGATTCAGTGTTCCATATTAGCACAAGAATCATCTCCCTGTGATAGTATAAATTTTTTATACATTTACCATGATTAAGAAAACTGCTTTACTGTGATTTAATTGAATGATTCCTTTTAAATGAACATTCCTATGTTAAATTTGTTTATTTGAGCTTTGTAAACATCATGAAACCATCAATTACTATAAACTTTGTAAATATCATAAAACCAATATATTTTACTTAGTACATTTCCTGTTTAAACTCTATTTTGATTAACAGAGTTTGCAATTTAAGCAGCAAGAAATTCAATGAGAATTGGTTATTTAAAGTTAGCTAATCAAAATGTGTTTTGTACAAGATCTTGCCATCAAAAATTATTTAGAAAGTCTATAAAACTCCAGAATGATAGCTATCAAAGTCCCCTCAATCCTTGTGAACAAAAACATTTTCAGCTCTCAGAACGAAAAAGAAACAAACTCAAATCTGGTCTTTCAAATATCTGCAAATATTTAAATTTAAAACACCACAACCTGTTGAGCTTTTTTCCACTGAAGCTCTGGTAAAAACTCCAATTGACTTCTGTAGGCTTTGAATTAAAACCTAAACATATCTCCGTACATGTCAAGCTTTAAAAACAAAGTGCTTACAGCTGCTGAATGAAAAAAAAATAAAATTCTTAGATGAAAGGCTAATAACTTTTAGATAACTCAAACATGTTACTAGAGTGTCATAATACTTTTAACAATATAACTTTTGGGATGATATTAGGCATGAGAAATTGAGGCATTTAGTGACTCTAGTCATAACCAGTATTTTTTGAGACTTTTTATTAGCAATGGAAAAAAGAGTTAAATAGGGAAATATTAATTGGTGTCACTACTGTAGCGCTATTTTCTTATTAAGTTAAACTAAAAGTATTCATTTGTGAGAGGCAGACAGGTCTGTGTATACAAATTGAACCCTCAAATTTTTATTTTAGGAAAAAAATATTTGCTCTGCCCTAGTTAAAATTTAACCTTTCACTCAAATTTTGTCAGTCAAAAAATGCTGATCAAAACAGAACCATTGAATCATAATATTGTGACGCTATAGGCATCTGTCTGTAAAACATGAATAGTTAAAGAATAAGGAACAGTTGCATGAACCCTAACCCTCTATGTGCATGACTGAGTGAACATATAACTGAAATCATAGGAAAATACTATTTGCTAGCTTTCAAGGTTTTAATTATTTCTGGAGTTGAGAGTTTTGTAGGATGTCGACTCATCAATTACTTCAAAAGTCTCAACATACCTATGTATCTGCTGACTGACTTGATATATTTTTGGATCCACTGACTTTCTAAGCCTGAAATTATTGGAGTAGTAAGGTTCTTTGTTTGCAAAAGGTGATCTAATCAACCCCCTACTGGGGTTTGCCAATAACATCAGAAGGAATGAGCCTCATTTTGATTTGCCAAGTGAATTACCCTATTCTGATTCACCCAGAGAATTGGAGAGGGGAAGAACCAGTGAGGCAATCATCTTGAAAAACTGATGAAAAATAAGCCATTGCTTACTTTCCTATGTTATGCTGCTACCACAGTTGGTTGCTGGCCATGCAATGCCACCATGCCTGACAAGGAGACTGCTACTTTCTCCACCCTCCCTTACAGCTACAGAGGGGTGGGAGTCCATCACATGCAAGTCTAATATTTGACATCTACAAGCAAGTAACCTCTAGCCAGCCAGCATTAAAACATCCGAGTTGATAAAAACCACTGACTAATCTTCCTGAATCTCAATGAAACAAAACAAACAAAAGTAATAACCACACGAAGAATCAACCTTTTTGGTTTTGTGTTCTTTTCCAATTTTTATAGTAGAAGGACAGCTCTACCCTATCATTCACACTTTTTTTTTAAAAGCTCCACCAAATCGTTATTAGTAAGCATGTGTGCATGCATGTGTGTCTAGAACAGTGCGTGGACAGAACCCAGAGAATCTGAGAAAGGCTCTTATAGAATTGTTCCTCAATTACCTAAAACAGCCTTAGGTTAAACAACTTTGCTGCCTAAAAGATCACACAAGCATGTATTTCATGATTTAGGAGTTTTATGTTTAATCCTGAAAAACTATGTTATTTTCACCTAAATGTGTCATTTGTATTTTAGGTGCAATAAGCTATGTCATCTTGAATTGTATTGGAATATTACATGTTACCCTATGCTGGGGGAAGGAGATTGGCTATTTCTTAACAACCAATAATCTGGGTATGATGTCTTAATTGGCATCAGAGCAGTAGTGTCGACATTAGCTTTCAACCTCAAAGTGATCTGACCAACCCTTCATCACCTATTTGACTGGAACATAAATATAATCAAAGGGCATTCAGATTGAGAGTGCTCTGTTACTTTTGGGAACGACAGTTAAATGACACTGTTGCTTTCCCAAATTACAGAGAGCTTATAAGGTATTGTAGGCTTGTTTGATATTGTTTCATCAAATTGAAAATTAGGTTAATTTGTTGATTTTATATTAATCCACTTTATTTTTATTTGATTTGTTTTTATCTGATTTGTATTTATTTTATGCTTTTGCTTGCCTTAGTTTAGTTAATAAAATATGTAAAACTGGACATGTGCATATGCAGCTGTTTTGTCCTCAGATGTCCTGGTTCTGGACCTGAGGAGTCCCAGGGTAAATAAAAGGCAACTCTGTGACCACTTAGTGATAGTCCTTCCATAACTGGTGCCCAAACAGGAACACTGTTCGCTTTTGAAAGAAAGGTGACTAGCGCATTGATCATTTCATTCAATAAATAATTTGGGTTCCAGAACTTCTGAGGACTGGGATAGTTGTAGGGTGACTACCTGTCCCTAACTGGGTGGGACAGTCCCAAAACGTACATTTCAAGGGCGTGGGATGGATGACAGAGACAGCAGTTGTCTCACATTCTCTGCGGTGCTGATCTGCACCTGTCCGATGCTTGGCGTGGCGCTAGCCTCTTCCTAGTGGGTGGGGGGAAGACACTGAGGTGGACCTTAGCCCCCTCTCATGATGAGGCCCTGCCCCCTGCACTTCCTCTTCCCTCCCAAGGCTCTGCCCCTAGCCCAGCCAGAAGCTGGAGCCGGGCAATAGTAAGAGCCGCTCAGGGAGCCCGGGCCGCTGTGGGGAGCCCTGGAGTCTCAGACCCTCCACCTGCCCTGGGTGATGTGCCCTGGTGGGGTGGGGACACAGGCCAGGGGCTGCTCTTGGGTACTCCAGCCCCCGCCTAGGGCAGGCGGAGGGGTCTGGGGCTCCTCTCAGCAGCCCAGGCTCCCTGGGCAGATCTTACCACTGCCTGGTTCTGGCTTCCAGCCTGGCCAGGGAGCAGGGCCTCAGGAGAAAGAGAAGAGCAGGCAATCGGGCCATGGAAGGGGTGGGGCTCCTGCATATGTCCTGTTTTTTGCATTTTGAAAAGGTGCTCACCCTAGGTAGATGCCAGCTGATCAACCCAAAGGTTGATCAGTTCCCCATAATAAGTCTATACTCATCACATTTGAGTAATCAAAACTATTACAGAAAATTTAAAAGTTCTAAAAATATAAGAAAATAATGGTATTTTGTATTTTAAAAGGATGAATGGAAATGACTGATTTCTGAAATTGAACAGCAGCTCCCAAAAAGATAAAAATGGTCCAGTAAAACATTTTGTATCATCTCTCTGACTAATAAAACTTGCCATTATTGAGTCTACATCATGATATTTCCTTTTAGTCTAATTCCCCACCCCCAAAAGGCTTTCTTTCATGTTCTTCTTACTAGATTAAATACAAACTCATGAAAAGAATACAGTCAGCTATACTAGTGGTTCTCAACCAGGGGTCTGGAGCAGGTTTCAGGGGATCCTCCAAGCAGGGCCAGTGTTAGACTCCCTGGGGCCCAGGGCAGAAAGCCGAAGTCCACTTCTGAAGCCTGGGGCCCTGAGCCCTTCCACCTGGGACTGAAGTCGAAGCCTGAGCAACTTAGCTTCCTGGGGGCCCCTGTGGCGTGGGGCCCCAGGCAGTTGCCCTGCTTGCTACCCCCTAATGCTGGTCCTGGCTTTTATATGCAGAAAACTAGTTGTTGTAGCAGAGTTGGGCCATGGAGTTTTTTATAGCATGTTGGGGGGCAGGGTCAGAAAGGTTGAGAACCCCTGAGCTACACGTATACATCTATTCAGTTTTACTCATAAGCAGATTATAGTAAGATACTAATAAAAATAAAATACTACATCTTCTGAAAGATGATCATGACAGTTCCTTGTGACCTTAAAGTCTATAAAGGCCTGGGTACAGTGTTAAAAACACAGGGCTGAGAACCAGCCTAAGTTATAAATCTCAGCTGTGTTAAGCAGTCCCTCTGCAGCTTTGGGCAACCCACAACTAATCAGATTCAATTACCCATCAAATAAATAAGGTGATGTTTTCTTACCTGCTTCACAACAAGTTTAGCAAGGATTAATTAATATTTGTAGAGGGCTTTAAAAACATGAAGTGCTAATTATTGATTTAAGTAGTGTGTAAATTTGCCTCTATCGTCTTTAACAAAAATATGTCTAGGCTATCTACTTTTATACGACCTGACCAACTCCCACTGAAGTCAAGTCAACGGGATTCTTTCCCTAGATTTTAACAGAAGTTGGATTCTGTCTATAGACCTTAATGTCCAATCATATGCAAGAGAAAAGGTGTAACATTTCTATATGAGGCTATAAGCTATTGTGATATTATGGAGCTTAATGAAATGACAAAACGTAGGTTCTTGCCTATGCTGAATGCATGAGTTGATGTGGCCTCTGTCAGGATGGCACTAGAAAGAGCTCCCAACATAACAATCCATAAGAAAGGAAATATTTTGCACATGATACGCCAGCCTGCAAATAGTGGTTCAGAGACCACTGGTCTGTCACAGGACTGAATGGCCAATTGCTCCCTTGATGTCAGCAGTAAAATATCTCTCTCCTTCACCCCAGTTCCTCCTTGAACATTCTTCTTCACAGGTTTCTGCTGGTACCATACTGGTCCTCTTAGCATACATAATGGGAGACTGGTTCAGAGGCACATTGCATGCTAAGGTTTAGTCAATTTAATCCTTGCTCAGCTGCACATGATATATCACTGAATGCCACATTTGAGATTGAGAAGGAATTTTTTTCTCAAGGAAAATTAATCAGATCTTGTTCCCACATTCATCCCTGTCCTCTGTGCCCCAGTATGGGTATCATTTAGTTTGGATATGCTAGTTGGGGAACTGGCAGGCTGCTAATAACAAGTGTTTTATCCCTGACTCTTTGGCTGGTTGTTTGACACTATAGAAGAATCTTAGTGAATCGCTTATCTTTTTTCATCATAATTTTGTTAGCAGGGTCCCTTGTCTTACGAAGATGAAAATGTTAGCCCAGCACCATAAAATCTGACACTGAATTAATAAGAAGCGATTGGAGCAAGCCAAATGTTGGTGCAATTACTGATGGAGTTGGGGGCCTTGTTACTGGACACTACTATAAGGTAACTCCACTAAGTACCTAATTATCCCCCAAAGATAAAATTTGGGGTTGGAGATTTATGTTTGAGGTACCACATCTCTGGCTCAGTGAGGCACGTGTAAATGTGTTAGTTCTATATTGGATAAAAGAAGTTGAGATTCCCAATAAAAGTGGCACTCATAATGCTAACTATGCTGTGATAGACAATGTTTGTTTTAATCTCCGTTTCCTTTAAAATACATAGCATTTAATCAAGGACAAAAATGAAATAATAATTAATATTAAGTCTGAAATATCAAGAACTCAAAAGTAGAGAAAAGAGGAAAATTAAACCAAGAGAAACAGAAGATCTATCTTAGGGGACTTCATAATGTTCTCCATCAACATAGTATCTGAACACCTCCCTCCTAAATAGTACATATATATGCATGTGTACACACACACACACACACACACACACACACACACACACACACACACCATTGCTCCTACAACATTAACTCTGCTATGTTACATATATAGAGACAATATCTTCAAAGTTTCTCTTGATTTAAAGTAAATATGTTTCTACCGTGAAAGGTATACACCATAAAAATGCAGGACATGAAACACAGCTGAATTAATACTGCAGAAGCAATTGGAACTTCCTGACTTTCGAGTGCCTGATAATTCAACCTTAACGTCACATTATCATTAGTTTTCTTGCTTTACAAAACTAAAAACAGGAAAAGTGAAAAGAAAAGAAAGAAATGTACATCTATTCAGCTTGGAAAAAGTTGCAAGTTCCATTCCAGTAAGAAGCTTAGAATCAAGCTAAATAATAAAAGCATCTTTTTTTGTAGGTGCAGATAGGGGAAAGAGTGAATGTAGCTGAAGAAGTAGAATGAAAGTCTGTCTGCCAGACACTGACAAGTCTAACACAGACCCTGAGTTACAACAGGCTGAAGACCTACTAGAAAGAATCTGTGGACCTTCTTGCACAGTCAAACAACAGGGCTGCAATCCTAGTCTTTTTAGGAGGTCTGCAGGAAAGGTGCTTTAGCAATTTAAGGTTGAATGAGATGTACCAAAGTCAAACCAAGTTTAGAATGTCTTCTTTCAGATGTTTCTGAGTTATTAATGGCTTAAAAACTTAAAAACTTAAAAAAAGGTCAATGGATTTTGCTCAAATTTTGAAAAATATTTGAAATTCCTACTTCATATAGTCTTTTAATTGCTTGAGCTTGTTCAGAATGAAACAGCACATTTGTGTCCAGACTTGAAGTACTATGAGCATATTGGCCTTTCCGTTTTCCTTATACTGTCTGCCTATAAAATAATGGCATTACTATAAAGCTGGCATTGTTGGTTTACAAAGCCCATAATGGTATAGACCTTTTCTGTATTAGAGACATCCTTGAACCTGACCCTAATAATTACTTGTACTCATACACTATCTACCATTTAGGAATCCCATATTCATTCCTTAGGTGATCATTAATGTACTTTGGTTGGCTGTAGCTGGTGGAACTTGCTCCAGGTGAAGTCTGTGTTAGTCCATCTTTATTACCTTTCTTCCTCATTCCTTTTTTCCCCTCTCTCTTTTATACTGGACTTCCTCATTTATTTCCCCCCATGTATGAATGTTAAAAGGAGAATTTTAAGTGTTTTTATTGTACTGTGAGGAGTTTTAAATTGGCTGTACATTGCCTAGAGCCTTTTGGAGGGAGTCCTTATGAATAATATCAGTATTACCAAGATATCTATGTAATGTGGTGAGAAGATTGCAACCACAGCTATCAGCCTAGGTAGATCTTCTGTTAGTAGTTAAAACAACATTGAATTTTGAGCCAATCTTATGAGCCATGTGAAAATTTCAGTCTTCAAACAATAATCAATCATGAGAAGTTGATATGCTAATCAACACATTTTACAATACAGGTGTAAGCACTGTATAATCAAAACTAACATTTTAAACATGCCATGTGATGGTCAAGATATTAGCCAGCTAATACTATTTATAATGCAACAGATCTCCAAACTCTGTCTCCTACGCAAATGAAACAATGTTAACTTAAACTTGCTATTTGACACTATTGCAAATATTCTGACTGTGGCATAAAATCGGATCTGGGGGTCTTTTGATTAAATTTTCTACTTAAATTGTTCAGTGATAGCTGTGATATTTACTTCTAAACCACTGGACTACAAACTAATACATTTTCAATGGCCATGTAGAGTGACAGCCTCAGGTCACTACTAATTTTGATCTCTGCTCTATTTGTTCAAAAAATGGATGGAAATGATCAAGCTTAAGCATTACATCACATCTAAGGAAATAGGTTTCTCCAAATCATGAATGACAAGAGTGATCTGGGTAGGAGGAAAAAAATGGGTATTACATTCAACCAGGAAGTGATAACAGTCATTCTAGAGAACTGCTGAAACATGCTGACGGTGATCCAAAATAACTCCTAAATTATGAACCTGTCTCACAGGCAGCTGCCTCATTCCATGAATAAACAGGCTCTCATAAAAAATACATATGTTTCTCAAAATGCTTTCTTCAGTCTTATCCATATTGAATTTAAGCCACTTGTCCCTCATCCAAAACTAAATGTCTCAAAAATAAAAACAGCTAGATGACAGTCTATCATGGATCAATCAGAAATGATACATAGAACCAAGTAGCAAGAGACTGATGACCTTAGGTTGTACAAAGTAAAAACAAACTTTCTTCTGAAAACTGGATGCCCTGATACTTGTATGCATACACTGTGCCTAAAAAGAATTTCAAATTAAATCATATAATTAAGTCAAGCAAATGTGTGTTCCATCTCTATGCCTATTCCCTGCAATCACCTGAGCGAATTAATGACAACCATAGACTATTATCTCTAGGTACGTCTATATGGTAGTCCAAAACCATGACATGGAGTCTCAGAACTGGGTCAACTGAGTAGGATTCATGGGGGGCTCAGGGTGTGGGGCTAAAATCTGAAGTGGAGACATTTAGGCTTGGGCTGGAGCCTGGGCTCTGAGATCCTCCATCCTTAGGGGTTTCAGAGCCTGGACCGCCTTGTAAACGCCTACACGGCAATTTTTATCCCCCACAGCCAGAGTCTCGTGAACCTGAATCAACTGACCCAAGTCAGCCACAGCTGTGCCGTAGGTCTCTTATTGCAGTGTAGATATACCCTCAAAAGCGAAATGTTGTGTATTTGAAGTATTCAGCGACTAACATCCTAGGTGACTCAATTTATATGCAGAGGTCTGTACACCAACAAAATCTTAAAGCAAAAGTTCCTCTTGGAAGCACAGCAGGATGGCACATGTTCAATAGATCATTGCTCTTGGGTGGGACAAACCGTATTATTTAGATCTTGCCATGCATCATGATAGAAACTCAGCTGCCAACATGGCACCTGCACTGTCTTACCTGCCTCTAAGGGGTTGGCATGAACAGGTGCTCCTGCAGATGCCCCCAGAACTGAGTAAAAGGTACATCCATTCCCACTCAGGTAAAACAAACCCACCCAACACCAATTCTCAATCTCCTGACTCGTCCACCCTTGTCAAAAGAAAGGCAAACAAATATGGTAGCCAACCAAGATGTCTCTAAACTGCACAAATGGTACTTATATGCTTCCTTTTACCATAGGATCTGAGTGTCTCACAGGCTTTAATGTATTTATCCTGACACCACCACTGTATGGTAGGAAAGTGCTATTATCCATACTTTTCAGATGTTAAACCGAGACACAGACAGACTAAGTGATTTGTCCATGGTCACAAAGGACATCTCTGGAAGATCAAGGAACTATACCTGGCATCCCAAGCTAGCATCCTAACCAGCAGACCATTGTTCCTCTCATCCTCCTATTACAAAAGACTCCTCACTGAGAACATGAGGGATGAGAGCAAAGGACAGTAATACTACTACAGAGGTGGGAGGCTCAGAAAGAACAACAGACACTTACAAATTCTGTTGTAACGTCCAAAATAAAATTAGCAAACCAATGGGCTGTACATAATTGAAAGTACCACTCAACAAACCTATGCCACAAGCTGCTAACTTTTCTCTTACTACTACACCCTTTCCTTAGACAAGCTCCCCAGCATAGATGAATTAAGACTCCATGTGCTGATGTACACCAGCATGGTGCTCAAAGTACCCTCTCCTTACCACCCTTTTCCCCCTCAGTGCGTTTATGCTGAAATGGTCCTAATTTGTCCCACTGGCTACTAAGGTCCTTAAATACAGTTAGGATTTTGTGTTTCTCCTTCAGCAGTAAATGTCACCTCTAACACCTAAACTGCAGTGTCAGACTTATTATTTGTACTGCTAAGGAAAAGAAAATTAAACTTGTAGATTTATGATTTTAAAGTTTTCAATGTGAAATGATGTAATGCAGTTTTAGCCTGTAACAACAGTTCTAAGGGAGGCACAAACTGTTCTCATTGCTCTTAATTTAATATAAGCTCTAAAGCCTAATGGTAATACTTCATCGGCCAGCTTTTCAAATAACTTAGGCGCGCAGTTTGCACACAATCACTGTGTCTGCGTGTGTGTGTGCGCGCGCAAGGAAGGTAATTAATCCAACAAAAGACCATAACAACAGTGGTCCTAAAAGTTTGTTGGCATATTTCCCTACAATGAATGCAAGAGTAAATTTACTAATTGAAGTTCAGTTACTACTTAAGGACCATGTTCTAACGTCAATCTCTCTGCAAATCTCTAACTCATACAGGTGGGTGATACATTGCAGAAGGAGAATAATATATATTTTTCAAATTATGTAGTCGAAGCAATGGATACATAAGATGTGTATGCAGAGTAAGTTTGATTCAACCAACTTAAAATTTGCAGATTTGCATTGTGACACATAGCTTTAGTTGTTTTTAATGCCATCATTCAACAGAGATGACACTAATCTCATGGGGGGGGGACGACGACAACAGAAATGTGAACTCACATTTTGAAAGGTATACAAAGGAAGAACTAATTTCAAGTACTCTTTTTAGAAATTTGGAATCCAGAGCTGTTTGCAGGGGATCCTTCATGTGCACAAGTTAATTGTCGATATTGCAGTTTCCCTGGAACTCATGGAAACTTTATTGCAGTCTCAAGCTACATTTACTTTTGCTCAGAGCTCTCCCTGAGTGAGGGAGGGGGATTTGGTTTGTAGCAATGAGTTCAATGGACCCAATGCTACCATGGAGCCACAAGAGGAGGGCAGGGGGAAGACCTATAGCCAGTAGGAAGCAAGGAATTTATTTGCAGTGGATCTCTGAGGTTATTACACACCATGACTGAACCTTTCCTCCCTGACTGAAGAAGTCTTGGGGAAACATCACCATGTAAACACTGTAGATATATATACAGGGATCGGCATCCTTTGGCACGTGGCCTGTCAGGGAAAGCCCCTGGCAGGCCGGGCTGGTTTGTTTACCTGCTGTGTCTGCAGGTTCGGACGATCGCAGCTCCCACTGGCCGCGGTTTGCTGCTCTAGGCCAATGGGGCTGCGGGAAGCGGCCCAGGCCGAGGGATGTTCTGTCCACCCTTCCCGCAGCCCCCATTAGCCTGGAATGGCATACTGCGATCGGCCGAACCTGCGGACGCAGCAGGTAAACAGACCGTCCTGGCCCGCCAGGGGCTTTCCCTGACCGGCCACTGTGCCAAAGGTTTCCGATCCCTGATATAGTATTGCCTTCACCCTCCTTTGGTTTACCAGCGGAGGGCTCTACTTATTTGTCAGTCAAACATAAGTAAATACTCTGTAATGGATTTTGAATCTTGAACATTTTTATTTTTTTAAGCATTTTAGTTCACTTTAAATCTTGCTATTCCTCTGACTCAGCCATGGATTTCACCAGCACTAAACTGAGTTTGTTGGTCACAACCTACTTAAAAATAGAAAGTAATTGACCTCTGTATATCCAAAACCAGTTACAAACCAGGAAATACTAAAATTGCTGTCCAATGTTTTTGCATAACTTAACTTCCTCATGAAAAGTATGGAAACTACCATTATGCTAGCCTTTTCACTGGTTGCAGAATCTACATTATGTGACCAGGGAAAAGAAAACAAAAAAAAGATAGGAAACTATCATCCTAATGAAAATAGTAACTAGACCACATCATACAAATACTTCTCTACTTCTTCTATGACTCAAACAAACAATGTTAAATGACTGCCACAAAAACAAATTAAGACAGCTAAAAAAAGATTCAGATTTAAGGAGAACATCCAATACTACACAATAGGCAAAATCTATCATATGAAGGAGGTGCTTAGGAAGGCATCCTCAGATACTGAAATTTGAGGCTAAGAATGGAATTTACCTTTAAAAAAAAAAAAAAAAAAAAAAAGAGAGACTTAATACTAAGGTTTCAACAATAATGATTTTCTAAATAATAAATAATAAAAATACTTTGTACTGAAACAGTGTTACAGAAAAAGTCCCATTTCATACTCTTCTGTGGAGGAGCCTGCAAGGGATAAGGGGGGAAAATCAGAACCCAGGAAATTCCGTGAGTGTAACAGCGCAGAGTTTCTTCTGCATATTCCACACAGGAGTGATGATTTTTCAGCCTTGTGGTGCTGCCTCTTGACCCTGTGGAGTTAAGGTAGTCAGTCTACAAACCCCTACCAAGCTAATACCTGGCCACGCCAATAGCTGCACAAAGTTGTTAATAACTTCCTCAACAGCTGTACTTTTCCTGTCCCTTCCAAGACACTGAAGACACAAGAGAATCAACAACCACCACCAACATAGGCAGTAGTTTAAAAAAAAAAAAAAAAAAAAAAAAGTTTAAATCATATAAATAATAGTTTCTAAAATGTGTAACCTATACTACAAACAATATCAACACAAGTTCTACACTGAAAAGTTAGCAAACCCAGGAAGCGCTGACCCCTGAAAACACCTAGTACCATGGTAGTATACACAACACCATAGTTTCATTACTTTCACATGGAATTACTGATGGTAGTAACCACTACAACTGATTGATTGTATTTACAGGATCAGCATCAATATGATAAAAATAAAAATCTACTTTTTGTGTGGCGTGGGGGGGGGGGGGGGAAAGGAGAGGGAATCCACTAATCATATAAGAATGACAGATTCAGGATTTAATAGTTTAAAATATTATCTATTTCAAAACACCTTAAGAAAGTTTGTCTCTATTCAACCTCCATAATGAGGACTATAATAGTGTTTAAATCTCAGTTATACATCAGGTAACCTACAACAAGCTCAGATTACCTGGTGCATTGTTACTCAGAGGGTACTTTTATACCTCACATCATTGCTCTGTCTGCCATGAAGGTCTATTTTCATGTAAACAGAGTAGACTGAAATGAAGAATATTCTTTTTGTTCCAGAGTTGCACGGAGTAGCTGCTGTGTTAGTTTCAGTCTCATGAACAGCTCAGACAGAAAATAAACTGTTATTTTTGAAGAGGTTATATTTTAGAACTTGTCAACCTTTATGATGTTCCTTTAAGTGTCTGACAGATTTAATATCTCAATGTCTTTTTCAGTTAAGGAATTTATTTTTAATTAATCAAATAATGTATTTTTACCCTCAAATTTTATATATTCATTTATGATAATGGACCTTGGCTGAACCATAATTATTATACACACACAGATACAGTAAAAATCTATGAAAATTCATAAAAATAGTTTCTACTCAGACATAGCATATTATTTTTTCTAACTAAATGTCAATTTACCAATTTTCCCCTTTCTAAATGGCAAAAGTAATGAGACCATAAGATGGCCAATTTAAAACAAACAATCTCCCCCACACCCGCCACAAATGTATCTGAGTCATACAGGCTCAAAAAATGGTCTGAACCCACTAGTCTTCTACTTATCACTTGGGTGCATGTAGCTTGAATTGATTACGTGTTCATTTTATTTTATTTTAAAACTGTCCTTGAATGCCATAGGCCTGATTTTGACCTCACTTACACAGCTGTAAATTAGGAGTAACTCCACTGAAATCCTTGGGATTTAAACTAGTGAGGATTTTTTATTTTAATTTCCAGTTTTGCCATATATCTTATTAAAGTAAAACTGTACTAGTGATATCCTCACACTACCACTGTGAAGCAAGGAAGTATCACTGTCAGTTTTATAAACAGAAACCTAAGGCAAGTGTGGTTTCCCAGATTGTGGAAGAACTGAGAATATTGCTCAGCTCTTTGGAGTCATAGACCTGTGCCTTAAACACTTACTCTATCCTTTCTCTCTCAGAATAAGACCATAGATTGTCTAGATCAGTGGTTCCCAACTTTTTACATACTAGACCCCACTCCTGTCTAGCCCCTTCTCCCATCTGGACCCTCCTTCCCCTTTTTTCCATTTAGAAAAGGAAAGGTGATCATGACCTCCTGATGCTTATTTGTGAACTCCTAGAGAGAGCGCCATGGACTAGAGCATCTCCTCCTTTTGAGACTCAGACAAAGCCTTTCCTTCCCTCTTAGAAAGTCAAGTCAGATCTGTGCTCCACCCTGGAGCAAGAGACAGCAAAGGAGTCAAGTATACCACAATCCTTGCTACTAGCGGTCCTCATACATCCAAACCCGTAATACTATACTCCTCCCACTCAGATCTCATGGCACATCATTGAGGACTACAAGAAAGCTCTTCAAAACCTCCAGGGCAGGGAATTGATTTGGTAAGATATACCCAGATCAATCTAGCAAGCAACACATGCTCTGTGATGCAGAGGAAGGCAAAAAACTCCCAAGGTTCCTACTTAGCTGTCACCCCAACTGGCATCCCATTTCTAGCAGGGTTGGTAATTTCCCAGGAAAAACTAGTTTAGGACAGGGCACTGGTAAATACCAGTTTAAACCCAGTTTAAACTTGGAAAAATAATTGCATAAATGTCCAATAAGTTCAGCAAGCCTAGAATTAATCTTTTCTACCTTTGAATACATCAGTTCAAAACAGAACTAGCCTACTCCTCAATCTATAGTTGGTCTTCTGCTACAGAATTCTGCATGACCAAATGAATCTGGGGTGGTAATCTGCAACTCTAAATTCTTCTGATTGCTTAATGCTTCAAGCCTACAGCTCTACATTATTGTTGTTTTCATATAATCAAATGTTTCAATTTTTATTTATATAATATTGAAAACTGAAATGCGTCATGACATGTATAACTTCATTGAAAAACTACCAAACCAAAATGTATACAGACATTGTATGTTCAGTATTATAATATGTTAGTGTTATGCCAAGAACGGTTTTACTTTTTATTTGCATAACCCTAAATTAATGTATGAACCTACTGCCTAATGTAACCACAATTTGAATATGTAACTAAAACTAAGGTCTTGTCTTCATGTACAGCGCTATAGCGGTGCAGCTGCAGCGCTCTAGTGAAGACACTTCTATATCGACGGGAGACCTTCTCCCATCGGCATAGATAATCTTCCCCGAGAGGCGATAGCTTCCCCGAGAGGCGATAGCTGTGTCGATGGGGGAAGTCCTCCTGTCAATATAGAACTATCTACATGGGGTGTTAGGTTGGTATAATTATGTCACTATCGGGTGTGGATTTTTCACACCCCTGACCAATATAGATAACTTGAAATAACTAGTTTTTTTCCCAGGGTGGTAAAAACCACCGCTGGTAAATACCATGCCATCCCTGATCCCTAGCCATCTCTGATCATGGCCATCTCTGATGCTTCAGAGGAAAGGGAAAAAATCCAACCAGTCCTGCAGGAGACTGGCAGAAGACCTGATGCATGAAATTTAGGACCATAAGGGACTCCCTGGGCATTGAGCACAGCCCACCCACCATAGCAGGCAAACACGTCATACAATCCCACTCAAACTTTTCAAGATCTATCTTAAAAATAATTAGGTGGTTTGTCCACACTACTTCTTTAGGAAGGCTGTACATCTCTGATGGTTAGAAATTATCTTCTGATTTCCAGCCTAAAATTTATTCATGGGCAGTTTATAGCCATTTGTTCTTGTGCCAAGACTTTTCTTTAACTTAAATAGCTCTTCTCCTTCCTTAATGTTTACAGCCCTGATATATCTATAGAGAGCAGTCATATTACTCCTCCCCCCTCTAGCCTTCTTTTTGTTAAGCTAAACAAGCCAAACTCTTTTAGTTTCCTCTCATAAGATAGGTGTGACACTGGCAAACCTGGTGCTAGCTCTTGCTAAGGCTTTAGGCCTCAGCTAAGCACTGACAAATTCATTGCTAGAAACAAGTCTGTTTAATCTGTTTCAGAGTAGCAGCCGTGTTAGTCTGTATCTGCAAAAAGAACAGGAGTACTTGTGGCACCTTAGAAACTAACAAATTTATTAGAGCATAAGCTTTTGTGGGCTACAGCCCACTTCTTCGGTTGCATATAGAATGGAAAATGTATTGAGGAGATATATATATATATACACACACATACAGAGAGCACAACTCCCACCTGTTCATGCTCTCTGTAGGTGTGTGTATATATATATATCTCCTCAATATACGTTCCATTCTATATGCATCCGAAGAAGTGGGCTGTAGCCCACGAAAGCTTATGCTCTAATAAATTTGTTAGTCTCTAAGGTGCCACAAGTACTCCTGTTCTTTTTGTTTAATCTGTGTTAATATAATTAAAACAGATATTGAACTTATAACAATGCACTTAGTGTTTAGACTTCATGAAAGGCTTGTAAGTTGCTGCATGCATTCATCTCACTTATAATACCTTTATCACATGCAATAAAGGAAAAACTTAAATATGTTATAACTGTTAAAAAGTTTGCTCTGAAAATGTGAACCTATCAGGAGGGATCATCTCTTGCTCATTAATAAGGCTATCAAAATTAAATGGGCCATTGTGAGACTTTACAATACAAAGACTTGGTTTATTGCCCCTTCACACCTTTGAAGAGGCTATGTGCAAAATGTCTCATCTCATGAGTTTGAATTCTGGAAAAAGGAAATAAAAATAGCTGACAAGAAAATTTTTCATCTTCTGCTGTTTGGATTCTCACAGGGCCAGAGCCATGAAACAGAAGCAGAGATCACCAGTGTCAGCCTGCGTTAGCACTAAAAGACATTCAGAGCTGACAGATTACTACAACTCTGTCACCTTTTGGAAACCATAGGCTGCAACTCATTTGTGTATATATGTTTGCCTGCTTTAACCTTGTAATAACTCTCTCAATTCTTTTATTAGTTAACAAATCCATAGTTTACTTTACGATTGGCTACAAGCATTATTTTTGGTGAGAGATCTAAGGTACACGTTGACATGGAATAGGTAATTGGTCTCTTGGGACTGGAAACAACCTGAATCTTTTGTGATCTTTGTTATATACTGCTACCAACTATCACTAAATCCAGCTTTCCTGAGTGGCAAGATAGACTGTCCCCTTGGGCATTCCAGTCTGTGACTCCATGGTAAGGTTGTTATAGTGCTTTAAGAGTTCACACTTGTTACTTGGTTGGTGAAATTAAATTTTAGGATACACAACCAGTTTGGGGTCTCTGCCCTGCTTCTTTACAGTCTGCCCTGAGGTTGGCACTCATGGTCATGAACCACTCCAGACAGTGTGACAATAGGCTCTTAGTTTCTCTGATTATTGTTTAATATCTTTATTAATGATCTGGAGGATGGTGTGGACTGCACTCTTAGCAAGTTTGCAGATGACACTAAACTAGGAGGCATGGTAGATACACTAGAGGGTAGGGATCGGATACAGAGGGACCTAGACAAATTAGAGGATTGGGCAGAAAAAAACCTGATGAGGTTCAACAAGGACAAGTGCAGAGTCCTGCACTTAGGACGGAAGAATCCCATGCACTGCTACAGACTAGGGACCGAATGGCTAGGTAGCAGTTCTGCTGAAAAGGACCTAGGGGTCACAGTGGACGAGAAGCTGGATATGAGTCAACAGTGTGCTCTTGTTGCCAAGAAGGCTAACGGCATTTTGGGCTGTATAAGTAGGGGCATTGCCAGCAGATCGAGGAACGTGATCGTTCCCCTTTATTCGACATTGGTGAGGCCTCATCTGGAATACTGTGTCCAGTTTTGGGCCCCACACTACAAGAAGGATGTGGAAAAATTGGAAAGAGTCCAGCGGAGGGCAACAAAAATGATTAGGGGTCTGGAGCATATGACTTATGAGGAGAGGCTGAGAGAACTGGGATTGTTTAGTCTCCAGAAGAGAAGAATGAGGGGGGATTTGATAGCAGCCTTCAACTACCTGAAGGGGGGTTCCAAAGAGGATGGAGCTCGGCTGTTCTCAGTGGTGGCAGATGACAGAACAAGGAGCAATGGTCTCAAGTTGCGGTGGGGGAAGTCCAGGTTGGATATCAGGAAAAACTATTTCACTAGGAGGGTGGTGAAACACTGGAATGCGTTACCTAGGGAGGTGGTGGAGTCTCCTTCCTTGGAGGTTTTTAAGGCCCGGCTTGACAAAGCCCTGGCTGGGATGATTTAGCTGGGAATTGGTCCTGCTTTGAGCAGGGGGTTGGACTAGATGACCTCTTGAGGTCCCTTCCAACTCTGATATTCTATGATTCTATGATTCTATGATTCTCCTAGTAGCCCATCTGTACCTGTTCCAGTTTGAAGGCATCATTCTTGAAGATGGGTGACCAGAAATGTACACAATAGTCCAAATGAGGTCTTAGCAGTGCCTTGCAGTAAGAGGATAAGTTGGCATTATTTTTCTATATTTATTCTATATATATTTTCCTTTACAAATGCAACTACGTGGATAGTTAAGAGACCATGTACTTACCTCATTCTTAAATGTAAAAAATAATGATTTTGTGACAAATTAAAGAACAAAACCACAAAGAACAGTCTCCCTCCATTCAACATGTTAGGGGTCATTGCTAGCACATCTGCTAGCTCATTACTGTCCTGTTAGTCCAAAGTCATTTTCCTAGTCCAAAGTTTTTATTGTTTCTTTTACAAATGGACTTATATATTGCCTCCAACACAATGTAGGTGTGACTATTCCTACTAAAGTCCATGGCAAAACTCCCATTGACTTCAGTAGAAGCAAGATAATTCCACGTCCCTTTCTTCTATTAAATCTTCCCGCCCTAATGGTCTGGGGCGGAATCATGTTGGTCTTAAAATCTCCGACTGTACAGATTCACCAGTACTAAGTATGGTGGGAATGCTAACGTAGACCACTTCCTCCTGTTTCTGCCACTTTGCCTTCTAGATCTGCTCTAAGGGCAGATTTACACTTAAAACGCTGCACCGCTGTAGTGCTTCAGGCCTGGTCTACACTGGGGGGGGGGGGGGGGCGGGGAGGAGGGGTATCGACCTAAGATATGCAACTTCAGCTACGAGAATAGCGTAGCTGAAGTCGACGTATCTTAGTTCAACTTACCTCGCTTCCTCACAGCGTGGGGTCGATTGCTGCAGCTCCCCCATCAACTTTGCTTCCGCCACTTGCCGAGCTGGAGTTCAGCAGTTGACGGGAGAGCGATCGGGGATCCATTTATCACGTCTACACTACACTCGATAAATCGATCTCCGATAGATCAATCGCTACCCACTGATCCGGCGGGTAGTGTAGACATACCCTCAGTGAAGACATTACTATGCTGATGGGAGAACTTCTCCTGTCAGCATAGTTAATCCACCTCCAGGACAGGCAGTAGCTGTATCGACGAGAGGTGCTGTCTACACGTAGGATTAGGTTAGAATAACTGTTGCTCGGGAGTGTGGATATTTCACACCCAGAATGAGGTAGTTATACTGATATAAGTTTGTAGTGTACACCTGGCCTAAGCAGTGTTAGTTGACACAGTGGTAAAAAGGATGACAGCCAACCTGCATTAGCCAACTTGTATTACTGCTCTCACAATTGCCAGCACCACTTAATCTGATCCAGTGCTCTAGTAGGGGTAGGAGATTTTAAGCAGAAACTCATTTCATAGACAGCCGCATTCTCTACCAAACACTTCTCTCTAAATATCTGTGTGCATATAAAAATCACATAATTTATTCATCCCAAAGTACAAATGTTTATCAATTATTTAAGTAAATTTTGATACCAGTAGCTTTAGAAATATTTAAGTGGGTGCATATTTACACCTAAAGGAGCTTAATATCTGAAATATGAAGGACGGTTGTGTAGTTGCAAGGTAAGAGTGGTGATCTGTGCTCTTCAAAGAGTAAACAGATGTGGTTAAGGCTGTATCTACACTAGCCCTTTTGTGGGTAAATCTTATATTGCTCAGGGTTGTGGAAAAAACCCCACACCCCTGACTGACATAAATTAAACCAACAGACGCTCCGGTGTGGATAGTGCTATGTAGGCGAGAGCTCTCCCGCCGACATAGATAAGTACCACCACTCATTGGGGGTGGTTAAACATACGGGCGGGAGAGCTCTCTTCCGTTGGCATAAAGCGACTACACAGGAGATCGTACAGCGGCACAGCTGCATTAGTATAGCTGTGCCGCTGTAAGGTCTCTAGTGTAGACATAGCCTAACAGCCATAGATTTGGACAACAGAGAATGGATACAAGCATTTTGGCACCTTCTAAATGCTCTTACATTTGGCATCTCATAATTTGTAATAGGAAGAATAAGATATTCACCCAATATTTACGAAGTACGTAGCCCTGAAGTCAGGAACAAGATCTCTGATCCTGACTTGCCCAAATACACATAACAAGTAGTTAACCTCTCTAACTCTAGTTTCCCAGATGTCAATTTTCGTTTACTTCACAGGGTGTGGCAAAAATATATTAATGTATGCAGCTTTGAAATCAAGAGCAAACTGAGCAAATAGGGGGTCTGACCCAGCAGTGTAAAGCAGTTAAAACTGAAAATGGAAATTAGGAGACCTAAGGGCAATCTGAAAGCCAAATAACTACAGTTAAAAAAAAAAATTCTTTAATATCGGAAGCAGAGAACTTGCAACTAAACCAGTGAAACACCTAAACTATGAACGAGCAAGCAAGCAAATAGTATAAGGACAGTCCAGAGAAAACAATACAACTTATTTGAATTCCTGCTCTCACAATGAATGTTGGGGAGACACATGGTTTCAAACCTACTCTTTTTAGGTAAAAAAAGATGAGACATCAGAGTTGTTGGTATGAAGAGAGAGAGAGAGATGTTGAAACAAATTTAAATTGCAACCAAATATGCATTCAAGAGCTCTCAAACTCAAGAACTAAGCATTGGAGCTGCTAACAAACAAGGTGTTAAAATATATTAAGATCAGATACTGTGCTAACAGCCAATATTATATCTCTCTTTTTAAAAACACACTAGTATTAATCATGGGAATGATAAAACAAAATATTTCACTCTAGTATCATGTGAGTTAGTTGGGGGAGGAAAAGAAGTCTCTACTCTTGCTCATAGTTTTTCCAAACAGCAGGAAATTGACATGATTCTTTCTTTAACAATTTCTGTACTGAGCTCTGAAGACCAGTCTTGTTCATTTTATTCTGCTGCTACTTTGCTGCTTAATAAAGCCAGGAGCAGGGCAAAGCTACTGGAACTGTCTTTCTGCAGTCTCAGGAAGACTATATTACATTGGTTTACATTTGAAAGGTTATCTTTGTAACTATGAGGGACAGAAATGGACCTTTTAAAGTTAACAGTTGCATTCTACTTCATAGCATACACTCTTATGCTCACCAGAGAAATTTTCCTACTCACAGCTAGGAAGTAGGCAAGTAGATTTTTCAATTCCTGTTTGTAAAGCACCTATTCTGTTGCCCTAGAGCACCAATTCCACCTTTGCGTTTATAAATAAAACACAAAACCAACTATTGTTTTACACCAACTTGGTTTTCAAACTGATTTGGTCTTGTTTCTAAAGCACAAGGATATTGAAAAAAAAGTGTAACTAAAGCAGAAATTATGGATTCCCTACTACTATGCTTCTGTTAGTTATTTCTCCAAAAGCACATCTTGATAATTTATGGAAACTTTTTCAGTCAGTTTCTTCCACGTGGTACTTGTAAACAGGGTGGATAAAAATCAATGATTTTTTAATTTTTTTTAAAATCGGATTTTTGTTATAAAAAGGTTTTTGAAAAAAACCTATCTAAAGATAGTTTTAATTAAGATACATTATAGCTCAGAGATATCTCATCATGGAATAGGGATTATAAATTCTAATTCTATAGTATGAAACAATATATTCATGTAATGTTTAAGTTTTGTAAATGAGTTCCAATAGTTCATGGATTAGAGACCCAATTTTATGGGGTTTCAGGGGCTTCTATATAGATTATTTAGGTTAATCTTTCTATCTATACAATGGGACTCTGTGCTCAGTCTAGAAGATACCATCAGAGATGCTTAGTTTTGCAGTTCTCAAACTGTGGATGTGTCTCTCTAGAGATAACATGTTTGTTAACAGCAAAAATGTTTTTAAATAAATAAATAATATATAGAGCTGAGAAATAACAGACCTCAACCCTATTGTCCCTCTGCAAATTTGTGTTCACAGAGTCAATCCCTTATCTCTCTCTAAAAGTGCAAAGTTTCAAAAAGTTCAATGAATAGAAGTTTGTTGGGGGCAGAATAGATCTAGGGTTACCATATCTCATAAATAAAAAAAGAGGACCCTCCACGGGCCCTGGCCCCGCCCATTTCCCCACCCCTAGCCCCGCCCCAACTCCACCCCTTCCCCACCCTAACTCCGCCCCCTCCTCCCTTCCACTCCCAGCCAGGGGGAAAGGGCTGCCCCAGTGCTACCGCCTTCAGGGTTTGCCGGGCAGCCCCCAGACCCTGCGCCCCCAGCCGGCGCTTCCCCAGCGCAGCTGGAGCCCGGGAGGGGAAGTGCCCAGCCGGGGGTGCAGGGTCTGGAGGCTGCCCGGCAAACCGTGAAGCCGGTAGCGCTCGGGCTTTGGGCAGCCCCCATGCCTCCGGACTCTGCGCCCCCGGCCGGGCACTTCCCCTCCCGGGCTCCGGCGGCGCAGGGTCCGGAGGCACGGGGGCTGCCCGAAGCCGATAGCGCTCGGGCAGCCCGGCTCTTAAACAGAGCGGAAGAGTCGGGGAGGAGCAGAGCCGCCATTTTCCCGGACATGTTCGGCTTTTTGGCAATTCCCCCCGGACGGGGGTTTGAGTGCCGAAAAGCCGGACATGTCCGGGAAAAAGAGGACGTATGGTAACCCTAATAGATCTGAACAAGAAGAAGTCGTCTGGAGATAAATGTGAGAAGGAGGGACAAGCAGTAGAAACAAAAGTGAAACTGTTTGAGCAGCATATTCCAGAAGTCTTGAGGTCTTTCTGAGCGTAGCCTTCATTGATTTGAGATCCATCATACCATTCTCTCACTAGAACGGAAAACCTATAATGGCAGCAGGCCATAAAAGAGACCCAGTTTGGGAATATTTTAATGAAGTTCCTCTACCTGTGGGTAAGACAGGCATGCATACAAAATGCAAACAGTGCAACAAAGAAATGCAAGGCCTGGTTGCCCGAATGAAATAACATCATGAGGAGTTTTCCTTCTCGGGAGTAAGCTGCATTGAAGATGATGAAAGGAACATATCTGAACATGCAGGACCTTCAGGTTGGTAAACTTTTTTATTTCATACTTCTTTCTTAAGGACTGCCCGTCTTCCTTCTGGACTATTCTTGAATTCTCATGTTTGAGCAAAAAATATAGTTGTTACTCTGTGGTACTATCATTTTAGATGCAGTTGTGATAAAAAATAAATAGCTGAAATAGGCAGATCTTCCTTTTACAATTTCACCTTTAATGTAGTACTGAGTGTCAGTGAATGCAATGAGTAATACTAAATGAGCAGTTTGGTAATAATAATTAAATAACTGCATTGACTTATTTTGTTTAGGAAAATCCATCCTCAACATACAGGATTCTGAAGACTATCCACCTTCAAGATCACCATCATTTTCTATAGTTTCAGAGTTATCTGCCAATGATAATGTTTCAGTCACATCATATATGTCACATAGCCACAATATATCACCTGTAGCAAAAAGAAAAAAAAAAATCTCCATCATCCAGAAAGAACCATAGATAAGTTTGTGATAAGAACCAGCAGATTACAAAAAGGTAATTGATGAAAAAATTGCCCAGTCTGTTTATGCAACAAACTCTCCTTTCTAGATGATCGAGAACCCACACTTCATTAACATGGTTCAGTCATTAAGACCAGGATACAGTCCGCCCAACAGAGCAGATGTCACAGGCAAATTGCTGGATAAAAGAGAAACTGAGCAGTGTGCAAAAGGTCTAGAGGGTAAAATTGTTAACCTGAGTCTTGATGGGTGGAGCAATGTCCACAATGATCCTGTTGTATGTGCTTGTGTGACAACAGAAGAAGGGAATATCTTCCTTACACACAGCAGAATACTTATACAGAAATGCACACACAGCAGAATACTTATAAGAAGTAGCAGTAAAAGCTATAACAAACTGTGGAAAAAAAAATTCAAATGTCTATTCCGCAGCTTGGTCACAGGCCATGCTGCAAATGTATCCAAGATGAGAAGAAATTATTTAGAAGAGAATCCCAAACTAATAACATATGGTTGCAGTGCTCATTTGATGCACCTCCTAGCCAAAGACTTCAGTGTTCCAGAAATAAAGGCTAATGTTGAAATTGCAAAATACTTCCGTAACAACCATTTTACAGTAGCTGCTCTGAAAAAAGTGGGAGGAACCAAAGTAACTCTCCCACAAGACATGTGATGGAACTTGGTAGTGGACTGTTTTGAGAACTATATCAAGAACTGGCCTAATCTGATGACAGTCTGTGAACAAAATCCTGAAAAAAAATAGATGGCACTATCACAGCCAAAGTTCTCAACATTGGGGTTAAGAGAAATGTTGAACACATGCTGAGTACCCTGAAGCTTATTTCTGTAGCCTTGAACAAAATGCAGGGAAATAGCTGTTTTATTGCTCACGCTGTTGAAATTTGGAAGGAACTGAGTGAGATCTGAAAAAGAGAAATATGCAATGACAGAGTTAAATTACAAGCATTAAAAAAACGAATAGGACAAGTACTATCTCCAGCTCATTTTCTTGCAAATATTCTCAATACGCAGTACCAGGATAAAACCTTAACTGCTGAAGAAGAGGAGTTGGTTATGACATGGACATCCAGCAATCATCCCTCCATAATGCCAACTATAATAAACTTCAGAGCCAAGGGTGAACCATTCAAGAAATATGTGTTTGCTGATGACGTTTTAAAGAAAGTCACACCAGTGAACTGATGGAAGTTACTTAAGCACTTGGATTCAGAGACTGTTGAAGTGATAATGTCACTTTTAACAGCAGTAGCTCCTTCTGCCGATGTAGAAAGAATATTTTCTTCCTTTGGACGAATTCATTCCAAATTGAGAAACAGTTTGGGCCCTGAAAAAGCACGAAAGCTTGTTTTTCTTTTCCAGATTATGAGCAAACAGGAAAATGAAGGTGTAAACCAGGGGTGTCAAACTCAATTGCACAGGGGGCCAAAACTCAAAACTCGCGGGCCGAACAGTATAACCATTTATTTAACAGACTAAATATTTATGTTTTTTAACCATTAATATGAACCAAAATACAGGATATCATTCCAAAATAAATACATTTCAACTTAAAATATTTTGCTCTTCATAAAAAAATATCCTGTCAATACAATACATTCAAAATCTGTACATGCTGGAATATTAAAAAATCTGAAAATATAAATAAAAAATTGAATTTAAAGCAAAAGTATAATCATAACAAATCATAACATTCCATTTTCTTGTCCTATTTAGTCAGAGCCTGATACTTGGAGTCTTTTCTTTGCAACAAGTTCGTTTATGTTTGGGGTTAGGTTCTGTGTTGTGAAGATTCTCAGGATCGATTGCAGGTGTTCATCAGTGAGGCGACTCCTGTGTGACGTTTTGTTAATTTTCATCACAGAGAACAGCTGCTCGCACAGATATGTGCTGCCAAACATGGACAGGATTCGAGCCGCATGTTGGCGGAGCTGCGGCATCGCTTCAGGAATGAAGCGAGTGAACTGTGCTGGCCCCGCAGTGTCGTACTTTGCCTTCAGTGTCCCGTTACATTGCAGTTCTATCAGCTCCATCTGCATTTCTACAGGTGCGGTTTCCACATCGACTGCAAATGGGTTGCGAAGCAGCTCGAAGTTACTTTTCTGTGCCTCAAAGTCACTGAAGCGCCGTGCGAACTCAGTGCGCAGCGCGCTGAGTTTTTCAGCAAAGGTGGCATTTGGGAAAACTGTGGCACTTTCTTGGTTCCGTATTACTTGGCAACAGGGAAAGTGAGACAAGTTGCATTGGTGCATTTGTGTCTCCCATAAGCGCAGCTTCACTTGAAATGCCTTCACTGCATCATGCATATCGGTTATTATGTGCTCCCGTCCCTGGAGTTGAAGGTTTAAAGCGCTAAGATGCGACGTTATGTCAGCCAGGAACGCCAACTCACATTTCCACTTTTCATCCCGCAGAACTGTGCAGTCTTTCCCCTTACTGTCCATGAACTGGCAGATTTCCTCTCGCAGCTCAAAGTGTCTTTTGAGAACTTTTCCCCGACTTAGCCACCGGACCTCCGTATGATATGGCATATCGCCAAACTCACTATCTATTTCCCGCAGAAAAGACTGGAATTGGCGGTGATTTAAACCGTGGGCTCTGATAAAGTTGACGGTTTGTGTTACAGTGTTCATCACATGATCCATTTTTAGGACTTTAGCACTCAGCGATTCCTGGTGTATGATGCAGTGATACACTGTCAACTCACCGGCACAGTTCTCCTCCCGCATCTTTGAGCGCATCCTTCCCACCAGTCCATTTTTTTCACCACACATAGCAGGTGCGCCATCTGTTGTAAGTCCAACGAGTTTTTCCCACGGCAGTTTCATGTCGGTTACACTTTGAAATACATTTCCAAAGATGTCTTCTCCTTTCGTTGTCCCGTGCATCGATTTAATGTCCAGTATTTCCTCTGTTACGCACAAATTGGAATCCACACCACGGATAAATATCGCCAGCTGTGCAGTGTCAGTCGCGTCAGTAGTTTCATCCACGGCAAGGGAGTATGCAACAAAATCTTTTGCTCTTTCAGTCAACTGTGTTTTCAAATCAGTCGCCATCTCACAAACCCGATTAGCAACAGTGTTTCTGCTGAGGCTTACATTTGCAAACGCTCGTGTTTTATCTGGACAAAGGACGTCGCACACTTTCATCATACAATTCTTTACGAATTCCCCCTCGGTAAACGGCCGTCCTGATTTGGCGATCTCTTCGGCCACAATGAAACTTGCTTTCACAGCAGCTTCACTTTGTGATTTTGCTTTGGTGAAAAACGTCTGCTGGGATGTCAAATTCTTCTTCAACTCCTCTACCTTTTGTAGCTTCTGTCCTGCGCTCAGGTTTTTGAATTTGTTCTCATGTTTCGTCTCGTAGTGCCGTCTTAGGTTATACTCCTTCATTACAGCGATATTACTCCCGCAAAGGAGACACACTGGTTTACCTGCAATTTCAGTAAACATATACTCATTCTCCCACCGGCTTTGAAAGCCTCGGTTTTCAGAATCAATTTTTCTCTTGGCCATTGTTGGGGTCTAGCTTTGATTTGATATTAGCGTTGTATACATCAACAGACCGCGAACTTGAACCGCGGCTTGCCGTTGGCGGCAATTGCACTGCATCATGGGATTTGTAGTGTGTGTTATTGGGGCGTCATATCACAGGGCCATTAAAAACAGATATATAAAACGATTTCGCGGGCCGGATATAATTGTATGGCGGGCCGGATGTGGCCCGCGGGCCTTGAGTTTGACACATGTGGTGTAAACGAATGAGTTAGCTGCAGAAGCCAATATTTTAAGTTTCTCATGTTGAGCTGGCTGACATAGTCTATTTAATTTTTTTTTTTAAATATTTCATTTAACTATTCTAGTTAAAAACAATTTTAAGAAAAACAAACCTGATTTAAAAAAACTTGGAATGTTTAACTAAATTCAAAAATTCGTATGCTTGTTTTGTTAAAATATTATATGTTTGCTGTTGAAGGAAAAAAACCAGCATATATAATGTTTTTGTTTTAGTTAAATAAAACAATTTAAATGTCTGTCTGGTGATGTTCTCCTCCTAATACAGGATGGCAAGAAAATCCTCCAAATATTAATGATTAACCTGTTGATTTGGAGATATTTATGAAGTCATTGGGAGGTGAACTATCTGTTTCAATTGCCTTTGGTAAATGAAATAACAATCATTCATTTTCTGATATAGCTGTAAAACCAATCTGAAAAGTTTTCAAAATAAATCACTGTTTAAAAATGTATAGTGTGTATCTTCTAAAAATGAAACCTACATCTATCTCTGAGTTGTGAAGAATATGTATTAAGGTTATAACAACCAATAAGAATGCACTTTTATGTAGAAATCCATGATTAAATCAAGTCTTCCTAGTGATTTAAATCATGCTTTAAATCAATCTCATTTAAATTAAATCCACCCTGATATATACATATACATACACATATATATTTTAAGAATTCAGAGCTATTTAAAATTATGCTCCACTGAACATATAACTTTTTTTTTTAATTACAGTATGGCTATAGGAACCCTGGTATATTTAGATTTTGCTTCCATAAAACAGAGAACAGAAGCTTTAACATAAATGTGATGTTTATTCAGTGAATGCCCTAAATGGGAAGGATTAGAGTGTATGACAGTCTATTACTTTTACATGTTATTTCCTTACTTTTTTAACTGTATTCTTTGAGAATGTAAAATTAGAGGAATGGATTTGAATCAGGGAATTAAAGGGTGATTTTTTAATTAACTGGCTATGTGCTGGGGAAGGAAGTAGGCAAGAAGGAGGGAAAAGTCGGGACAAAGGTTTCCTCAAGTTCGATTATTTGGCTCCAGGGGCAAGAGTCGCAGGCTGGGAGCACAAAATATGAAGAACGACTCTGATTTGTAACGTCCTCAGACAAAGCAACAAATTCTTCCCCAACCACAAATATTTTTGGTGGTTTCAGACATTTCAAATGGGAAAAAGAAGTTTTATAGTCACCTGGTTGCTGGTGCTAGAGAAAGCTAAGATCCCTAAAAAGATTAGGGAAATTTGTGGCACTAATGGAAGGGTGAGGAAAGCTACAGTAAGTCCTCAAGCTATTGTCAGTCTGCCACAAAAGCCACTCTTGTGTTGGGCCGAAAGTAGCAGATGTCTCCCTAAAAGCCCCTGCCAGAACTCTTACTTTCCTATCTGCTCTTGAGTCATGACCTTGACCCAGGTGCAGTGGCAGGAGCACTGAGCAGGCAGCCAATCAGGAAGTGACTTCGGCAGCTCTCAGCATTCTGTTCTTTTTCTTTGCTCCTGAATTCAGGAGAACCCTGAGGAGCGCACACAGTTGCAGCCTCCTACTAATGTATGTTAGACCTATGAAGCAACAAGAAGCTAGAGTATTCTTTGTTAGATATGCTGGAATATAGACAAGCCATGAGGATTCTGGGAACCTGGGGATTCAAGTAATTAAGGGAAAGAAGTAGGTTGAGGGAGAAAAAAAAATCTGATCACTTGTCCACGGGAAACTGACCTGAACTACTTCAATGCAAGATAGCATTACAGAACTTACAACCAAAGGGTTGACATACATTAGACCTCTCTTGTAATACACTAATATTAGAAACCAGAACCAAGTGGGTGCTATTGACAAAACTTTTGCCTCACTGTTATTGGAGAAATTCCACGATGTTTGGGACAAAAGTCTTTTGGTTGATTTCCCTTGGTTACTCTATACTATGATGGAAGAACAAACAGGATATTTCCTGCATATAGTAAGCTAAGTCCCTTTTCTTCTTGTGAAAATGTAGAAGTGTAGAGAGAATTCTGTCTTATCTCTCTCTTTTATTTATGACTCCTTGCTCACAAGCTAGAGTGACAAAGACGACTGGAATCTAATGAAGGAGGGAGGTTTTGATACAATAAGTCTGGGATCAGGGAAGAGTTTGAGGGAGAGTTGCCATTTTACAAACGCTTGCATACCAGTAGTATCTAGGCCAATAGCAAATCACTTGATTTAAAATACAAAACCTACCTCCCCCGTCCCCCCCAAAACACACTTTTCAGTGGAATGTGAGAAAGTATGGGCAGAAGAGGTTGTTCTCAAACTTTAGCCCATTGGACCATCAGTGTTTCATAGAACACAATGATGATTCTGAGAACCAAGAACTGGGACTTTAGAAGGATAAATGATTCATCAGAGTATCACTCTTAAGATGTTCTACAGAGTGAATCCTGACTAGGACAGAAAGAAATTCAATACAATCAAAGGGGTGGGAGGGAATTTCTTTCAGTGCTGGGTCTCGAGAATTTTCATCTACAGAAAACAAAAACACAACACCCCCCAAAGTGTACTTCCCTCTAGAAGTGAGAGAAGTCCAGTTTGGGTATACTCCACCTCACAGATGTATTTACAAAAAGTCTGTCTTTTGCAGTATTCTCTCAATGCAATCTGTTTCCACCTTAGATAATCTGTGGTCACTTGCTGGACTCTGGCAGGTAGAAGAGTGACATTAAAAAAAATCCTTTTCTGTCAATTTAAAGAAGAGCGTGGCTAAGACTAAATAGTAGATATTTCAGCTAACCAAATCAATCTCAACATCCCCACTTACAGTAAGTGAGATACCAGTATGAAAATCCCATCAAAACACTCCTCCGGGTTTTCCCAATATATATCCTGCCTTCTACCTTTCTAGCTCAGACTATAAGCCCTTGCTAGGGAAATGTGATCTAGATGAAATTACTATGAGGTGGATGCCCAAGAGTAGTTATCAATGATTCTCAGTCAGACTGGGAAGGTGCATTTAGTGGGGTCCCACAGGGTCAGTGCTGGGTCAGGTACTATTCAATATTTTCATTAATGATTTGGATAATAGAGTGGAGAGTATGCTTATAAAATGTGTTAATACCACCTGGAAAGGATTGCAAGCACTCTGGAGGACAGGAATAGAATTCAAAATGATTTTGACATATTGGATAATAGGTCTGATATTAACAAGATGAAATTCAATAAAGACAAGTGCAAAGTACTTCACTCAGGAAGGAAAAAATCAAATGCACAGCTACAAAACGGGGAATAACTGTCTAGGTGACAGTACTGCTAAAAAGGATCTAGGGTTTTAGTGAATCACAGATTGAATGAGAGTCAACAATGTGATGCAGTTGAAAAAAAAAGGTTGATATTCTGGGGTGTGTTGATAGGTGTGTTATATGTAAGACACGAGTAGGAATTGTTGCTCTCTAGTTGGTACTGGTGTCCTCAACTGGAGTACAGTGTCCAATTTTGGGCACCACACTTTAGGAAAGAAGTGCATAAATTAGAGAGACTCCAGAGGAAAACAAAAAACATACAAAGTTTAAAAAACCTAGCTTGAGGAAAGGTTAAAAAAAGGAAACATTTAATCTTGAGAAGAAAAGATTGAACATGGGACATAACAACAGTTGTTATATATATTAAGGGCTGTTACAAAGAGGATATTGATAACTTGGTCTCTATGTGCACTGAAAGTAGGACTAAAAGTAATGGGCTTAATCTGAAGAAAAGGAGATTTAGGTTAGATATTAGGAAAAACTTATAATTTAAAGTGTAGCTAAACTCTGGAATAGGTTTCCACAGGAGATTGTGGATTTACTTGGTCCTGCTTCAGCACAAGGGACTGGACTTGATGAATTCTCAAGGTCCCAAACTATCCCAGATGGGACTTAGGCAGATAACATTCTAGGTACATTTGTGGGGACAATGAACTTCCTCAAGATTGCACAAACCTTTCACACTTCCAAGAAGAGCCCCATTATGGTTCCAGACATAAAGCTAAAGACAGGTTGAGAACAGAAACGTGCACAGCATGAAAATCTCCCAACAAAAGAATTTGAATTCATGGTCCTTGGACTCAAGGGGTAGTTCTTATTTCCACAAGCCATTCGTTTTCAAACTGTGGGCAGTGCCCCTTTGGGGAGTGGTAGTGATGAGGTTATCTGCAGGGTGTGAGGTGGGGAGCCAGGTGGGGCACAGGGCTGTGGTAGGCCAGATCAGATGAGAGAAAATACAGTGTGTCCTCAGTGGTCAGGGGTGGTGAGAGAACAGCCCCATACTGTCTGGTCCACCCCTAGCTGCAGCCTGCTGCTTTCCTTCTCCTCCCCTTCCTGAATGCTGTGGACTCCCTGTGTACTCTCCCTACTGCTGCACTGACTGGCCTGGGCACCTGGTCAGCTGCAAGCCCACTGGGGCCTACAAAAGCAAGAGACTCTTGGCAGGAGGGCAGGAAGGTGAGGAACCCCTGTCCACCCCACTCCATGCCACCAAGGCCTCCCCTGAGGATGCAGCCAGCTGGGTCTTGCTGCCATCTGGGTGTGAACCGCCTGTTCCTCTCAGTAAGTCACTTTCTGTCCCAGACAGGTGGAGGTTGGGGATTGGAAGGGGCACTGTTACATGATTCCCATGGAGAAGGGCAGCACAGCAAAATAAAGTTAGGGAACTTCTGCCCTAAGCCATCAAATGAGTACATTATTCCGTGTGTGTCACTCACAAAGGAGGTCCTGAGGGGAAAAAAGTTTGCAGAGGTGTGAACTGACTGTAAGCAGAAGTGCTCAAGCTTTCATAGTACAATATAACTTTTGAAATATTCGTAAACTGGACTTTGATATCTTTGAATAGATGATTCCAGGGGCAGTCTAATGATGAGACTTGGAGGGTCAAAGCAACAGTTTTTCCCTTGAGGCTGAGAAAAAATAGCTGTTAAGAACCTAAAAATTTTAGAAGCAACTCATTTTGGGAAGATGTGGAAAAAGGAGCTGTTCCTCAGGAACCCTTTGACCAAATGATCCCAAAACTGCAAAGTACACCCCAATACCTGCTGTGGTACACCAACATTCAAGACAATCTCCAATGCATGTGGATTTTAGAGCTCTTGTGTAGAAAGCTCTGATCATCTTTAACTATGGAAATCACTACCGCTTCTCTATAATACTGTGTGAACTTGGGGCAAAACTTCCTAAAGGAGCCTATGTGAAGTCCCAAAAGCAAGCCAAAATGGCAAATCTGCATAACAGACATTGCCAGACATTCGCTGAGGGCACAACTTGAACTGATTATCCTTGATGGCTTAGGGGAATACGACCCTAAGACTGGTCTTCACTGCAACAGTTAGCTCAAGTTACACTCTAGGGTACAGCTGTAGTTTGAGTGGTAACTGTGATTTTCAGGTCAAGGAGACATACTTGCATTAGCTCTGACTGAGCTAGTGTACAAATAATAGCAGCATAGCCATCCCACCATGCGTGTGTGTGGTGGTGGTGGGGATTAGCTGCACAGATACATACCAGAATCTCTGATGGGATGGTACTCTAGGGAGCTATCATCCCCCTCCACTACTAGCGTGGGTACATCTCCTAAACTCCAAAAGACAGAGCTCTCTTCAATGGGGTGCAGAAAGTGTTTGGCATGATTATTACAATTGGTCAGTCTATCGTCTATGTAATGATGGGGATGTACGGAGACCCATCTGAGATGGTTGCTGGTATCTGTTTGCTTATCACAATTCAGCTTTTTGTAGCTGGACTGATAGTTCTACAAAGTGGAGATGTACCCCTAGTTACTACATTCAACCTAGTTAGAGTGAGAGTAGTCCCACTGCCAAACAACAGAAGCTACTTTTAGTGACTGGATTAGCAGAGTCATTAGATTAACAGATGATAAATTGAACTAATTTAAGATATAGCCTGTAGCTGCATTCCCACACATTACTAGATAGAGCATCAGCAGCACTCCTGCTTCAACCCATACCCCTTGACAAGCCAGCTAGCTCAAATTTAAAGCATTACTTAATTTTAGCTAGAGATGTTTGCGTGTGGACAGTACCCAGGTTAGGGGCAACACTCGAGTCAGTACTGCTCCAAGCGATTGTGACATGAGCTGAGCTCACATATTTCACAGCCACAGAACAACACACCAGGCTCAAGGTGCCCCAGTCTCAGTGTATGCACAAATCACTTTCTCTAGTTCACTTTACAGAAGCATGCCAATTTACAGAGCTAGACAGATCATCTAATAATTTATTAAATATTGCTTCCCTGACATGGAACTGGGTGCTGGACAGTAGCCAAGATCATATCCAACTGGGTAGTCTCATTTTGGTGCAGATCAATGCCATAGTTTGAGTCATAGGGATGAACAAACGAAACAAACAAATAAATAAAATTTTACACGAGCTTTGTTTCCTACCACTTTATCTCAGGAATCCCCTGACCGAAAGACCCTAAATATGTACCATTAACCCTGTGCTGGGTCCTGATGAGGCTAGCAATTTTCAAGACAACCTGAGCATGCACATGGATTTCAGAGCACTTTGGGAAAATGTGTGTTAAACAGAAAGCCCTGCAAGACCTTCACTGTGAAGTTGCTATTGCTCCTCCATCATCACTAATTCATCTCTAAAAACAAAAAACTAGTATATTTTAATCAAATATCTATTTCAAAGCATTACTCTGCTTCCCTCAAACTTGTATCACACTGCAGGTCAAGAACTGAAGAACCAAGAAAATATCTAAAGCAAATGCAGTTTCATAATGGTCTAATATCTTAATATCTTTTTATTTGCCAACAGGACAAACAGCATTCCATTCATGTCTTTTCCATAGTTAACTACTGTTGGTTCAAGATAATCTGTTCCAGGACTCCCAAATGCTGACATAGGAACCCCAGTAAACATACTGTATGATTTCCTTTTCTCCTTGAAAATATTTAATAACCTAGGACTTTCTTGTTTGCCCTACTTGTAGTCTATGGTTTTCTTCCCTCTCCTTGTATCAAAATTTGCTGAAAGAAAATTAAATATAGTGTCAGTTCAACACAAGAACTATAAAGCTACTTCTGACAGCTACTTTTCTCAAAAAATTAATCTAAAGGATATAAAAACACTTTGACCTTGAAAGGGTGGATTGAATAGCCTTAGGAATTCTACGGCTGTTCATAAAACTTTCTTTGGACCCTCTGCCCACAAGTCTTTACAGCTTACACAGAAGTGTGGAGTTGTTTTGTCTAAGGCCTGGTGTACTCTAGGAAATTAGGTCAGTATCATTCTGCCACTCAGGGGTGTGAAAAATACACACTCCCGAGCAATGCAGTTAAACCGACCTAAGCCCCAGTGTAGAGTGCCAGGTCGATGGGAGAATTCTCCGATCAACCTAGCTACCACTTCTCAGGAAGGTGGTTTTCCTATGCTGATGGGAGAACCCCTGCCATTGGCATAGACAGGTGTATTCACTGAAACACTACAGGAAAGTAGCTGCAGTGGTGCTGCTGAAGCAGTTTATGTGTAGACAAGCCCTAATTCACAACCCCTTTTTTGCTCTGCACATAGGAAGATACATTGCACTTCAGCACTCATCTAACACGGATGCAATTCCAAAAAGGCAAAGAAACACTAATAATGAATGAATTACCTACTCAAAAAAGTGCGTACACATGAGCTACTGAAGTTCTATGGCAGAAGTAACTTGTGTACCAATATACATACAGATTCTATCCATTGCGTATTCTAAAGTTCAGTTAAAAAAACAGATATCCAGTATTTAAAGTGGCAACCCAAAAATCACAACATAGGTATGTATTATAATATTCACCACTAGTGAATATTATAGATAAGAGTACATAAAAACTGCTACATAAGGGAACTGATACACTCTCTCATTTACAATAAGGTCCCTTTACACTGTTTTTAGTGTGAATGAGGTGCAGAATACCTTCTTAATTAAGCACACCCAAGCCATGCAAAACTTGAACACTTTTGTTTAAGAATTAGAATGAGAAACATAACCTACAGAAAATCAGTATATTTTTCACTTGTATTTAAATACAAATTTTAACAAAAATCAAATTGTTACAATTTCCCTTTAGTTTTGACAGCAGTATGTGAAGAGAATAGGAAGTTATTATTCAGTGACATCAGAGTTCACATACATTATAGGTGCTAACCATACCATTGGTATTTCAGGCCAAAAGAGGCATTTTTCCCTTTGGTGTGTTTTACTTTTATACATGAATCTGCAGTCATCAAAGTCCCCACCTACATGATGCTACAGAAAATGCGAGAGAAAGTAAAATGTGAATTTGCTCCTTTAATACCTTGATAAAAGTATCTATGAACATAATGTTCATTCCAGGCAGGGCCATGGGGAAAACACAAAGGTATAACTATTTTTTGACACAAATGAGCTCATTGCTACTTTTAAAATAACATTATTTAAATGGATTGAACAGATTTACCCCGTATCCAGTTTTGCATACATCTAGCAAAACTGAACCAGATTGTTAGTTTACTAGTACGAATGATGCTCTTGGAACTTAGACAAAAACCAGGCATTGAAGAGTTTTGTAAAACATTTTTAAAAATGTATTAAATATAGAATGTAGAGATGCAAAAGATCTATTACAAAATCATTAAGCCTATTTCTTTAACAAAGCAAAAATTATTCCCGAGAAAAAACATTCCCAAAAATTCTTTCAGAACATAAGTTTGAGTAGCTCCAGCAATGGGAATTCACTGTTCTATAAATCAAATTTATATTATTGTTAAAAACTTTTTCTTGATGTTAATTCTAAATTATCACTCAATTTTATTCCATTAGCTCCAATTATTCTTTTCTGAACCATATTAAAAATCATCCAACTACATTAGGCCCACTCCCGTAGAAGCCAATGAAAAATATCACTTATTTTATTATTTTGTGTTAAGGTAAAAATAATACTCCAGTCAGCACTGAAACAAATCCCCAGGAAGCCAGTCCCCACAGGTGTTTATAAATTAATTTAGTTAGCCATCAATTTCAAGGCATGCAGAAAACAGTTATCATGCAAATTGTTTGTCAGTTACTCAAATTACACATATTAGTTCCTTTAGTTTTTCCCCCATATGTCAGTACATCCAAGCTTTATATCTGTATTTAATTCCCTCTACAATTTTTGTTATTTGAATATCGCAAAAATGAACAAAACCTATGTTATTTCAAAGGGACTTATTCCATCACTGAGGTATTTTGCCTCATAGCATAGGCCATGTTTTTGGCCACCATGTCAAACTGAAAGACTATTAGTTTAAAAATATAGAAAGTTATACGTCTTCCTTTACATTACCACATTACAATCAGTTCCTGCCCATTATATAACTGTGGTTGCGATTATTTTATCCAAATCTTTATCCAGCTTCTCCCCATCCTATCAAGATGTGTGTATATACACACACACACACACACACACACAAATCTTGTGTATATGTATATATATACACACACACACAAATCTTGTGTATATGTATATATATATACACACACACACACTTTGTAGGACATATCCTTCAATATTTGAGAAAGAAAAACAGTTCTAATTCATGTTTGCTAAGCAAACCCATAAGGTTGGTTCAAGTGGTGAAAAAAACAACTGTATGGTATATGTTACTAATACATGAGTAGGGCCCTATCAAATTCATGGCCATGAAAAATGCATCACGTACCATGAAATCTGGTCTTCTGTGTGCTTTTACCCTATACTATACAGATTTCACAGGGGGAGACCAGCGTTTCTCAAACTGGGGTCCTGACCCAAAAGGGGGCTGTGGGGTGGAGTGGGTGGGTCGCAAGATTTTTTGGGGGGGGGGGGGTGCGGGAAGTGGGGGTTTGCAGCATTGCCACCCTTACTTCTGTGCTGCCTTCAGAGCTGGGCGGCCAGAGGGCGGTGGTTGTTGGCCGGGCGCCCAGCTCTGAAGGCAGAAGCACAGAAATAAAGGTGGCAACACCATATCATGCCATCCTTACTTCTGCACTGCTAGTGGCAGCGGCTCTGCCTTCAGAGCTGGGCTCCCGGTCAGCAGGCGCTGCTCTCTGGCCTTCCAGCTCTGAAGGCAGCACCGCCGCCAGCAGCAGTGCAGTAGTAAGAGTAGCAATACTGCAATCTCCCTACAATAATCTTGCAAACTATCCCCCCCCCCCCCAACTCCTTTTTGGGTCAGGACCCCTACAATTACAACACCGTGAAATTTCAGATTTAAATATCTGAAATCATGAAATTTACAATTTTTAATATCCTATGACCGTGAAATTGACCAAAATGGGCCATGAATTTGGTAGGGCCCTATACATGAGCCAATCCTGCAAACAGGTCCATAGTGGACCCCTTAATCCCAATTGCAGTCCCATTGACCTCATTTGAAATCTCTGTGGGAATAAGGGTCCAGGCTTGTCGACACTTAAAACGCTACAGCAGCGCAACTGCACCACTGTAGCACTTCAGGGAACACACTACCTATGCTGATTAGAGAGCCTCTCCTGTTGGTACAGATAATCCACCTCCCCAAGGGATCGTAGTTAGGACTGTCTACACCAGGGGCTAGGTTGATTTAACTGCATTGCTCAAGAGTGTGGTTTTTCACACCCCTGAGCGATGCAACTATGCCCACCTAGTTTCCTAATGGAGACCAGGCCTCTGTCTTTGCAGATCCTTTTATAGTATCAAGGCCATATGCAGCATCAAACCTGACAAATATTTACCAGACTTATAAAATAAAAGGTACTGCAAATTTTTGTTTACAATAAAGAAAGTCAACTTAGGTGCAATGACACAGCCATGTTTTCCTAGAAGAAAATAAATTACTTTTTTAATTATTAGCTATGTATTTAAAAGTTCATTTAGCCACATTTAAAATTTCCAGTATGAAATTTGTTTGGAAATTAATCAATTAGAAAATACTGCACTCTGTACTCACAGAATCACATTTCCTCTGTGCATCCCTGTACATATGAACCCAGAAATATTAATAGTGAAACATACAATTGATAAGCTAAAAGTGTGAAATCTGACTTTTCATCTTGGCATTATATTTGAAAACATATTTCTGTAATTCTATCTATCAGAAGTTCTGGCCTTTAAATTTTATTAGATGTCAGAATGTAGTAAAAAATATCACAAGTAATTAAGAATATGTCTACACTGCACTTTCGTCGTTAAAACTTTTGTCGCTCAGAGGTGTGAAAAAACACTCCCATGAACGACAAAAAAGTATTAATCGCAAAAAGCTCCTGTGTGGACAGTGCTTCGTCAGCGGGAGACATTCTCCTGCCGCCAAAGCTTCTGCCTCTTTTTGAGGATAGCTTTATTTTGTTGTGAGGAGAGTTCTCTCCTGGTGACAGAGTAAACTTTGTACCTTACAATGGTCACTATAACGGCACAGCCGCGCCATTGTAAGGTGCGCAGTGTAGACATAGCCTAAGTGATTTAATTCTCTAGCAGAATCCTTTTGCTAAACCGTGAAGCCAATAAATACTAACATATTTGGTAACCTTGTGCATTTCTGAACTATTAGGTGGACTGTTCCAGAGTCAGATCAGTGGTATATTATATCAGCGGTATCCCTTCACCTGGAAAACTGTACTCATTTCTCATCACCTGATCTCAAAAAGGATACAACAGAAACACAAGGGGTTCAGACACAAGCAACAAGAATGATTTAGAGGTATGAAATAGCTTCCATATGAATAGAGATTGGGACTGTTACTTTAGGGAAGACAAATAAGAAGCGACATGGGAAAATATACAAAATGATGGATAGTACAGAGGAATTACACTGGGTACAGTAGGACCTCAGAGTTACAAACACCAGAGTTACAAACTGACCAGTCAATCACACCCCTCATTTGGAACCAAAAGTACACAATCAGGCAGCAGCAGAAACCAAAAAAACCCCAAACAAACCCTCAGCTCAGCCCAGCCCAAATACAATACAGTATTGCGTAAAATATAAAGCCGCATTTTTCTTCCACATAGTAAAGTTTCAAAGCTGTATTAAATCAATGTTCACTTGTAAATTTTTGAAAGAACAACCATAATGTTTTGTTCAGAGTTACAAACAACCTCCATTCCCGAAGTGTTCGTAACTCTGAGGTTCTCCTGTATATCTATTCCCCCTTCTCAGAGCACAATAATAATGCAGACTAAAAGGCAGCAAATCTAGAATTTTATTTTATTTTTTTAACACAAGTAGCATGTGGAGTTCATTGCCACAAGACAGCATGGAGGCCAAGATGAGGCCATAAGAAAAAGTGGCCCAGTAATGACAGCACTAGCCTGGGATCTTGGAAATCCATGTTTAATTCACTTACTGACTCAATCTGTAATAGAGGAATAAATAGCACTTCCCTAGCTCACAAAGGGTGTTATCAGGATAAACATGAAAAGGGGACACCTTTTGCTGCTTTTGTGGGCCAAGCAAATTGCACCTAGCAGGGGTTCCCTTATATTCCTTATTTCCCACCCCACACACTGTGTGTGTGTCACCCTCCCCTGGCCACCCCATCCACCATGCCAAGGAATCTATGCCCCCCGTGTCCCTCTCCCCATATCATTGTCCCTCATTCTCCATCTCCATGACAGAGGTGCTGTGTGACTCCTCCCCATTTCCATTCCCCCTCCTCTGGGTCTCTGCCCCTCCCGCATCTTCACTCCAGGCATCTTCTGCTATGCCTACCCAGTCACCCAATTCCCTGCTGTCTAGAGGTCCCTGCTTCCCTCATCATCACGACTTTCCAACCCTCCATTCCCTTGAGGATACCTGCTTTGCTCCCCTCACACCTGCACCCACTCTCCTTCTGGGTTCGTGCTTTTCTCCCCATCACTAAGTCCACTTTCTCCCTTATACTCCACTCCAGGTCTATGCTTGCCACCCCACACAATCCCTGCTGCTTCCACCCACCCACTCTTGCCCCCTCTGGGTCCCTGCTTCCTGCTCCCCCACCCTCAAATAAACTCTCTCTGTAAAGTTCTCTTATTTCTGTTGGATTCCAGTCTATGGACAATCTCCCCATGCAGCAAGTTAAGTTGCTGATTCTGATATGCTTAGGTAGCAACAGGGGCTGGCAGGGGGAATCCTTTGCCTGCGGAGTGAGGCAGTCCTGTGAATCAGGCTTTTCCAGTGTGCCAATTTGCACCACAATCAGTTGGATTGTGCCCACTGATGTCTAGAAGATTCCTTGAAATTTTGGATGGAGACAGAGCTCAAAAGTTATCATATTAAGGCAAACAAAATGAGTTGAGTATTAGACCTCACTTCACTTGACCAGTTAAAGTTTGTTGCTCAGATATCGCAATAATGGGGAACATATAAGCACCTAAGATAAATCTTAGCAGGGCGAAAAGAGGACTGGACATTTATATGGATAAATACAAACATTCAGAGTTCAGAGAGTGATCACAAAACAAAAGCTAAAAATAATAATAAAAACCCCCAAGAGGTTTAGACGGGATATAAACAATAATGCTACAGGGCACAGGTCAACCCCTAATAACATAGATTAGGTAGAAACTACATCTATGGTCAAACTGCTCTACAACCAATTACTGTTGGAATTTGTGTGCATCTGATTCTGCCCACTGCCAGAGACAGTATATTGGACTAGATGGACCAAGGGGTCTGTCCTAGCATGGCAATTCCTTGCAGAAAAGTTGCATGATGATATACTGGTAGAGGACCTGCTCCTGCATTATGATTTACTGGCGAGGACCCCTATTCCAGATGGAATCCCATTGTCATTAGGGTTCAGCATTGAGGCTTTAAACATAATTTCCTCTCAAGTAAGAGAAATATCTTCCAAATTAATGACAAGTTGAAGTGCCCTTCCTTAAGACTTTTGCAATTCAAGGTATAGACTCAACAAAAGGATTCATCATCTTACATGATTGTCACTGGAGAGATATTAATGACTTTGCATTCATGTCCTTTACATCTAAACTTTGATTATTTCAACAGAAACAGTGGTAGTTAAGAAGTTTGTGAAATATTTTTCAATTTCCATTCTTCTAATAGAAAACCAAAAATCACTCAGGAAATATAGATACTATAAATAAGAAAATCCGGGGTTTATAAAGTACTATACTGGTTTCCTGTAAACAGCAAAAGCTGTAAATTACCACTCAAATTCTTATTTACATTTTACTGGTTTCAACAGAAAATAAAAAAGTAGGCATGTCATATTAATTAAAATTCTCCAAAGAAAAAATGTATTTCAGGATCATTTTGATGAACCTGAATCTTTGTTCCAAGGCTTGAAAAACAAACAAAACAAAAAAGCATACGTTTTGCCAATGCTGAGCCAGTAGGAAATAACTTCAAATATCAATAATACTCAATTTTCAAACTTTATGTGAAACATAGGTGTAAACAATACATTATTGGTTGTTTACCAATTTATTTTCTTGGGGTAGAATATTATATTATTCATCCTGATAATTAAAAGTTTTTTATGAAAAACAGGTACCTCCTGTGTACTATTATCACTTTACTGGGATAAAAGTGTTTACAAATTACTTATTAAACTCCAGATTTACAATTATTTTTTGCTTTCATTTCTTTTATAGTCTTTACTGCTTAGAGCAAGTTGATTAATTATATTAACTTGTGTGAACAGTTTCCTAGTACAATATTTAATTCAAATACATATTTGTAATCATAAAAAATGGTAAAGACTGATCGATAACTTTTCAGTCTTAGCTACGGAACAGTGCAGTGTCAAAAAAAAACACATGACAGTATGAGCAACAGAGATGTTATTTTATGTATAGGTGCAAAGCTAAATATTCGAAGTGTGAATATTTTCCTAAACAGATTATAAATTGATTAAGTAGATGCTATTTAATATAAATGGAATGTCTGCTTCCCTACTTTTTGGATCTTTTCATGGTAAGAACAGTTTATTTTACAATATCTTCTTGAAGTCAGAAGTCATGCAAATTTAGATTTAGGACCTGATCAATCTCCCATTTAAGTTAATGAATATTTTACCACCAACTTCAATGAGAGCAGATCAGGCCTTTTAAATTTCTCCTTAGTATAAATATTTCACATACATATACTTTAGTACACAATATCAAGTACAATGTTCAAATGAAGATGCCATATTAATAATAGCAACAGTATTAAAGTACATTCTATAGAAATGCAGTAATAGCTATTCTACATATCCAGGATATTATAATGAACAAAGTTTTCTTTAAACATGCCATAACGGAGATGCTATAAGTATACCAACCGACAGACGAAAACACAATTAACAGAGCATCTGCAGACTAGCCAGTACATCCCTCACAGAATTATAGGCAAGTTTAAGAATGAACCACTTTGCAAGTGATTTTACTGGTTTTTAAAACATTGCAACAATTTAACATTTAAAAACAACATATCTCACTACCAGCACTATCAGATTGGAATATAATGTATTAAATTAAAATAATCAATATTATTAATTTATAAACTTCAAAAATTGTAACAAACTAATTGTAAATTGTTAAATTCTCCTCTATTAAAAATAGAGCTACAGTATATGCTCATGCTGAATTGAGAAGGAGGTACTTCATAGTTCTGAAGATCTAAGTCATCTTATCGGAGAACAGTTAAAGCCAGTTTATATTTGGACCATAGCCTATGTGCTGACTAAGTTAAATGTATTTTGACATCTGCTAAAAACAAATACTCTGCAATCCTAACTTAGGCAAAACTTCTATTCAAGTCAGTGGAAATTTGTCCCCAAAAAGGACTTGACCCATAACAACAATTCTTCTTTTTTTTTTTTTTTTTGGAATACCACCAACTACTACACCCAAGTGTAAACCAAAATTTTTGAAACCCAATAAATTTATGTAGGCCTTCTATGTTTGAAATACAAATAAAAAAATATAGAGTTTACGAGTAGTGTATTGAGGAGGAAAGGAACCATAGGCTATCATACTACTTCCATAATTTCTGGTAATTATTTGAAACCGGCATGAACATATTGATATTCAGTAAACTGAACACTGTAGCTTTAATTGAAGTTTGAATGTTATAAACAGTTAGATGTCTGGCTCTGGCCTGCATTCTAATACCATCAGCAGAACAGAGATGGGAAGTATAAACAAACCTTTTAACTAATTACAGCTTCTAAAATGGCCAAGAAACCCTTCATCAAGAACTTCTGTGTGACAAAATGTTAAAAGAAGGAAAATATTTTGAAATAGTTTTTTTTGTTTTTGTTTTTTAATTCTAACCTTTACTAAGACAGTTCTAAACTGGAGTTTGATGATACTTCATTTTCTGAGAAAAATGACTGTTAAGTTTTCCAATAAGGACTATCCTGGAGAAACTTGATCTAATCCTTCAAAACTTAAATAAAACTTTTCAAAAGAGCACTGCAAAACAAAACATTTTTCAAATGCTTTGTTCTATACTTCAAAATGGAATGTTTTATTAACTTTGAAATATTAACATAGCCTAGTTTTGAAATAATTTCTTATTTTGAATAGTGTTGAGTCAAGTACAACATACTTAAATTATATGTCATTATCAATTTAAATCGACATTTTCAAATATTCACTGTCAAACGAAACTCATGTTTTATCCCATGAAACAACCTTCCCACGCCATAGTGAAACTCTGAAACACCCAAACAGGAAATTCTATACTGACAAAATCCAGAGTTTGTCACAAACATCTGAAAACTTTATAACCTTCGTCATGGATGACTCTGCTCATCTACTTTTTATAACATGATGTTATCTTTGTAAAAGCACTACATACATAAAAATTCTTCCTTCTATTAAAACAGTATTTAGAGATTTTAGGCCCTGATCCTGCAAAGATTTACTTGCAGGCTTAACTTCACATAGATAAGAAATCTCACTCAAGTCAATAAAATTGAGCACAACCATAAGGCTCTACAGGACAAGAACCTTAGAATATCATTTAAAACTGTTAAACATATGTTAATCTCAATCACATTCTTGGTAGTAAGAATATGTAAGAAAGGGCTGAAACACATTAGTTGTTTGATGTAGCTGGTACCTGGTATGGCCACAAGCCTATGAAGACATAAACATGTATCATTCAGTGGGATGTGTAAAATTAGGTATAAGTCCCTGTAGGATCAAGAATTGTACACATGCATACACACTTCATTTAAAGAAAAACAAAATGCAAAAGTTACTAATACTCCACAGTAGCTTAAAATTATTAATTAAAATTATTGGCAAATTAAAATTTCATTGAAACCTATGGAAAAAATTGAAGTATTATAAATGAAGATAGTAAAACTAATTATATAGATTTATGTTTAAATTCTATTATACTGATCAGTTCTATTTTTCTCCTATCTATCCTTATATTTGTTTCCTTTGGCAGCAATGTGTGTGGCAAAATTATTGCAAGCTTCTCTTTATTTAAATGTTGAGAATATCACCATTTGATCCAGAAGGATTTGTTGTGCAAACAGTTGACAACTGTTCTGGTTCCCCCACTTGGGAATTTCTCTTCACTCTTAGAGCAGCTAGGCTAGTTATGCAATGACTGAAAGACCCTAAAACTGAAGCTTCTATTTTCATTTCAAATAATTGTAATGTTCTTTGATAAATCACAAAAGCAACTTCTGATTTAAATGCTTAGGTTGATGAAAATCTACACTTGTCTGAAAACCTGAGAATTTTAATCTTTAAAAATACTGGACCTGACTCTCCTCTCACTCTGGAATAAAACAAATAAAATGAATAATCAGCTCTGCAGGGTTTAGTTTTAACTAATAATCGTTTTTAAACTTACTGTACTGTTATGTTTAAATCATCTCTGCACAGGAAAATTAACTAAGCTATAGTAAAATGATCACAGTGCATTCCACATCTTAATCCCAGAGAAATGAATTAATCCTTTATTTTCTGTTCTAATGGAAATTAATATAAACTTCTAAAAGAATTTTCAAAAAATCTCACCTATTCAGTTTTTAAAGACATTAATGTTCATGAAAAGAGTGCCAACTTGACAGGGTTGAATCCTCTTTCTCTCCAGAAAACTGAAGTAGTGCCAGCAATTCAAGAGCGTCTCTGAACCGCCGTGACAATGTGCCTCAATCCTATTTCAGATGAACCACCCCTAGTGAGGAGAGGGGCATTCACGCCACCTCCCACAATTTATTCCTTAGTCACTCAGATGAGAAAGATAGGAAGTAATGGAGATTTGTGTGATGTGGACATCTGTCATCTAGGAGCTGAACTGAGATGGTCAACACATTTCAGAAAGATCAATGACTAGTTATCACATGGTAGTGACTTTGGCTCCTGTTGCTGGATTCAAGTCAACAATCTAGATGTGAAAGACCCTGTGCTCCATTACCGACTCCCTGAGCTATACTGTTCCTTTTTAAAAAAAAAAAAAAAACTTCAGCTAACATAACCCGATATTAGATTAAGAATAATTTAAGACATGTTTATATACACACAAATGCACACACACACACACACACACACACACACACCTTCATAATTATCTTACACTTCACTCTGTTTAGGCAGCCTTAGCAAAGAAGCTAATGAATTCATGAGTATGAGGCCTGAACCTCCCTCTCACTTTTAGGTGGTTAATCTAAAAATAGATACTATATAATTGTAATTAACAATCAAAGAATGATTTGGGGTCAAAACTGCTAAAGTTAGTTAAAATATTAGCACAACTTATTTGCATTAACTGTACTTAAACACTGAAACTCTTTATGTATTACAGGAGAGTAGATCTGAGGCTCCAACCTTTTTGTAAAATTTCATTCCATGTTCCTTTTAATAACTAATGTGTATTTTGGTTCTTATACAGGCTAAATTAACCTTATTGGCAGCTGTATGAATAACATTACTCCAGGTAACAATATGAAAAAAAATATTTACAGACACTAACAAATGAAAAGTAAAGAAGGCTCTCTATTATGAGCTGTTGAAGTGACTGTCAAAACTCTCATGGATTTCAGTGGAACCAAAACTGGGGAATGCATTTCCAAAAGCCTCTGTGACTAAGGGCCCAAGTCTCAATTTCAAAGTAACTTAAGCTCTTATTTCCTAAGTCTCATTGAAAGACAATGAGATTTTGGCTTTTAAGTCACTTTGAAAATGAGATGTAGGCATTTTTGAAAATTTTACCCTAGGCCATTTATAACTAAAGCTCCTATTCTGAGAATTGCACTTGTGCGCTCTTACACTGCATGAAGCCCCACTGAAGTCAATGGAACGCCACATGGGCACAGGGGTCTACCACCAAAGAGTAACTTGCAGGAGTGAGGTCAAGGACTTGATGCTGATTCACAAGCTAACATTGTAGTTACTGGCTGTGTTCAAGCAACTAGTTCCTGAATGCTGATCTCCCATACATAAAATCACTGTGAAGAATATAGTGAAACCATCTATTGACAGATTAGTAACAAAAAGCCTGAGTGAAAAACAAGACAGACAGTTTTTTTGTTAGTAAAGTTGTTAATGATCCCACAAAGGCTCAGTTTTTCCTAAGAGATGCAGAGAACACTAAACTCCCAATGAAGAGAGCAAGGGTCAGGACCGCAGAAAGGTAACAAGTTTTGTTTAAGGGGAACAATAACACTGCTTTACAAAAACATTTATACCTGATTAAAATAAAGATCAGCATGCTTACCTAAAATAACTAGCAAACCAATAAACTGATCATGAAATTAGTACTGGATAAGCAAGAAAAGACAGGTAATTTTTAATTTAAAAATACCGAGGTACAGGTCTGGCCTGAATAAGATCTTTAAATGTTTTCCTTGTTGTTAATCTAGTATAGCCTAAATATAGTTATTGTAGAGTCCTTATCAATTCAAAATTAACTTTCTAGATATACATTTTTGGTAAAGAAAATGAATAAGAGACAAAAAATAATCACTAATGTCAGATATATAAATGATCCAGTTAAGCAATAGGGAAAAATACATAAATGTTCCTCAATGCCTAAAAATCAATCAAAAATCTTGAATACTTTCCTATGATACTAGCATAAAGACTTAAAAACAGAACAAAAAAATTGCTACTTAGTAATAATTGTTGGTTCCTAACAGTTTCCCATAATTCCAGTTGATAGATGCAGTTTTTAGAAAATTATTATGGCAGCATCCTGAAAACCCCAATTAGAGTTAAGGCCTTCTTGCAGTATAGTGCACTATAAGCCACAGAAATAGACTGTCCCTGCTCTGAATGGATTATCATCTAAGGCCTTGGACCTATATTCCACAAGATAAGCCTCAGTGAAATCAGTGATGGTCTGCCAGCAGAGACCTGACTGTAGGATCAGGGCCTAAGAAATCTAAGGTTTCAAACACAGTTCCTCTCTATGGAGAAGAATCTGTCAAGATATTGGGTTAACAAATCAAAACTGGGATTTTAGAAATTTTACTCAATTTTTTATTGAGAAACCAGTTTAAAAAGTCTAATTTACATATTTTTTAACATTAAACCAGTAAAAAAAGTGTTGCCCTATGTAATAAATAACAAATTTTCCATCTGAATATTTGTGTTTGCACAATAAATTGCAGATGGACTTGAAATAACACTCATATTGGGGGCATAATCTTGAACATAGTATAGGTTTCTATGTGCAGATGAAACACATCAACGGTAACTCAGAGTAAGAAAAGAATTATTTACATGATAGCAGGTTGGTATGAAACATGAAAAAATGTTATTCCTGGATAAGCTTTTAGTTGTGCATTTCAAGTGTTGCTTGTAATAAAATAAATAGATAACCACAATTTTCAAGAATGAACTCCTATACATATTTGCTGATCTTTAAAAGAAATATTACTTTACAAATTTGATTTTTTAAATTATTCTGAATACAGCAAGTTGTTTTGTCTTCACAAGCGAAATAGAAAACTAAAAGCAAGACAATTCTACAGAACTATAGTAACATTTGCTACTCCAATCTCTTCTAACAATATTTGTCAAGTATCCTTCTAAATTTATTTTCCTACAGTCCTTTCCAACCTGATCAAATTGTTGTTTTCATATTGCCAGCTTGATCATGAAATTGCTGCTTTACACAAAATATTTTTTGCTGATGCAAATTATGAGATCAGAGATACTAAAGCATTTACAAGTGAAGGCTTTTTTGTGTATTCCTCTTCAAATACAGGATAAAGATGCATATATCAAGCTGAATCCCATTTTGCTGAGATGCCCCACTGAAATGCACAGTCCCTGGCCTACCTCACAGTTCAGAAATACCTTGCATTATTTACTAAATTAATAGCACATAGTTCTCTTTTTTAAAGACAGTTACATGAAAAACAAACACAAATTATTCGCAGACAACAGTGTTTTTTAAACAAGTGTCCTTCTTGTAAAAGAGATGACATTGAAATATAAAACCAGTTTATCATTAACTCCTAAACTCTTTCTTCTGGATTCTTAGGACTCTAAAAGGACTTTTCTGATGTTGTTCTGAAAATATATTCAGAAGTTTTATTGTCATTCTAAATTGTACAAAACTCAGATTTTTTTGACATGTGAATCTTACATTAATAAAGAAACTGGTTAGTTAAAACTGAAAGTGGTACCTAAGCCAGACAACTATTTAGTGCAGCACAAATACTGCTGGACAGGTTTGGCCTTCCTATCAGAAAACCATGAAAAAAATTTAACATAAAAATTTTAACAAGAGCTAACTGTTTATTCTAACTAAGTATTGAGGTGATTTATTCCACAGGCCCTGATCTTGCTAATATTTACATATTAGAGTAGTTCCATATTGGGACTACTCAGATGCTTAAAGTTAAGCAAGTACATAAATCTTTGTAGGATCAGGGCCTTAATGATTATGTAACTAAGTTTATTTATTCAGATTGTTAACAATAGCAACATGCAACTACACAAAACAAAGACAGATGATAAATTCCAAAGTGTTTCCAGCTCCATATTATTCTTTTTGTCTTTTGAATTTCCTATTTTGACATAGGAAATACAAGCACTTTTGAAAGAAATCATAAATAAAACAAACCGTGGCCCAAACACCTTTTAATACTTCACCTACTTCTCTACACAGAAAAACTATTTATTAAAAAGACAACTACCAGTGAAAACCAAAAGACAAATACTGCTCCCAGAAACAGCAAATTCCCAAATAAGAAACAATTCTAAAAAGAGGGGGATATTGGAACACACTTGAGAGTACCACTAGCAACGCTTGATCATCATCTACTCCATGACATTTGCTCATACACTGAAAAATAAATAAAACTGAGGCAGGACACAGAGAAAGGTTTCCACTTCCTCAAAGAGTGAGTAAAAAGTGACAGATAAGAACACTATAATATCTTCTTCCCAAAGAGGGGCAGGAAGGTTAGAGTAAGACACAAAACTGAAGTGTTTCATTTGGAGCAGGAAAAATAAGCCACTTTGCCAAACCAGTAAACAATCAAACTATCATCAAAGCTAAAAGATGGATCCAGAAAACAAACACCTTCCCAACCCCCAGCCCCCAAATCTGCCTGACCTAGAGTGAGAGGCAGAGCTGGGAGGAGGTATTGCTTCCCCACACACAAACACACTTACCTTGGCTGCACCCCACTTTTATTCCCTTCCCTGGAGCAGTGGAGAAAGAGACACACACAAAGGGTAATAAAGGGGGAGGAGGGGAGAGCAGGGGGTGGGGGAGCTGGTGAACTGGCTGCTGCTCCTGTGTGTGTGTGTGTGTGGTGAGGTGTCTCCAGCCAGGGCCAAGCAGCATTAGCAGAGAGAGAAGGGGCTGTGTTGCTAAGAGGCTTTTGGTCTCTTTCTCTCTCCTCTGACGGCCAAGGGGGGGAAGAAACTCTCCTTCTCTCCCTGTGTCTCCCTGGGATCCTCTAGCTGGGCTGGGCTGGGGGGGAGAAACTCAGGCTCCTCACACCAACCCCCTCCCCCTCCACACACACCAATTCAAGATGGAATTAGTGCTCTGTCCCTTTAACAATATAAATAAAAGGTCCCCCAGTCTCCCCCTCTCTCTTCATCATCAGCTGCTGCTGCTACTGCTGCTGAAGCTCTGGCTCTGCTTGGGAGAAAGATGGGAGGCTGAGACTGCGCAGGCGCCCGAAGAGGGCTCGGTGGGTTGAAGGGGGGGGAGGGAAAGAGGTTGCTCTCCACAATGCACCGCGCGGCTGGCGAACCCGGAAAGAGATGCCGTCGAGGGAAAGGAAGTTGCGGGAGGGGGAGGGAAGTGGAGCGGAAGTGAGTGAGTGAGTGGGCGTAAAAGGGGCAGAGTTGAGGCGAGTCAAGAGCGGGTGGGGGGAAGGGAGGAGGGGCGGTGTCGTCATCGCCATGTGACCAGGAGCGATGTGCGCGCGGGGTGCCGGGAAGGTTTCTGAGGCGCTAGCGGGCGAAGAGGAGGGTTACTCCGTTGGAGTCCGAACCACGCGCTGAGGCGGGAGGGAGCCGACCTAGGTAAGGGTTCCGCGGGACCGGGGCTACGGGGGTGGGAAGGCGATGGAGGGCGGTGACATGACCTGGCAGGGGAGAGCGGGCAGGCGGACGAGAGCCCTGACCTGGTGCGGGCGGAGGGCGGCGGGGTCCCCTGGGGGCAGCCTCCCCCTAGCCGCGCTGTGTTCCCGGAACCCAGGGGGGTGGCTGTGCCCCGTCCCCAGTTCGTTGGGGCCAGGTGTCATAAGGCGGGAAGGCCGCTTGCCGGTGCCCTGCTCCGGGGCGCTGGGGGCCCTTCGGCAGCGCGAGGGGGGGGATGATGCTCATGGAGGCTCGGAGTTGAGGTCCAAGGAGGCGCGCCAGCGAGGCGTCGTGGGACTCCTGCAGGCACCGCTGAAAGGCACCGGGCGAGTCTTCACTGCCTAGACCGCAAGCGCTTCCTGCCTAGTGAGCCCGGCGCTGGTCCGGGTGGCCGTGCTGGGTCTTGAGAGCAACTCCGGGTTACCTGCTCTGGCATGTTGAAAAAAACCTGAGTCTCTGGAGTTCGTCCCCAGTGACCTCCTAGCAGAGCCGCGTTGGTGTCTGCTGTGTGTCCACGTCCAGAGCGCTTTCCATGGAAACTCTCTTGTTCCGTGCTTACAGATGCTAACAGATGCCTTCTGTGTCGCAATGTGATGTATAGGGAATTTTTGGAAGAAAGCTTAGACTTTAACTCGGACTTCATGGAGCTTAATTCTGCTCCTGGGCATTTACTTGTGCTGGTCAAAGGCACGTTGTTGTAAGCAATGTAGTTGCTGCTTAAGTGTTTGGGACTTTGCTGTATTTCTACTTTTTTGTAAAGGAACTAAAGCTGAGTCACACTAGGCTCTTTAACATTACAACTAATTTTGTTTCTTAAGCACTGAAGATGAAAGCTCTTGTAATTTTACAATTGAAGGATTACAGTAGCTCAAATTTGTGAATTAATTTTATTTACAAAGGTGGTTATAACTGTCTTGTCTTGAACATAAATAACTGCCCTTAAAAATTGGTTCATGTATGTTTGTGTGAGTTAATGTGATCAACAAGGGCAGAATTTGAGTGTAAAAAAGGTGGGGGCACTTTTCTAAACTTCACCCATGTGGATCACCAGAATAAGAAGCCATAATCACTGTGGATTGTGCATCCTATGAGAGCTCTACTGGACTCTTTGAGCTAGGCTCCCCTTTTGTCAGTCTTCAGCCATGCCTACACTACCACTAAGCTAGTTTTAGGCTTTGTCTACACTAGCACTTTTGTCGGTATAACTTATGTTGCTCATGAGTGTGAAAAAACACACACACCCCACCTCTCCAGTACATAAGTTACACCAACAGAAACGCCGGAGTGTACAGAGCGTCTCCCTTTGACATAACTACTGCCACTCATGGAGGTGGTTTTATTATGTCGAGTGGATCTTGTAGTGTCACTGCTGTAAGCTCGCTAGTGTAGATGTGGCCTTTAACTATGCTGATGGACTCAACTAAACTTTCTTTAATTGCATTTGGTTCTTTAATGGGATTAAAGTAATCGAGGGTCCTCTCTCAAATGCCAACCACTTATGGCACCAAAATGAGTCATTACAGATCTGTAAAACTCCCTCTCCTTTCTTATGACAAAGGAAATTGTAACACCTTAATGAAAGGAAGAGGGTAGGACAGGTCGCATATTTTAGAGCTACTGTTTGAGTCACATAGGACAGGTCTTCACTGCACTGTTAACCTGGGTGATTGGCATGATGGTTAGTTCAGTCCGTTTGTGAGCATCCCCATAGCAAATCACTACCTGTGATATGTCCTCATTGCTTCTGCACTTGTCAGTGTACATCTGGGATCAGACCCCATGCTTCTTTGTGCTGAGATGCTCTAGGATTCTTTCCCTGTCAATTGTACAACTTGCCTGACCCTCGTGAGGAACTGCAGGATGTGCATGGGAGGACTGTCAGCAGAGTGACTTTGACTTTTACCTGCTTCCTCATTGCAAAGTTGCATGTTTCAGCCAAACCTGGGATACAGACCTTGGCACCCAGCCATGTAAGCTAGCTCAGGCTTAAAGCCCCTCCGAAGCCTGGACAGATGGTTTTCTGGGTGGATGGCAGGGCTAAAACCCAGGGTTAGCTGTCCACTGAAGACTACCCATAGACATATTTGCTGGTTTCTTGGCTCACATTTTGAGACATTCTATGCAGCCATAACAGTTAGTTTTTAGTGAAAGCTGAAATTCTGTAGAGCATGATAGTAGCTTCAGAAAAATGTCAGTAAGGCCGTATTGGCATTACTCTGGTGGGGAAGCAAAAGGCAGCCAGAAGTGCAGTCATGCGACTGTCCCCATCAGTATGTTTTGGGTGTCAAGGGCAGCTGGCAGAGAGGTAAATCACTGTGGGGTAGGAGGCGGGACTGGGGAAGACCCGCTGGTGGCTCTTACCTTGCACTGGGCTTAGCTGCTGGTCCCGGCTGGGTTGGGGAGGATGGGATTTTCTCTTCCCCTGCATGGCATCTGGGGCTGGGTCAGACACACCCCAGATTTCTTCCCTGGCTGCAGGAATCTCTGCAAATTCCCCCCTGACCTCTGTACAGGGGACTGCTCCCCCATCTGCCCCACCCCCATGCATCCAGACCCCCTCATATCCAGATCCTCCTGCCAAGCCTCAGCCCCCATCCTCACTCAGAACCCCCACTCCCTTTGCATCTAGACCATCCCAATGAGCTATCCCCACCCCACCGAGCCCCAACCAGCTGCACATGGATCGCCACGCCACAGAGCCCCACTCCCTGAGCATCTGGACCCCCCCACTGAGCTCCCCACACTTCCCTGCTGAGCTCTATCCCCCATACCCAGACTTCCCTGCCTGGAGCCCTACCACCTTCACCTGGACCCCTATGCAGAGTCCCATTCCCGTTGCACCCAGAACCTTCCCCCCCCCTCAACAAAACCCTGTGCATCCTGATCTCCCCCCCCCCCCCCCTTGCAGCCAGATTCCCCACTGAGCTGCTCACACCCAGATTGCCCCACACAACCCTCTCAACCCACACCTGGGTCCCCCACACTAAGCCCCTCCACGCTTGGATCCTGCCTTGCTGAGCCTGGCTGCCCACATGGAGGGTCAGGGACCTAGGATGTTTCTGTGGCAGGCCCAGTCCTTGCAATGTGTCAAGATTGGGTGTAGCCTCACCACTGAGTCCATGTCCTGGAGGCAGCTGATCTACCACTGTGCAGCCAGTGGCCTGTGCTCCCCAATGCCATGCTAGAGCCTCCATGTTAATTTGACAAATACAATTTGCAGAATTTTTAACTTTTTGGTTCAGAATGCC